>NC_133772.1:63975144-63993767 GCF_003597395.2 Chelonoidis abingdonii | reverse complement strand
CTTGGGGTCCCCAGGGAAGGTTCTGGGGAGACCGGAGCTAATCAGGGGCTCCACCCAAAGTCCTGATTGGTGGCAGCACTACAGGATCTAAGCTGGTAATTAAGCTTAGAGGATTCATGCTGGTACCCAAATTTTGGACGCTAAGGTTCAGATTTGGGAATTATACCATATGACAATATGTCAAGCTATACCTGGGTTTAAAAAGTGCTTTAAACTATAATCTATTGATGCTGAGAAGTAAACTCCATTTTTTTTCTTTTTAAAATAGGCACCATCTCATCTAGAAATAATTGGATGCCACCTGCCAGTCACCAGATAGTAGCAAGGGTAGCATGTTTTTGTTTCTTAACTGAAACTGACAACCGTGTAAATGGGCATACCTGCACCAAATGACTGGCAGGCAGCTGGCAGTGGGATGTTGGGTTTCATTTAAAGATCCATACAGTACATATAAACCCAAATGATGTTTATTAGGGGGAGGTGGCCTTCTCCTTATGTAACACAACTAGCAGCTTTTAGACTGAGGAAATATTTGCTTATTTTCTTTATTTATATTACATAGCACTTTGACACAACTTTTGGACTAAAAGCACTTTTTTGTCACTTTTGTCACCATTAAACAACTAAGCTTTACAACAGAAGGGGTGAAGGGGATGGGAAGAAAGGTAAATATAACTCACAGTGCAGCTGGATTATCAGACAGAGGAAATAACTTGCCTGAGGTTATTGAGCAAGTTGGTGGCAATCTAAATCCTAAACTTTCAATTCAAACATTAACATGATGCACAGGCATGGAGCTACTTTATTGTCTTTTTCTATAAATGTGGTATTATCCTTCACCCTTTTCTAAATGGTTATAAGTATGTAGCATTAGCTTTTCCTCATAAAAAGTCGTGGGAATCTATATAGGATTGTATTAGCTTTTGTCATCTACACAGCAGAAGTCTTGCTCTTCTCTTAGCTATATATATACACGTTGTACATTCTATTTTTTTAAAAAATCCTATTTTTCCAGTTTCAAAAGTTGGCTTCCTATTCAATTTTCTGGTATTATTTAAAATACCAGAAAATTGAGTAGGGAGCCAACATTTGGAACTGGAGAACTAGAGGGATTTTTCTTTTAATTACAATGTACAATCTATTTGATGGCTGAATCACTTTTAAGTAGAAGTGAGGCTAAATTAGAATTTGACTGTGAACAAACTAAAAATTACTAGCAGTCTTTTGTAACATGACAGTATAATAAATGATCTATGATAGCAGATTTTGAGAGAGACAGATTTGTGCCGAGTGATAACCAGAATTTTCACCTCCAGTGTTTTACAATATATTGAAGGTGGGGAGTCAAAGCTGAAAATCATTCATTTAGCTTTTTTATTTTGATTTGCTCTATAAATAATGTAGGTGTAGTTTCATCAAAATCAGAGACTGAAAACTTTTTATTGGCTGCTATAATTTTTTTTTGTATTGTCATTTACAATGCTAATATTTTGATGGGCAAAGTCTGTTCTTGTATAACATCAGTGTAAATCTGGAGTCACTTCACTGTCTTCAGTGGTGCAAAAATTAGCCCTTACTCTTTCCAGCCAGGCTCACACCCAACATTGCCAGCAATAAGCAAATGCTAATAACCAAATTGAATTACAGAGCTGGCTGGAAATGTTTCAATTAATAATGTTGTACTACTTTATTTGCAGTGTTGTGGTAGCCATGGCCCCAGAATGTTAGAAACACAGGTTGGATGTTTTTATTGGAAATTTCTTGATTTGTCAAAACTACAACTCAAAGCAAATATAACTTAAAAAAAGGTATTGTAGAGACAGTCTATAGTAAAACCTTGCCCACAGTGCCATAAACCCTTTCAGTATGCCGTGTTGTAGCAGCGTTGGTCCCAGAATATTAGAAAGACACAGTGTGTGTGGTAATATCTTTTATTGGGCCAACTTCTGTGGTGAAAGAGAGAACCTATGGAGCTGATCTCATTAACCAACATTTTAGGAGAAATGGCCCATTGACAGCCCTGCAGTCATAGGACAAAAAGCAGGGGTGGGTGGGTTACTGGGTTAGATTGTTTTAAAATCTCATAAATCCAATGTCCTTATTAAGCACAATTACAAAAGTCTACCAAAGTTACTAATTTAAGCTCCCCAGCTTGTCTTTTGAAAGTGTTGTGCAGGTTTCCTTTAAGGACGAGGACTGAAAGGTCAAATGTGGAGTGATGGTTTTTGTGAAAAGTGTTCATCCATGGGTAATAATTGTGTGTTTCTTATGTTTTTCTATGTAATTTTCCAATGTTATGCCTGCTAATGCTTTTACTATCACTAGTGGGCAAACACTTTTAGCAAAACACCTCAAGAATGAAAAACATATTGCCCAGACCAATTTTGTTCCCTTTGTGAAAACCTGAATGTTTTCAGATAAGTGAATTTCGTAGTTGACATGCAAATATTTGTAAACAACATTTTAAATTCTCATGACCATCCGCCTTGGGAATGCTTGTGTTTTCATCCAACTAAGTATCTGTTCCCATGTGATTTATCTAAACAAATACAATTCAGACTCCAGTGAATGTTTAATATACACGGAGAACTGTTTGCCATTTTTATAATTTAGAAAAACAATCTCATTGAATCATTTTACATAATTATTACATTTGTGGAAGCAACGATCTGCTTAAAACATACCAACAATGAGAGGTTGTATTCACCATATAAACTATCTGTGAAATATTCATTCAGCAGTAGTTTCTAGCTTAGGTCACTCACTCAATTACAGAATGGAAGATTCCTGAGTAAGGGGACAGAACTTAAAGTAGTGCAAAGCACTGAATCCAGGGAGGTAGGTTACTGGCCTATTTTCTTCGTGGTCTGACTTAAGTGGGTTATATTTTTCTTATCACTCCCTGTTGAGGAGAGAAGAAACTAAAGCAACTTTTGACTACCTGTGCTAATCCATCAAAAACATAATCATTATCGACCTACAGCATAGTCTGTAGTAAAATGTTTTGTACCCGAACTTGGATATTTGGTCCTCAAAAACTACTCTTCACAGAAATTCCATGTTGGCAAAATGTCATGAGAGAAGGCCCATAGCGTGGCCTGATACCTTAGCATCGCCTTGTGCAATTCAAATAATCTTTGAAGGAATGCTTTATATGGGGATTGTTTCCAGGCTGTCGTAATTAAGGATTTGATCCTGCACCCATTAAAGTCCATGACAAAACTTCCATTGATTGCTATGTGCAAGATCAGAGGGTTCAGTCCAACTCCCACAGAAATCAATGAGTCTTTTCACTGACTTAGGTTGGATCAGACCCTACAAATTTTTTTTTCCTTTAACAAAAAAATTCAATATTCTCAAAAAAGAAACCAAAAGTGTCTTAATGACCCAAAACAGGCAAGTCCAAGGAACAGCTGCTGCCAGCATAGAAACATACTGTGATGAGAATATGAAGCTCCTGGAGATCCTTCCAAATAGTTGTTCTTCCCAGCAGGGATATAACACTGATACCTTTTTTAAAAAGTAAGGGTATGTAGAACTGCATGAGAGGAGTTTGGCACAATCCTGACTCAAGTATTCACTTGAATAAGGACCACTTGCAAGAGTAAGCATTGCAGGATTAGGCCCCGTGTGGGTAGCCTTGTTGGGCTAATTCCTGTGCAGTGGTGTACATGACTCCTGAAGTTTGCTATGTGGGGCAGATGAGAGGAAGTGCAGAACACAACATTTGTCTTTATGATATGAGAGGAAATATTTTAGCTGAATCAACTCTAGTCAGTTATTTTCAGATGACTGATTAAGGTTCTGAACATCCATCCTGAATTTTAGGGGTAACTTGATTGTTGGATAACTGGCCAGAGAGAAGTACAGTTTCATTTTAGCTGTTTCAATTGATTGGCACGTATTTTAGCAGCTGAATGTTTCTGCTGCTTAATCACTCTAGACTGCTCATTAGGGAATTTCATCACAATATCTTCAACAAGCTACTTTGGGAAGAGGAGCTGCTTATCTTGTATGTAGCAACTCTAAGAATAATCAATAAGCAGATAGTGTTAAATAAAGCCAATTAGAGAACATTAAATATCTTTTTACAAGGAAAATCCTATCAGTGGTAAAGTGACAATGTGTTTTTCTTCCCTTAAGAGGAGCACTATTGTTCGAGGGAGGTGGAAATCTATGTATATAATTGCATAATATTTTTTGAGTTGGAAGTTTTAAAAACATTAGCTTAGTATAGTGATCTGTGTAGTGGGTATGCAGGATGAACAGGCAGTTCTCAGTCACATTTTAAATGTTACAATTCTGTTGTAAATGAGGCTGGGAATGTGTTGTATGAAATCAGGCATCGATACATCCAGTCATAAAATTACACGCAGTACAACTTTCTGTTTTTGTGTAAACTGTATCTTGCAAAACAAGTCTTTTTTTGTTTTTGTTTTTTTGTCTGTTTTTGGCCAGGCAATAAGATTTGTATATGCAGTTGGAAATGTTATTTAAAAACCATTTCATGTTGTGTTTATCAGAGGAATTTAGTCAGTACAAAATCCAAATGCAACAAAACTTCCAGGAATTCAGTCCTTTCTAGAACAAATATCCTTTTAGGTGTGGGTTCATATGAACCATTTACGCGATACCACAGAGATAGATAGGGACAGTACAAGTACATACGCAGAGGTTTGTAGGTCTGTGCATGTATAATTAATATATTTGCTAAGTTTCCAGTATGTTTCCAAGAACAAACAAATGTAAATATGAAGTAGTTGACACACTTACCAAAACCTAGCATAGATCCTGAGAGGTGCAGAGCACTCGCAACTTCTGTAGAAATCAGTGAGAGCTTAAGTGCTTTGTAGCATTTAAGATAAGGCTGTAGGCCAGGTATTCAGGTTATGCCTGCCAATGCTAATATTGCTAGCTTAGCAAAATGCCCAAACCAATATTTTAGTGCATGCTTTAAGGCTGGGAGTTTGAGGGGCCAAAAGGTAGTTGGATGCCTAACTCCTTTAGGCTACTTTGAAAAATGCCAGCAGAAATGTTACTATCCAACAGTCACTGGCTGATAAATATTAAGTAAAATGCTTCTTTCCTTTACATAGTGTGTGCTTTCATGTCTAATTTAACACCTCCATGATGAGATTGGTAATATTACAGTTATCTCAATGAATGTGCTGGTAATCCTAGAGGGTAACTGGCTGAAGGTTTAGCCAGTGAAAATTGCTTTAAGACAATACTTAACACAACTATTTTGCATGTTATTTTCATCACCCAATTAACTTCTTTGGTTAAAGAAGGCATGACTAGCCCTTTTCACTGTGTAGGAGAGCAGTTTTGGCTTTAAGGGGTAGATGGGTGAGCCTTTCTGGTAGCTTCGCCTCTTCCTGGATAATTGAATATCTCAAGTTGGGAAACTTCTTTTTCTTAAGGCTTCCACTGAGCAGAAGTAAATATACAGAATTAATACTGTCCTACCTGTATTGAATAGAGAAAGTAAATTTTTTGGTAAGTAAAAATAAGGTTTTTTCCCAAAAAAGTTACCTTTTCTGTTTCAAAATTTTGAACAATGACAAAGCTTCAATTCAATGTCTTGATCATAAATAATTCTGATCATCTTTGTATCTTGAAAAAAAAAAGTTTGATCAAATTTTCAAATAAATGTTAAGCTCAGTTTGAAAAAAATTGTACAACTTTTTTATACAACTTGTATGGAAAACCTCAGAGATGTATAATCTCATACTTTAATCATATTCATTTGAAGGATATGTGGCAGTGTTCACCATCTTTAAAACTCATAATATCGTTCTTCATTTTATTTACCAGTTCATAAGAATTAAGTGGTAAAGGCTGCAAGAACAGCAAAGCACTTAAGTGGTATGTGCTTAATGTTAATCATGTGAGCATTTGATGTCGAAGTAATTGCTCACATGCTTTAATTTCAAGCATGTTCCTAAGTGCTTTGATAGCTTCTTAATTTGTATGAGATATTAATGATTCTGTATGAAGTTTTAATCTAAAAAGTCATCAAATTCATCTTGAGGGAGAAAATGTATTTACACATACCTCAGTTATGCAGGGTTAATTGCGCCACAGAGCCAAAACTCTGAATCTGGGGGATCGTTGTGCAAAGCCATACCATACCAAGGGGCAATCTGCTCTGCTTCATGAGGAGGAGAGGAATAGCTCAGTGGTTTGAACACTGGCCTGCTAAACCTAGGATTGTGAGTTCAATGCTTGAGGGGGCTATTTGGGGATGGGTCCTCCTTTGAGCAGGGGGTTGGACTAGATGATTTCTTGAGGTCCCTTCCAACCCTAATAGTGTATGAGGCCCACAAACTGTTACCTCCCTTCAGGGAATGTGACGTGTTACCCTAACCTACCTCATGGTTGGACAGCTCTATTGGCTAGAGTGTAGAGGAAGGAGTGATGGCTCCACCTGTGCTCTTCCCCTCCCTCTCTTTGGTGCTGTCATACACCCTATGGGGAACATCTCAGGAGCAGCACTATGCTTCTCTAAGTGCACTGTAGCAATTCTGGCAGGACTTAAATGGTGGGAGGAAGAGGCAGCTATTTACTCTTGCTCCCACATGCATTGGGCACTGATGTAGAAGCCGAACAGAATCTAGCTCACTGTAATTATCATTGCTCAGCATAGCATAACAATCATTAAATTAGTTTGATTGACTCCAATATCTAATAAAAGAATCTGTTGGATCAATATCTGACTTTTATTAGAAGGTTGAGAGGGCCAATTATCCAGACTAAGACTGTTTGTTTTATTTTATTTTTAGTATGCGGAGTGACACAGATTTTTGCATTACCCTCATAAAAATAAAGCTGCTTTTTTTTTTTTTAATTAACTACATCTTGGCTAGAAACCAAGACAGAAACACAAAAGCTAACAGCAAATTCTGACTGAGGCAGAAATTTTAGAAATATCTGTAAATATATATATTTAATAGCACCGCTTATTTCCCCTCACAGAAACACCTGCTGCTATTCATATGAAGATACAAATGATATATTTATGGTAGCAGCAGAAGAAATATTTGTATTGCAGGTAGTGCCTAATAGTCCAAGACATAGACCAGGAGCCCATTGTACTAGGCAGAATGTATGAACACAGATCAAAATGATGGTCCTTTCCCCAAAGAACTTGTGGTCCAATTATTAGACAAGATACAACAGGTACAGTCAGACAAGGTACAGTTGGATGAGAGCACAAGGAAACAATGGGGCAATGCTCTGCAGCGCGATTGGCAACTGTTTCAGTACACTAGCTGTCTTGCCATATGTACAAAAAATCCCAGCAACTTGACAATCATGGCAGAGGAGAGATTTTGAGGAAGAGGATGGTGTAACTGTGTGGATATTTATGTGGAACTAGTGCCATCCATGAGGGGCAGCATAGTAGAATGCATGACAGTGCTATTTAAAAAACTTAACTGGGCAGAGAAGGTTGGCATCAGTGGCAGGAAAGAGGTGGGAATCTGTCTCCATGAGAGGATGGGAGGAAGGATGGGAATGACTCCTGAAGTGAAGACTAGTGGTTGTGATTTATTGGATACAATCGATTTATTTGAACTTTAAGTGTGGAACCAAAAAAATTTAGATATTTGGAAAGGAGGATCAAACTCTTACAAAGATTAGAAAAATGATGAAAGCCACAGTGGGTCTGACCCAGAGCCTGTTGAACTTTTTCTTCCCTCTTGTTCTTACAGAGCCCATATAATGGCTATTCAGTTGCTCTTACATCCACCCATCCGCATTCTGGAGATATTAGACAGCTATTGTTTCATATACTATCAGATTTTTCTAAAATGTTACAGCATGTGTCTCTGTAATGAGGTAGAGCGGCTTCCCACTGAGCCAGAGGGGGAGGGACCACTCTGTGAACCCTGGTGGGCAGAGTGAGGCCATGCTCACCCCTCTCACCAGAAGTCAGGGGGCAGAACAGGAAGTATAAAGGGCAGGTCCTGGGGCTCAGTTGGGCTGCAATCCCAAAGGAGACAGGTGCCTTCTGCCTGCTCTGGCCAGAGCTTCTGGAGCCACCTGCTGTCCCGGGCACCAAAGAGCCTCTGGGACTGCCACTGGCCTTCTACCCAGACAAACTGGAGGGCACACTATGGATCTAGGTAGGAGAGGGGAGGAAATGGCCCAGGGGCAACCAATTCTAGTCTGGCTGTGTTGCTGCCAGAGACCCGTCAGCATGTTGCAGCTGGATTCCCCGCTGACCCAGTGGTGCAATACTCCACCACTGTTAGGGCCCAGGGTTGGGACATAGTGGAGTTGGGTGGGCCTGCATCCCCCTACCCCTGCTACCTCACTCCTGGGGTTGCAGTCTCCCCTCTCTAGGCCAAGGAGCTTGGGATCCATCGAAGCTAGTGTGTGCCTGACCCTCTTGCTGCTTGGCCCTGAGTACAGGCCTGAGCCATAGACTCTTGGCTGCCCTGACAAAGGGCTTGGACTCGCAGCTGTTTGCTCCTTTGCCTTGATTGTGGGCTAGAGACCCTAACCGACAACCCCTCTGCCAGGACTGCTGGCCAGAGCCACAGGCTGTGGATTCCCTAACTGTGGGTGATGCCCAGCAATGTAGTGAGGCAGAGTGGCGGCCTAATGACCCAGAGGGGGGCACCACTGTTAATCCACTACAGTCCCATGGTACCTTGAAGCAAAAAAACTAGGTACTAAAAAGTTTCATATCCATATGAAATCCTAACAGATCAATAAACTTCTAGACAGAAACATATCTGAAGCAGAGAATATTTTAATAACACTGACTGTTAATCTTCATCAGTTGTAGAATTGCAACTTCACAGAACCTTTGAATTGCTGATGACTTTGAATTAATTTAGTGAGATGGGACAGTTATGTAGACGGTTGACTTGATTAACCATAAAGTTTTTGGAAATGGTTAACTTATTTGCTTGAGATGTCTGAGACTGTATGTTCTTAGGTACAAAAGGACTTGAGAAGTAAAGAAGAAGAAATTAAAGAAAAAAGTATTGAAACTGAAGCATGATGACAAATGTACTGTATAACTGTTCATATAACTACGGAGCAAATATTCTTAATATCAGAATCTACAATCCCTTTAAAAATTGTCGTCTGAAACAGATGAATCAATAAAAAACAAGAATGTTCACATTCATCTTTTTCAAGCTCACTTACTCTCTACGAGAGGCTAAAAGAAAGCTTTTAAAGGAAAAAATTGGGGTAAGGATTTTGAAAGATCATTAATAATTTGGCTAGTTTGTGGCCTCTACATGAAATGAACTTGTGGTCTTCGTCTAGTTCCTAGTGGACTGGTGTCTACATCTCACACACACATGATTAGTTGATGCACTTGTTGACACTGTTTCCATGTTAGGCAACAGAGGGGCCAAGGATCAAATGGGAGATGTACATTGTGTGACAGGATAAGGCCAGATGGCTATAGTAAAGTAATGGGAGACAGATATATTAGCCATAGGCTAAACAAATCCCTGTTAACGGGATAAGCAAATGGCAGCTGCTCCAGGTCAATTAAGACACCTGGGGCCAATTAAGATCTTTCCAGAAGGTAGGGAGGACAGCCAGGTTGATTGGGACACATGAAGCCAATCAGGGGCTGGCCAAAACTGGTTAAAAGCCTCCCAGCCAGCCAGGTGGGTGCATGTATCAGGAACTGTAGGAGGAATCTATGCTGTTGGAAAGAATGAGCAGTACAAACCATATTAGGCACAAGGAAGCAAGCCCAGAGGTAAGGGTGAAGTGGATCTTGTGGAAGTGGGGGCTGCTGCAGGGAAGTAACCCAGGAAATTGTACACATCCTGTTTCTAAAAAGTTAGCTGACATAGCTGATACTATTAGGGTCCCTGGGCTGGAGCCTGGAGTAGAGGGTGGGCCTGGGCTTCCTCTTTACCCTCTAATTAATCACTGAGACTGTGAGACAACAGACTGTGCAAGGAAGGGTAACTTCTCCTCACCACTTCTGCTGGCTTATGATGAAAATGGCTTAGTAGGCTGTAACCCTTGCCTCTAGAGTGAGAATGGCTATGTGGAGGGTCACAGTGAGCCTCTGAGGCTAATGAAATCTGCCAGAAAATGCGAGACCCACAGAGACAAGGACAGAGCTTTGTCACAACTGACTTACAGGGACTTAATTTGAAAGGGTAGCAACAAAGTTTAGAGAAACAGGTGGAATAATATGAAGAAATCTGGACTGCTATTAGCTATGCTGTGCCTCTTTTATGAATATATAGGAAATGGTATTTTCCAGGACAGCTTCTTGCAAGAACTAAGGCCAAGATTTTCAAAATGGAATACCTAGGACTAGGTTCTTATATTGAGATTTTTCAAATTACCTAGGGGATTCAGGAACACACTTTTCATTTATTGTAATAGATTTAGGTGCCTAAATGGGATTTTCAAAAGCACCTTTCATTAAAAAATACAGATTTGAGTTAACTGAGACACTTATGGAATTTGTGAAAAAAAATCACCAAATTTAGATGGAACAATAAAAACAGGAAAATTCTGAAACACTAAAATGTTTCACTTCCACATTTTTTAAAAGAAACTATTTGATTTGAAAAGACTGTTATGAATTTTACTTCAATTTTATAAAAGGGGGGGGGAGACTGATACAAAATGTTTCATTCAGTCTAAACTAAACCACTTCATTAGACCTGAAACATTTTTTTGGTTCATCTAGTGACACAAAAAATCAGTTATTAGGATCCTAAATAGAGTTATTCTAACTTTAAGTGTTCAGTTTCATTTTATGTTTTTCCCTAGATATCAAACAGTAGGCTTATTAATGTTAGTAGGGGAAGTTTTGCTACCTCCACTAGCAATTTTATTGTAAGAAATTAAGTATGATATTTCCAAATCACTTAAGAGAGTTAGGTGCCTAAATCTCATTGAATATCAATGGGATTTGAGCATCTAACTCTAGTTAGTCTCCCTTGACAATCCCACCCTATGTATAAAACACCGTTCTCCACTCTGTAAAGAGTTTTACACCTGGCTATCTCCGCTGAAATCAATGGAGTTACACTGATGTAACAGACTGGAAAATCTGGTGTGAAATATTTTAGTGTGCTTTTCTGTTTAAGCCATTTTCTGAAGCTGAAAATGAACTTTCTTCTACAGGATATGAATCACTGCTTTCCACTTCTCATTATCATTTAGTCTTGTCACATGCATATGAAGTCAGGGTGTTTAGCTGGGTTTCTAGCCAACTAGAGACCAGGAAGGTAGTAGTGTTCTTGGTTTTTCTTTTCACCTTGCCTTCTGGTAGGTGCATCACAAAGATTTCCCAGCATTATCTGTACAATAAGACTCTTAAGAATAAGTATGACCTATCCAAAATAATTTTATTATCTGACTACTTTGTGTTTACAGGGCTTTCTCCATATTGTGCCAATCTCAGCTTGAAAAATGAATAGCTACACATTTATATTTAATACAGTGTAGTGTGATTTGTTTAATTATATACACAAAGCTAGCATGGAGCATATGAACCTGTTAGAAATAAACAAGCAATGACTTTCATTGGAACTTTCAGTAGACAAGGCATAATCTAATAAAAGGAGAAGAATATTAATAAAATAAGGTCTCAGCTGGCTCACAGATCAAATATAAAATTCTTCAGATGTATGTATCAGCTTAACTCCAACCTGTTTTATGGCTTTAATCTTAATATATTGTTGATTGGAAAGAATGTGCTGATAGCTATAATTTAAAAAAAAACACTTTCACCCCTTTTTTATATTACCTTAAAACCAAGTTGCACATTTAAAATGCATGGACTGGTTACAGAAACCCACATTAGTCTAGAAACAAGAATGAATCAATTCTGCTGTTCTTTGACGGAAGAGTTATTGCTCTACTCAGGAGCCATGATTTAAATTTTTGAAATGGCAAGAGTTACCTCATGAAATTAAAGCATCCATGGATATAGCATTACTTGTAATTTATCACTCAATTGCTGATGTATCAGGTCAGATTTTGTTGGTGTAAACAAGAATTCCATGAAACCGATCAGTTGTACTGTGACTGATAATAAACAAGAAATGAGCCAGGTCCAGATAGTCCAACATCTCAAAGTTTGGAGATGTTTAGGGTGGGTTTTTTTAGCCACTTATAAAGATTTTTTTTTAATGAGTGCATTGAAAAAAATGGATCCTAACACATGTTAAGATTTATGGGTATTACCTTTTTGAGTGGTAGCCAGTGTTAAGTATTTGAGATGGTCCAGTTTCCTGTTTTGGGGAGATTGATGACCTAGAGCCTGTGGTGTGGCCACTTCATGCAACCCTGTGGCTGAAGATTTTGGGCATAGAACTGGTGTAACTAGTCCCAGGAGGATCACTCAATGTTGTGAGCCCTCGGAGATTTGAGACTTCAGTGCATAGTCCCAGAGGTGTGATCTGGAATGAAAATTCTTGTGTTCTTAGATGTAAAAGCTACATCTGTTGCCTTTCAGTCCATGGCTTCAATAAGTAACTATAAGAAATGGCAATTAGGGCAGGTCTAGCCCCTACACGTTAAGCAATTCACTCCCAGGACTCTTCATGGTGCCTAAATTTAAGCATGTTTCTAAGTCTTTGCAGGATCAGGACTAAGACTATTTACAGGATGAGAGCTGTAATCTTTGCATTGTCAAAGTGAATTCCATCTCTCAGAATTCTAACTGTCACCCTCTTTGTATAAGGCCTTTTCACTTTATGGTACTGAAACTATATATTCCATCTATGAAGGTTTAATGTTTTCTTTAATCAAAACTTATTTTCTTCCCAGAGACATCTAGACATATTTGGCTAGGACTGGGACTCTATGAAAGACCCTTAACTGAGCTATAGGGTTTTATTTTGTTTTTGTTTTGTTTTTTTGCTCTGTTTAATTCTTCTCCCTAGCTTCAATAGTTTCCCTCAGGACAAGTGACAGAATTTTCAGATAAATTTAGCTAATGGGTATAGTGTGACATTCCATCTCATCCCATATTCCTTATGAAAATGACTGACATACCTGAGCCATCTTGCATAAAGTAAATCTCAATTAAGATATCATTGGAAAGGTTATGATTTACTGAATGTGATTATACAATGTGTATGCTTGTATCAATTCTGTATCTGAAGTTAGTTAATATGCCTATGTATCTGTATTTCAAATGTTACTTTGGGTGTCAAGCCCAAGCAGCCCTTCAGGTACAACAGTGAAAAAGCTAGACAGGGCTGATGGGCTGCTAGCAAAGACAATGGACTGTGAAAGAGCTTAGTCTTCCTGTGGATGACCTATGAGCAATGGCTGCCACAGCCCTGCAGAGGCATGGATCTTGTTACCTGATAATAAATATTTCCTGGGACAATTGTAACTTTCTCCTTGAAGGGAAGGGGGGTGTGTGTGTCAAGTTTGGGAAACAAAGGATTCCCACCAGGGCCGGTGCTTCCATTTAGGCGACCTAGGCAGTCACCTAGGGCACCAGGATTTGGGAGGGCGGCAGACTGCTCTGGTGGACCTCCCGCAGGTGTGCCTGCGGAGGTCCGCTGGTCCCGCGGGACCAGCGGACCGTCTGCAGGGACGCCTGTGGCAGGTCCACCGGAGCCGCGGGACCAGCAGACCGTCTGCAGGGATGCCTGCGGCAGGTCCACCGGAGCCGCGGGACCAGCGGACCGTCTGCAGGGATGCCTGTGGCAGGTCCACTGGAGCTGCGGGACTGGCGAGCTGGCCCTGTGCCTAGGGTGCCAAAAACCCTGGCGCCACTCCTGATTCCCACCTTATGTAAATCTTATTTAATGGTGGGGAGGAAGGCAAACGTGACTCCTCCTCTCCATGGCTTGCCTGCCCAAGAAGAGACTGCTAAAGCCACCTGAAGGGAAGGTGGCGGGAGTCCGGACTGAGACGGGTCTAGGCTGAAAAGCAATATAACAGGAACTCTGAATCACAGAAATTTTGCATTTTGCACTCTGCCTAAAACAACATTTAGGATAAGAAATTACATTTTGTAACCTGTTTCTTAAGTATATTGAACTTAGCTTGTGTATACTTTTTATTTGCTCAGTAATATGCTTTGTTCTGTTATGTTATATTCACTTAAAATTCATTGTTTGTATGTAATAAACTTATTTCTTGATTTATAATATAACCCGGTTTACATAATTTCTAACTATCATGGGAGGGAGAAGGCGAGAAGTTGTGAATATTTCCTTGCACATTGAGGGAGGGGCAAATTTCATAAAACCTTTTGGTGCCTACTCCCCTTAAGGGGTAGAAACCTGAATGTTGGAGCAAGCCCCTAAGGCTGAATCTTTCCAGAGCAAATCTGTCTCTCTGTGCAGCTGGGTGTGGCTCTACCTGTATGCTTGGCTGTAAGAGGCTTGTCAGCCTAACCCAGCAAGGCCTGGTAAAGGATACCCAGGCTGGCAGAATAGACGGAATCAGCTAAACCCCAACACATCACGTGACACCCCTGAAGGCCCAAACCATCACAGTTGGCAAAGCCACAATCTCTGTATATCTATGACAGCAGAAAGACTTACCTTTTGTGACTAAATCTCACTGGGAATTGGTCACTAAGGCACATCTACACTGGCAAAGTTACAGCGCTAGCAGTTCCAACACTGCTCAGAGAGCACTGAAGGGAAATAGCTGTTAGCTGGGGCACTTGCAACAGTATTGGGAGCGGTGCACTCTGGGCAGCTATTCCACAGAGCATCTCTTCTCCTTCTGCCAATAAGAGTTGTGGGAAGGCGGAGGGGGTCATGGGGCATCCTGGGTCCTATTCCAGTGTCCTGTGACACATTACTTTGCATCCCAGCAATCCCTGTGCTTCCATACACATTTGATGCCATCTTTCAAGGGTTTGTGTACTGCACGCCCTGCCTCTTTCGGGCTGCAGAATGGATCCCACACTGTTGACTAGTATGCTGCTTTCTCTGACCAACATGTCATGAGTGGCAGTAGAGTTATTCCTTGCACTCCTCTTGCCTTTGTAGTTTGACCTTGATCGTGTCACGTGTAGTAGCTATGATATGAGTTTGCTCATGGAGTTGTTGACCACAGTGGAACACCGCTTTTGGGCTCAGGAAACAAGCAGTGAGCTGTGGCATCACATCGTGATGCAGGTCTGTGATGATGAGCAGTGACTGCAGAATTTTTGGATGAGGGAAGCCATGTTCATGTGATGAGCTCGCCCCAGCCCTGCAGTGCAAGGACACAAGAATGAGAGCTGCCTTGCTCTTGGAGAAGCATATGGTGGTTGCACTGTGGAAGATGGCTACTCCAGACTGCTACTGATTGGTTGCTAATCAGTTTGGAGTGGGAAAGTCTACTGTTGGACTCATGTTGACAGATGTGTGCAGGGCCATTAATCACATCCTTCTCTGAAAGACCATGACTTAGGGCAACATGCATGACATTGTAGATGGCTTTGCACAAATGGGCTTCCCTAACTGCGGAGGGGCAATATAGATGGCAGAATGACTGAGTGTGCTTTTGGCCATTTAAAAGCCTGCTGAAGCTGCCTCTATGGAAATCTGGATCTGGCTGATGACAATATTCCTATGATGATAGCCGCATGCTGTACGCTTCATAGTATTTGAAGGGAAGGGTGAAAGCTTCACTCAGGGCTGGACCGCAGAGGCTCAGCGTGGAGGCTGAGTTTGGACAGCCAGAGACCAGGGCTATTAGAGGGGCACAGTGTGGAGACTCAAGGATCAGAGATGCTTTGAGGCAGCAATTTGAAGCTGAAAGCCACTAATATTTGTTGCTATGCTCAGGAATGCAGTGCTTGTAATGCTAGGAGGTGATTGGTGCACATGATGCAATAAGAGGGTTAAGATAATTGCATGTTGCTCTGCAGTGCTCTTTTTACTTTCAGTTAATAGAATAAAGATTGCTTTCAGACGAACACAATTCTTTTATTAAAAGACAACAACCGGAGGAGAGAGTCAAACAAAACAGAAGATCAGCAGTGAGGGGAATGGGGGAAGGGAAGGTCCCAGGGGGAGGGATCCCAGGACGGCTAAAGATTTGTGTGTGTCCTGGAATCATATCCAACCTTCTTCTTTGAAGTACAATGTAGCGTGTGTTGTACATCAGCAGGGCCAAACTGCAGAGGGACAGGTGTTGAGTGCAGTAGGTATTGGGAGTTCACAGTACTGGATTGTGAGGAGGGAGGAGTGGAATGTTGCAGGTATAGACTAGAGCCAGAAGATTTACAAGTGTGTTGGTTGTGTCTGGGGGATGTGTGGGAAAGAGCTCTGTGACCACAGCTGCAGGGGAGGGTGGGTGTGGAGCTGCTCAGTCTGAAGAGTTAGCATTGCTTGGAGCATGTCGCTTGGCGCTCCATAACCTTTAAGAGCTGCTCCATTGCTTCATTCTGGTGTGCCGCATTCTCCTTTCAGTCCCTATTCTTGCTGTCCCACCACTCCAATTCCTGTTTCTTGGTGGCAGAGCGCATCATAACATCACGTGGAAAGTCCTCCTTAGTAGTTCTTGGCCACTTTCAAATTCTGTGCAGCCGTTCAGCCACTGATAACAAAGAGGGAGACTGGGCTCCCAAGGTCCTCTCTTTGAAGTTTAAACACAACATTTTACAGAAGCAATATTGTTTGCAACACAGAGAACACTGAATCAGTGATTTAAAACACAGCCAGTACATACACACCTGTTACTGACTGGCTTACTCCAGGCAAGCACACATGAGCCACAAGACCCTTCAGGGGCAGGGTAAATCATTCTTCCCAGACACTACTGTAGACTGGGCACTTGGCTCTTGGAGAGCCAGCACCGTAGGGTGTCTTGATGATCCTTCCTGTCCCCACACTTTCTGCAGAATGTGATCATTATGGACAAGATCTCACTGCTGAGGGTGAGCAGCGAATCAAGGGAGGGTCTTCTCCAAGCCTGCAGTCTCTGCCCTGGCCTCTATGTGGCTCACCTGTGTGCAGCAATGGTCCATGCTCCCTCCACTGACGGCACAGTGGCATGGGAAAATTACTATTAATGGGACAAGAAACAAAGCTGCTCTGCTGAGGAACCTACAGCAGCAAATTGCCCAGTATGTTCACAAGAGTTTCCTGGAGATCTCTAAAGGAGATTTCCATGAAGTGAGGGAGTAAATCAACAGCCCGTTCCACTGCTCAGACTAGGCATGTGCTGGGAGACAAGCCTGTTTTCTGCAACCTTCCTGCCCCCCAACAACTTGCTTTAGCAGTTCCCAAAATCAGATCCACTTATCAGGAGCCTTCTCTCCTGCTTGCACTTTGCCAGTCTCTGACAGTTGTGACTGGCTAGCCTCCTCCAGGGTAGAAAAGAGCTCCTGGCTGCATGCATCTCTGGCCTCTGAGTCATCCTCTGCCTCTGGGTCCCCCTCCACATCCTCGTCCAAGATTTCCTATTCCTGGCTCAGTTCACTCTTGACTGGTACACGAGCCACCGAAGTATCCACAGTGGTCTTTGCAGTGGAGGTGGGATCACTGTCAAGTATTGCATCCAGCTCTTTGTAGAACAGGCAGCTCGTGCGCGCAGCACCGGAGTGGTGGTTGGCTGTAATTTCTTAATCTAAGAGCTAGGTTGCTCCCCAGAGTGAGGGGAGGGCTCACAGTTACACAAATAGTTCCTGCTTATTCCAGTGTAAATATGCAGGTGAGTGAGGGACTTGCAATCTGCTCTAAGATACCTATTTTTTTTTTTTTAAAACTTGCTCTTCTCACTTGCCTCTGTAATAAAGTTAAAAATTGCACACAGTATCACATTTTCATTGAATCAAGTGCCCCCTGAGGTAGAATTTTGCTGTAATGATTCACATTTTCTTCTGTGCTATTTTTAAGTTAAAGCAATTATGATCTCCAGGATGGGAATGTACTCAAGTGGTTAGAATGGGAACTAGGAGTCAGAACTCCTGAGCCCGGCTAGCTCAGTCGGTAGAGCATGACTTTTAATCTCAGGGTTGTGGGTACATGCCCCACGTTAGGCACTCCATTCTCAGGGGGAGGGATAGCTCAGTGGTTTGAGCATAGGCCTGCTAAACCCAGGGTTGTGAGTTCAATCCTTGAGGTGGCTACTTAGGGATCAATCCTGCTTTGAGCAGGGGGTTGGACTAGATGATCTCCTGAGGTCCCTTCCAATCCTAGTAATCTATGATTCTGTCACCTGCTCTACAAAAGTCTGTGTGATCTTAAGCAAATTTAGTCTCTCCATGCCTCAGTTTGAACCACTTTAAAAGTGGGTAGAGTAATACTTACCTGCCTCTCAGCAACTCTGAGGCTTAGTATTTCAAAAACATCTTGAGATCCTTAGCTGAAGGCTAGACCCTGGACTGGGGAAGAAGAGGGTAGGGTAGAGTATAGCAATAGCATACCTTAGAAACATGTTTTTAAATATGTTGAGTTGAAGTGGTTTTAAAAGGAAAAATAAAATTAGATGAATAACTTCATACTAGGCCACTGGGAAAACTATTCATTATGATAGACCATCAGTAGCGCTCTAGGAGGTTAGCAATGGGTACAAGTTAACATTAGTAACAAAGTGAGTAAACTATTGAATAATGAGAGAAACCCAACCTATAAGGTGGTGCAGGACAAATCAAGATTTGAAATGACTCTTTGCAGAAAGAACAGTCTAGGGAAATTAGGGAAGCA
>NC_133772.1:63937024-63973916 GCF_003597395.2 Chelonoidis abingdonii | reverse complement strand
AGGCATTGTCATGGCACTGTTGTAGCCCATGTCACAAGATATTTGTGTGCCAGATGCGCTAAAGATTCATATGTCCCTTCATGCTTCAACCACCATTCCAGAGGACATACGTCCATGATGCTGCTGGGTTCTGCTTGATAACTATGCACAGCAGTGCAGACTGACCCTTATTTTCATCTTCTGAGTCAGATGTGACCAGCAGAAGGTTGATATTCTTTTTTGGTGGTTCGGGTTCTGTAATTTCCGCGTCAGAGTGTTGCTCTTGAAAGACTTCTGAAAGCATGCTCCACACCTCATCCCTCTTGGATTTTGGATGGCACTTCAGATTCTTACCTTGGGTTGAGTGCTGTACCTATCCTTAGAAATCTCACATTCGTACCTTCTTTGCGTTTTGTCAAATTTACTGTGACAGTGTTCTTAAACCAAACTTGCTGGGTTATCATCTGAGACTGCTATAACATGAAGTATATGGCAGAATGCAGATAAAACAGAACAGGAGACATACAATTCTCCCCCAAGGAGTTCAGTCACAAATTTAATTAATACATTATTTTTTTTAATGAGCGTCAGCATGGAAGCATGTCCTCTGAAATGGTGGCCGAAGCAGGAAGGGGCATATGAATGTTTAGTATATCTGGCATATAAAATTCCTTGCAACACCAGCTACAAAAGTGCCATGCAAATGCCTGTTCTTACTTTCAGGTGACATTGTAAATAAGAAGCAGTCAGTAGTACCTCTCGTAAATGTCTACAAACTTGTTTTTCTTAGCAATTGGCTGAACAAGAAGTAGGACTAAGTGGACTTGTAGGCTCTAAAGTTTTACTTTTTGTTTTTGCGTGCAGATATGTAATAAAAAGAATGTACATTTGTAAGTTACTTTCATGTGGTGAAATAGATGTTATCAAGAAGGAAGCTGCCTGATTTCTGTTTCCTCACTAGATCTGCTTATTAGCTGCTCCAAACAAATGCAAGGACTTGAACTGGTTGCCATTGGAAGCCAAAGGTATTAATGGGAGCAGGATCACACTATCAGTCAGTATTAGAAAATGAATGCAGAGCCAGCAGCAGGGTTTGAAATGAATTAGATAAATACTTTGAACTGTGTAACTTTATTATTAGACTCATGGCTGAATCACCAAGTTGCTTTCTGGATCCAAACTTCTACAAAGTTTGGGAGTACTTGAATGTGGAGTTAGGCTCATTTCTAGTGCATTAAATAGTGTGAACTTTGAGAACCAAACTGCCATAAAAAGTAACATGCAAGGTCAAAGCACACTCTCATTTGCACCTGTAAATCTGTTCCTTGAGCATACAACTAGATGATGATTTTTATGTACTGTGTTTTTTGTATCCAGCTTAGAGATGAAGGTAGGATGACCTTGGCCCTTCCTCTTACTAATAAAAGGCTACACCTGAAACTAGTGTCAAAGTGACATTTAGAATAGTTGACTATATAAAGTATATTTGGAAACAAAGGGTGCCATCATCCCTTTGAATAATGTTTTTGAATGATCATAATATTCTGATCAATTAAAGGCTCATTGAAAGCAAAATATAAGTTTGCAAGTATGCAGACTCAGGAAATTTCATCTGCAGAAATTACTTTACAGGCATAAGGAGGAAGGATGATCCAGTGGTTCGGTCAATAGCCTGAAACTTCGGAGGCCCGGGCTTGCTTCCCTGGTGTTATGATGCAATGCAATGTTCCTCAAAGATGAGCCACAGAATTCTTTGGTAACTTTCACATTTTGAGACTAGTGGTAAAAGGATTGCACTTTGCACAAAAATAAAGTTAGAGCTACTGTTAACACAACATTTGCGGGGTGATGCTTGCTGACACTCCACCACTTGGTGTGAGATCTAAGTTGGCTATAGATGTGCCATACCATACGTACACACATCCTCTGTAATGCACCTCAGCTTCTCAAGCAGCATAACTAAGCCCAAGGTTAATAAGTCCTTAGCTCCTTTAATGCAGAACTGTAAACTAAGACTCATATTGTCCAGCACTACATAGTGAAACATTACAGCAAAATCAGGTATTGACTTCTGATCTCTCTTTCTCTCTGAACAGCCAATTGGTTCTTCATATATTCTTCAAAGAATTGCTTGTATTTTGGTAGTAACAGGACTCATTTCTTCAGGAATTTGTGGCTCCTTAGCCATAAACTAGTCCCCCAAAGAATGCTGAGTCACTTATCAAACTGTGATAGTATGTCCCATATTCCTCAGAGATATGGTTGAGACATAAGTAAGGCATAACTAAGATGTATTTTATGCAAGATGGGTCATGTGAGATATCATTAGAAAGGATATGATTTACTGAATATGAGTTATTTGTATGTGTGTCGTTTTTGTATCCTTCATGAACATGTGCTTTTGGATTAGATTAAATGGGGTTTAATAGCCAGAAAAAATTAGAATTTGGCCTTTGACTTTTGCAGCCTAAGTTATAAATGTGAACACTATATATAACTATAAATATGCAGCAGCTAAGAACAGTTTCCCATTTCTTTCCAATTTAGTTAAAAACATTTTAATAAGATAACTACAAATATTTAAGGTGTACTTCATTCCAACAAAAGTGATCCAAAATAATGTTGTTAAAAAGTAAAAATCAACACAATTGTAAATGAAACTATATGATTCTCTGAAATAATCGTGTGCATGTACATATGTGCCACAGTTTAAAGATTTTCTCACTTATTTCAATACCAATAGCACTTTAGGAAGCTCACTATCAGTGGATTTAGCACTTACCTTTTTTAATGCTCTGGCTGGTATATGTTCAACATTCATCCTAGATGGAATTAGTTTGAAGGTCCTAGCTCAAGTTCTCTTAGCAGATAGTGCCTTACATCATCAGAAGTACTATATCATTGGTCAATATAGTTTTTAGGTTAGCCCAGAAATGAGCTAGCACGAAAACTGAATTTTCTGTTGAATTACACAGTAATGCCTCTTCTAATTTTTTTGTTAATGTGGCAGTTTACTGAGGACCAAAATCTCCCACCTTACACAAAGCTCAGGTAAAAGGGCTTTGCAGAAAAGAGATCTGCAGTGAAGGATTGCCACTGTAGAGATCTGCAGTGATGATCCTCCACATGTTTGGAGGATGGAATTCATGAAAGGCATAGTCATATCTGTAGCTGCTCTGCATTCATTTGGACATTCTCAACAAGAGCTGTTTGTGATGTGCCTTATCTCTCTGCAGCAAAATCATGCCACCTTTTCAGCCATTGAGCCCATTGCTTCAGTAGGAATATTTGTGTCAGGAAATGCTCACCAATATGAGTAAGGATTGCAGAAGATCTCACCACAACTAGTAGTTCCCCCTAGGTCCCATGGAGAGTTGATGGAACTGAGCCAGGGAGGCTTGACTCCCAGCCCCATGCTTGGAGGTGTCAAACAATGTTCCCCTGGGACAGGCTATTTACACAATTGTCACTAATAATAATGGCTGAGAGATTGTTTTCCTCATACTTTCCCTATTGTAGGCTTGCACTAGAGAAAGGGAAGTGGGGTAGAAGGAGATGAGAGTGCTGTGGAGCAGAAGTAAGAGATTTTTTTTTTTTTTAATGTTTCTATGGTACCTTTCAGTAGCTTGCACACTTTCGCAAGGGCTTCCCCTAAAATCCAGACAGGCAGATTATGAATGAAAGAAAAGATGATGACATATGGAAGTAAATTAAACTGTTACTTTAATATCAAACACATTTATTGGACATCATAGGTGGTTGGGTCCATATCTTGCCATTCTAATTCAGGTGAAATGATCCCAGAGTTGGGGACAAGACGGTATATCAGATTTTTTTTTTCCACTTGTTTTTAGTTTTCCAATATGAGCACATACAGGTATATTTTGTCCCCAGTGAGTTTCTCAGGCTGGCATGTATTTTTCTAGAATACAGGAAAGTAAACAAAATCTTCCCAAATCCCTGCTATCACATTTTATAAAGGGCCTTTTTGGGTGTGGGCATGTTTCCAGTTCTAGTCTTGCTACAATCTTGAAGAGACAGAAGGGAGCTCCTCCTTCTTTGCTTTCTCTTGTGTTCATTCCTGTCAGGCTTTCAAGCTCTAGATTCCTAATAGGCAGGTGTAGTAACACTCCTTTATTTAGTTTTTTAAAATCACATTTTGCTTTGACCAGATCTTGCATCTACATAAATTGTCCCACACTTGAACAAATCAGGGAACATAGCTCAGCAGTAAGTGCAACTACTTTGTGAATTGCCATATAACGGGGTGCAGCTGTGCCAATCGAGCTTCTGCCCCTGCTGTACCCACAAACAAGCCAGAGACCACTGTGGTGGTGCAATCACCCATGCTCTTTATTTACAGCTTATTTTCCCACCACCTTGTAGCTACAAACCACTTCAGTTTTATAGCCTCAGTGGCTGCTAGCTTCTGCAGCCAGCAAGGAAGAACTCCCACTCCCTCTAACTACTTTCTTCTCTTTCTCTGGCTTCCTTCCTGCCAGACTTTAGATAGGCCCTGGCTACCAGGGCTGGCAGCTGTTCTCCTTTTGCCAGCCAGGCCTGGGCTTACTCTGCCAACTCCAATTCTCCTTTCTTGAGTGGAGCTGGTGTGACAGAGGCCTGGCTCAAGGTTCCTTAGCCAGCTCACTGTCACATACCTCTTTGCAAGGTGAGCTGGGGGAAAAATAATCATGGGGATTTCAATTTTAGCCTCTATGCTCTAGTAGTCTAGATTCATTGATCCAGGGTTTGATGAGAGATTTCACATGTTCTTTATGGTGTGCCCTCTTCTTGACCTGACTCCCAATGGTAATAAAATTTTATCCTTTATGAAATCTCCTAAGTATTTCATCAAAAAGGTGAAAGACAAGAACAAACTTTGGGGTTTTTTTTCAACTGTTTGTGGAGGAACACCGCACTACTATTTTTAAAGTGATAGTACTGAAGGGCTGTGAAGCTAGTTTTGCAAAACGATAATGTTTATAACTTTTTTATTTTATATAAACACTCAAGCAGACTAGTCCCTTTATAGGCACACACATGAGAAGATCCCTACTTTGAGGAGTTGACAGTCTCTGGCCCCAATCCGGCAAACACTTAAGTGTTTGAATAATTGTATTATGTATGAATAATTGTATTAATCTGAGTGAGCCTGTAGGTGTCATGCTATTCTTCCTCTGGGATTTCTTAGCTGAGGAAACTTAGGTATGTGAGTAAGTGCTTTCAGAATTTGGGCCCAAACTGATAATATACACTTCAATCCCTCTACTAACTGCTACTTTACTTTTTAACCCTTGCCTATTTCTATTCATTTTTTTGTCTACTTGCAGTTCAGTCCAAAGCTATTTTCAGAAAACCTTTTCTGCTCAGAAATCATGTAACAAGTATCAGAGGGGTAGCCGTGTTAGTCTGGATCTGTAAAAGCAGCAAAGAATCCTGTGGCACCTTATAAACTAACAGATGTTTTGGAGCATGAGCTTTCGTGGGTGAATACCCACTTCGTCAGATGCATGTAGTGGAAATTTCCAGGGGCAGATATATATAAGCAAGCAAGCTAGAGATAACGAGGTTAGTTCAATCAGGGAGGATGAGGCCCTGTTCTAGCAGTTGAGATGTGAAAACCAAGGGAGGAGAAACTGGTTTTGTAGTTGGCAAGCCATTCACAGTCTTTGTTCAACCCTGAGCTGATGGTGTCAAATTTGCAGATGAAATGGAGCTCAGCAGTTTCTGTTTGAAGTCTGGTCCTGAAGTTTTTTTGCTGCAGGATGGCCACCTTAAGGTCTGCTATAGTGCGGCCAGGGAAGTGCGAATAGTTTGGATTTCCATCACATATAACCCTCACTCCAGCATTGCTTTGTTTGTTCTATTTTCCTTCACTTAATTGCACACTGTGCTCAGTCTCTAGCCACAAAAAAGCAGCTGATGAAGTAGAGATTTGCTTCAGTACATAGCTGGGGCCAGATCATGCTCTCAGCTGTAACTGAGGGCTATATCTTTGAGTAATGTAGCTATATATCCATTAGACATTGTAAAGAAATGAATCATTCCCACTGGAGCTATTTTGTTAACTTTACTCCCTGTTTCACTTTGCTCTTTCAATGTACAGATATATAATTGGCAAAAGCATCAGCATTGGCCTGATTTCTGAGTTAGAAATTGATATTCTTCAAGTTCAATGAAATCTGTGTTCTGTCAATATATCCATAGCTGTGCCAGTGAAATTGAAGAACTGAGGCATAGGCTAAATTCTGTTGTTCAGTGACAATTAGTTGAATTAAATTTGGACTTTTCATCTCGAGAAATTCTGAAACTTCAATATTGGTTTTCACCCCGAATCAGGATGCTAACTTTGTCAAAATGTTGGATCAAAATGAAACCACAATGCTTAAAATTAAAACGTTTCAGTTTATTGAACAGACCTGAGATTCTACATTTTGAGTTGGTTCAGAATTAAACTGCATTTTTCCCAAACTGGTGGTGTGCCTCGAGAGCTGTAGTTTGGAAGCCTGATGACCACTGTCTCCCCTATGGGCAGGCTTTATTTTGCACAATGCACTAGGTGTTTCCAGAATTGTTGTATCCACGTGGGTCCCAGGATATTAGACCCACAAGTTGGGTGAGACAGTGTCTTTTACTGGACCGGCTTCTGTTGGTGAGAGAGACAAGCTGTCAAGCCACACAGAGCTCTTCTTCAGGGAAGGGAAAAGGTAGACCAAATGTTGCAGCTAAATGCACTTGGAACAGATTGTTTAACATAAGTTGTTAGCACAGATTCTAAGGGACTGCCTTGCATTTAGCTGTGACACTTGGAGTACCTTTTTGCAGCTCTGAAGAAGAGTTCTGTGTGGTTCAAAAGTTTCTCTTTCACCAACAGAAGCTGGTCCAATAAAAGACACTGCCTCACCCACCTTGTTTCTCTTATACCCTGTGACTGACACGGCTACAACTACACTGCATACGTATTCTAAGAGACCATTCAAGGTGAAGTAGTCTGTTAACACCTCTGCAGTCATAAGCCAAAAATTAAGGGAGCCATAAATCCAGTCTCTTTATTAAAACCACCATTTTAGAGTCTAGCAAAGATATAAATTTAAGCTTCTAGGCTCATCTTTTGAAGATGTTCAAGTTTCCTATGAGAACAAAGATGGTTTGAGATCAAATATGGAGTGATCGTTTTGTGAAAAGTGTATGCCTATGAGTGATATGGTGTTTTTTGTCTTTTTTTATCATTTTTCTGTGTGAGTTCATCTGAGTGTAATTGTCTGGTTTCACCCACATAGTTATTGAGGCATTTAGTGCACTGGCTGAGGTACATGCCATGTCATGTGTAGGACCTATGGATCTCAATTGGTAGAGCATCAGACTTTTAATCTGAGGGTCCAGGTTCTTGTCCCTGGTCAGATGACAAACTATTCAGCAAGATCTTAAAAATCTGTCTCTTTGGGGACAGGAGAAGAGTTTGAGCATTAGCCTGCTAAACTCAGGCTTGTGAGTTCAATTATTGAGGGGGCCATTTTAGGGATCTGGAGCAAAAGTCTGTCTGGAGATCAGTGCTGCTTTAAGTAGGGGGCTGGACTAGATGACCTCCTGATGTCCCTTCGAAGCCTGATATTCTATGACTTTGAAAAACATGTTGGTGACTAGCAGTGGAGATGAGTCTTCAGGCTTTGCATCTTTATGATAGGGTCCAGTGCTGCTTTAGGTTGATGGGTTCTGGTCTGTGTGAAGCTTGCTTGCTTATGATGAGCCTGGGAGCTTAAATTTGTAACTTTGCTAGACACTAAAAATCATGGTCTTAATACAGACTCCATGTTTATGGTTTATTACAACAAACTGCACCCTACTAACTCTTCTCCCCTCCTCTACTTTTTTGGTCCTATGACTGCTGAGATATTAACAAGCCCCATTCACCTTGAATGGTCTCAGAGGGTATGTCTACACAGCAATGTAAGCCTAGGGTTAGTGAGACATGAGTCACTGACTCATGCAAGGGAACCTTGGGCTTGAGGATCTACACTGCATTTTGACCCTAGAGTAATACTTTTTTGACCCATGCTTGAACCTAGGGCTCTGATATCCACAGTGCAGTGCGCAGACATGAATCAAAGTAAACATATCCCAGAGTGCCTTTTACCCCACTAATGTCGACATGTTAGCCCTGGGAATGCGGTTCACTCTACTTCCCATACTGTTTCCTAGCTGTGGCAATGCTATTGATGGGATTCAGATGCCCACAAGGAGCATATGAGCGCACAAACTGCATAATTAGCTCCTTTGGTGGCTGTCTCAGTAGAAAGACTGCAGTTTGAGACGGTTTATTACTGAACTGCCATCTAATCTGAGATTTGGGTTCTCCACCTCTAGGCTGAGTCACATTGGCAGGAAAATGCCCCTGTTCTGAAGATAATTAAGACATCAGGTTCCAGGGCTGTCAAACTATTTTTTGTCTTTGTTTTAAAATTTGACAGAAAATGTAAGTTTCAGAGGAAACACACACACACACGTACACGTCTGCTGGCTGTGGAACAGTGAAGTGAATCCCTAGGACTTGGGGTACAGTGTGCTCCAGCACCCTTCTGTGATCCCTTACCCTGGTCACCACTGAACCCCAGGAGGCAGGGATAAGGGATCCCCAGGAGCCTGTAGGGAAGTTTTGGGGCTGGTTCCCACTCACTCCCTGCTTCCCAAACACCCTCACAATGCATGCTGCCCAGGCAACCCCTGCACATGCAGCTCCAACCAGAGCGTAGGGCGGGGGCGGGGAGGGGACAGGAGAAAGGGGCCAGAGATGGGAGTGGGGACTAAGCAGGCAACCCCTTCGGCTCAGCACAGACGGGAAAGGGATGACCTGCTCGACATCCTGGCAGCTCGGAGCCGCCGCCCGCCTGTCATCTTTGCTCTACGATCTGGGCAAGCTCTGTGCATCAGTGAGGAGTAGACAGAATTTGCTCTATCAGAGAGTAGTGATGCGTCTGCAGCACTGCTCCTCTGGCATTGAAAACTCTGGGATACATCGGGAGCACTTCTGAGACTCAAGTCAAGTTGGGACTGCATGCACATAGGAAAGTGACAGAGCTTGGACCCCAGGTCCCAGCTTAACACAGGATCAGACTCTCCAGCCCTGAAGGGAGGGGGACTCTAGGTCTGAGACATAGGCTAGCACAATTGGTGTGTGAATGCAAGGGGGGTTACGCTTGAGCCCAGGCTCGTGTTGCTAACAAACTAGTGTTAACTACTGATGCTAAACAATCTGTTCCACCTTGTATTTGTGACCACTGAGTACCTTTCTTGGAGCTGAAGAAGAGCTCTGTCACTCGAAAGCTTGCTTATTTTACCAACAGAAGTTAGTCCAATACCAAATATTACGTTCTCCACCTTGTCTATAATGCACTAAAGTCACTTGACTCCCATGATGCACCATATGCTATGGTCAGAGGAAAATCTGCATTGCATGGGAGATGTAATCCTCCATGGAACTTGACCCATAGGAGAGAATGGGGGCCTGAAATACAACTTCAATATGAGAATGCTCTGATAGGAAAATCGTTTAATATTTTGTTGAACTGATTCAAAACAAAACATTTTGGGTCAGTTAAAAGCCAAATACTCCTCCAGTTCAGGTCAAACCAGTCAGAATTGAAATATTTAATTTAAATGTTAAATATGGAAAATAAAAAAAAATCAGCAAAATTATAACTTTCCTGTGGGGGAGAGCGATTTTATGGAAGCTGCATTTTCTGTTAGAAAATCATTCTGATGGAACAATTCTCTATCATATCTTGTAACAATGATGGCCAACTCCCCTGCAATCAAAAGAAATATTCTGGAGTAACACCAGAGTCACTCAAGATAGAATGTAGCCCCATGATGTATCTGAGCAGTTTGAAAAAAGTTGTAAAAATTCCAGTAAGACTTGCATAAACCAATCATTTTCACAATGCAGTTCAATAGACTCATGTTAACCCTATTGATTAATAAACTAGAATAAATATATCAGTGCCATGAAATAAATTTTAATATGGGTGAATTCGTGCAATGACAGTGATATAAAATATCTAATTATTTAGAGATCCACGGATAAATTCTAGAAGATTATTAAAACATTCTAGTCCAGATCCTTACCTGATGTAAATCAGCATTGTAAGGAACTACACTATTTTTCATATCTGAGAATCTGGCGCTGTATCTGGAAAAATGTAATTTTTTTGGTTTCCTTTAGCTCATTCCCTTGTTTTTTCACTAGAGGTGACACTTAAATTAAAAACAAGATCTTGGATTTAGTAATTAGATGAATATTAAAAAATTATAGCTGCCACTTGCATACCAATATCCTTAGTTACATACAATATGGGAACTGAACCAATTAGAATTGTTTCTAAATAGAAGTCTGTTCAAAGATTTCCCATGAACGCCAAACTGCTTTGTGTCAGCTATTAAAACCCATTCACATCAATTAACATTAATGGAAGCAAAGGATACATTTGTGCAAAGGTTGGTTCCATATCAGGAAATGGACCAAAAGTAGATCAACTGAAAGAAAAGAGGAATTCATTGAAGTGGTAGTGCAAGTGGCATCTGCTAATATCAGTTTTTCCTTCCCGCAAAAGAGATTGGAATTCTGGTGAAACACAGAAAAGCTGTGTGACTTTTTAACCATGTGATTGTACTATGATAGTATCATATAATGACTTTATATTGTGCTAGCAATTTTAAACTGCATCGCATAAATACTATAATAGCCTTTTATCTTTGTAATACAATACAGAAGTGTAAACATGTATAAGTGCATGTTTCCAATAAAATTTTGATTAGAGCTACATATTTTTTAACCTTTGGAAAAATAGAATATTAAAAGTATATGATAGAAAAGTGAATACACTAAGAATTCCATAACAAGAAATCCAGTTAATACCATTCTGACTTATTTCCTGCTAGAATCCTACACTCCTGCCTTGTTGAAAAAAATGGAGCAGACTTTTCTATGGAACAAACCTTGCCTTTATAAAAACAGGCACAGATGGCTAGATCTCCTTCAGTGTGGCAGTGGTGTAAATGAGAGCACAATTTGTCTCATATTTTGTAGAGCTGTAATGATATGATACGATATTACCTCTTGCCTACGCTTTATTTATCTCTCATGCTAACCTCCGTAGAGGCACGCAAAAAGCACATTAAAATAATTTGAATATTGTGACACACACTAAAGCCTCCCCGCCCTTACAATGGTTGAAGTGGAAAACTTAATGCTGCATTGATGACCAAGACAGAAGTAGAAAATAAAGTGCCATATGTCCTTCAATATGTAGACTCTATTTGACAAAATGATATTGCTTTTGATGTCCATTTTTCTTAGCTATTGGACATTATGACATAACGTAACCATATTTTTTGTTGGTATCACCATCTAAGTATTGTCATATAGTTTTTTTAAAATGAGCTGAAACATTTCCTCTTAACCTTTCAATCCTCAAAATAAAAAAAAACCCTTCCGTTTGGTTCAGTTTTCACATGCCTGGTTTCTGCCAGAAATTAAGGTACCAACATACTAAAAGAAAAGTCACTTTGGATTTGAAATCGGGCTGGAATATTTCAAAATGGCTGAAGATATAGGCAAATAACAAAACTTAGGAGCATCCTAAAATTTGCTTTATGATCTATACTGCACCTGACAACCATGTGTGATCATTAAAATAGATGAACTCTACATCTAGGGCCAGTGACTAAAGTAGGGTTATTAAGACATAACTAAGTGGATAAATTTTCCCTTATTTTGCTAAAAGCATGAGAAAAATCTATCACAGGGTTTGCTCCATGCCACTAGTTCATCTCCTTGTGGCTCACCACTAGTCTGATGCCCCCTGCTTCAATCACTTGCTCCACTGTCTCTCTCTTGCTGGACTCAGGGTGTTCCCACTTTGTGACTTGGCCTTCTGGCCAGGTTACTATAGTTTTCCCCTTCCTGGATATCAAAGTCTTTTGGATGATTGCCCAAAAGTTTGACTATGTATTAAAAGTGGAGAAGTGTTATCAGCTTGACTATTTAATATTATGATGAATGTTCTCCCAGAATAAATAAGGGCCAGGATTATATATCACTCTGTTCACAGATGATTAGGTTGTGTGATTTAGGAGCAGGAACAATGAGGTGGCAGAAAAGAGATTCAACAGTATTATGAGAGACCTCTGACTGGGGAAATGCAAGTGGATTCAAGTTCTCCAGTCCTACAACCAAAGGATTGTTCTTTACAAAAGAATGTAAAGTGCATCAGTGTGGAGAAGAACCAGATACATTTAAAAGGTTCAAATTCTTCAGGGTAATATTTGATACTAAATTACTTGGAAAGATCATATAAACAATGTTAAAGATAAATGTACAGGAAGAATTAACCTGCTTAACAGTCTTGCTGGGACTAAGGAGGGGGGGAAGGGGAGATAAGAAAACAGTATTCTCACAGGAATTCAAAACCCAGTACAGAAAAATTTAAAAGAGGAATAGAAAAAAAAAATTGAATTAATGGGGAAAAAAAAAGAGGACAACTCCTTTTTGAATTGTGCCCTAGAGTTTAGGATAATTACATATTTCAGGGCCTAGATAGAATTAATGAAATGATTTTGTTTAGAATACTAACTGGCCATTGTGGCTTAACCAAAACTATTTTTTTTGAATAAATAGACATGAAGATGGACTATGTACGCTCTGTAAGGTGGAAGAAACAACTGATCACCTTTTATGGGTATGGAATGGGTTTGATAAAGAAAGTGAAAAGCTTTCTAAGGAGTTCAAATGTCTTTCGGCAACAAAAATTACATTGTTACATAGTAAAAACATCAGGAAATAGAATATTATTAGAAAAGTTCTGTTATATTATCTGAAAGACACAGGACACAGCAAGAGACTGTAAATCGCTAAGTATTCAGGTATAATAGTAGGTAGTAGCTATAGACCATTCAGTCAAGTCTGCTTTGCCATAAAAAGAGAAATAAAGAAGGGGGCTACAATGTGATACTGTGCAGTCACTCTTTGGTCTTAGAGAAAGAAAAAAGAGGAAATTGGGAGAGAATGGAGGCCCTGGGATCCTGGCCCTGAGGGAATAGGATACCCAGAGGAGGGGGGAGAAGAAGCCTGTTTGATGTGAAGTAGGAAGCAACCCAGGGAAATAAGCTTTGGAACAGAGCAGACCTTTGCCACTGCTTGTAGGGTCCCTGGGCTGGAACCCAGAGTAGTGGGGGCAGGCCCAGGTTCCCTCACCAGCCACTAGGGAAGTGGTACAGACTGGGCAGTGGAGCAGCAGACTACCTGCCCTCTGACCTGTAGGGGTCCTTTTACTCAAAAATTCTTTGATTCACCCTTACATTCTTCCTCTTATCCCTGGTGCACCTCCTTTGTACAAGCTTTCCCTCCATAGCATGTCATGTGCCTCTTTTTGATATTTAGCGAGACAGCTATCATGAAACCTTTGTGCCTCTTAGTTTCTAATTTAACAATGCGTTCAATTGTGCATCATCTTTTCCTAAATCCACTCTGTACCTCATCTATAATGCCACAGGGAACGAATCTTTCATTCTCCATTCTTGCCACAATTTTATCAAGCCTGACCGTAAGGGCAGTTGGTGTACAGGCAACCACTTTTATGGATAGTTTGCCTGGTTTTCATATTGGAATTACTACTGCATGTTTCCATCTTGCCAGGAGTGCATTATCACTCCTCTCTCCCATATAGTGTCATATAATTCCAAGAGGACCGTCTGACAGTACCTTAGATTGCACCCAGAAATGAATTGGAAGCTAATGCAGATGACGTTCTTCACAGGTGTAACAGAAAGGTGTTTGCAGCCACTTTTGAAACAAACTAGGATTGCAAATGGAAGGCTGCATCTTAAAGTTTCTGCCCACCCCAGCTGTACAGTGCAGGCCCGTTGAAAACTGTGTGGATAATATTGATTGCACAGTGATGCATGTTAGGATAACTTCTGTGAAGCCTGTGTTGTTACACTGATTTAATAGTATAGCTAAGAGCAGAATCAGACTTCCCCCTTCTGCAATTTGGTTATAAAATGAAATAGGGTATCTCTGCCAACAGGGAAGTTCAGAAATCCATGTAACTTTCAATTTCCTAAACTATCTGAGGCCTATTAGTTGTCATGTCCAGAGGTCCATGGACTTTGAATGGTTGGATGATGTCTTGCTGCCATTCCCAGAATTATTACTTTTGAAGGCATCTGCAGTTCCAGTAATTATGTAAACTATCATATGCCCTTCACCCAAGTTAGGCAACCCAGGTGAGTTGGGTATTTAATATGTAATCATCCCTATTAGAATAGTGGAAAAAACAGCACTTTTTCAGAATGCAATAATGTACTTATTTTTTTTCTGATAGCATGATTGTGAAACTTTAAATGAAATAATCATGAAATCCTTAGTGTCCATTAGATTATCTTCCTCCTTCAAAAGTTATGAAGATATGGTATACATTTAGTTTGCTCTCCAGCCTGTGCTCAGAGGAATTTCAGGACTGAGTTAAAAATTGCTTTAGAGGTATGAGTTAAAGGATTTGAGATTATATGGGCGAGACAGGACTGATAAGACTCTCTTCTTTGGTAGTTTAAATTGCTTCGACCATCTTTTTTTGGGGGTGGGGTGGAGGTGCTAAAAAAAAAAAAAAGAGAAAAGAAATGTTCTGCTGCCAGTACAAAACTTCATCACTACAAATACTGAGAAGAGAAGGAAAAGCTGGCTTTTGACAGGAGGGAAGAAAATTATATATGTTTGTGTACACACATTTTGTGAATGTGCTACAGTATACACCAACCTGACACACATACTGTTTGCAATGCATGTTTTTAAAGAATAAGTTTCAGTGAAATATATAGAGATAACATATCAAACATAAACTTTATGTAATATGCATTTACAAGCTACAATGTGGTTCTCTCAGATCTTTGTCAAACTCATATAAACTACTTTGTGTGTGCATCTAACACATTTTGCTAAAGATAAACTTTATCCAAGTGCACTTTATTTTTGAACCGATCTTTAATTTTGAACCTATTAGTTTTATATTGAAAGGGTGCCCTTAGTTAAATTATTACATGATGTATAACCTCGCCAATTTTTGAAAGTGACCTCTATGGCTGCCTCTGTTGAGATTTAAGCTGATAAATAAATGTGATAGCCAAGATTTTTTTGTACTGGGGATAGTGAAGTACAAGCCCGAGGCAGTTGCATCAATTTCCTAGCTGTGTAAAAAATGAAGCAGCATGTATCAATGTGTGCTTTGTTGCTATTCTAACATTGTTTTTGCATGTGATATTTAAATTAGACATTTTAATACTTTGAAAGTAGTCATGGTGTGTCCTCTCAATCTCTTTCTAGAGCTGAATCTCAAGTTCTGATTGGCTTAACTATGTGACTTTAAACATTTCCTATGTAGGACCCTGAATCATGCTAGACAAACTTGATTGCTTTTTGATAGAATTATAAAATTATTAGATTAAGGGAACACATAGATGGACTATATTTGGGTTCTAGTAAAGCATCTGATGCTATGTCTCTCAGACGCTTACTTTAAATCAACCAGATTGTCTTGAATGTGAACACCGTTGCGCAAAAAGAAAACTGTCTGAAGGACAACAAAAAACAATAATAAATAATGCCATAGTGACCAATGACAATGTGAGGGATCTAGTGAGCACCTTTATTAATAGCTTAAACAAAGCACCACATTAACACAATGCCTCAATGCTCCTGAGGGTCACATCTTGGAGGCCCTTTCTATGAATACACCTTGACTCCTACTGACTTCAGTGCGGGTTGGGAGCACTTAGCGCTGCATAGCAAGCATTTAGGTCATTACCGTATTGCAAACTTCTCACAGTTTACTATGCAACACCAAAGGGTCCTGTCACTAGAATGATGGATAGAAAGTGACAAAATGAAATGTTGAAGGAAATCTAGGGTTGCTGGTGGATAGGAAAAAAGGACATGGATTGGTAATACACGAAAACAGAACCCACTTCTTGCTGCTTGCACTCACTTGTGACTATCTGCTTCTGTTCACTGAGAACCAGCTGATTTTCAATGTTCTATACATGTATCATGAAGCACACGTAAAGCACACTGTTCAATGGGCCGACTGTGTCTTGTTGTCAACCACAGTGCCCATTAAATCAATCTCTTTCATTCATTCATTCTTCACTGGAGAGAAGACTTGCAGAATACTATGATCTATTCAAGAATGCAAAACAACTTGAAGCTGTCGCATTAATTGACCAGAAATAAGGATGTGGCTATTGTCAGATATCATTAATGAACATTACTTCAAATGCATGATAGAAATCCCAACTAAAACCATTCAAACTTCTGTCCTTTGTGGCCTTTTTATTTGCTCTATTTAAAGAGAATCAATAACCTCCTCTTATTTGGAATATTTTATCATTATTACTAGCTATGCTACTAGTTTGTATAATTTTACATGTGTGTCTTTGTCCCAGTAAAACAGAGATACGTGGAATGTTAAAAGGACTTCACCTCCTGTAAGGAGTCAAAAAGAGGAATCTTTTAGATTCTGTGTAATAGTTCATCAGTTTCAAAATATCAGCTCACTTTCTGTGAAACACAGTGGTACTATGGTATATGGGAGGCAGTGTTTCCCAGTGGATGGAGCATTGAACTGTGACTACCAGCGTCCTATTGTGCCTCAGTTTCCCCAGTTGTAAAATGGAGATGATGATACTGACCCCTTTGAAAAGCTTGTTAATCTACTGATGGAAAGTGCTATATAAGAATGAGGTGGTAGAGTTTATTACGTTGTTGTGAAATTTGCACAGAAATGGCATAGCCCAAACACTAGAAATAATGGTTTGAGATAAATATTCTGCAGCAAGATATGTTAATATTTTGTTATGTAATCTGTTTTCCTCCACTTCTCTCTTGTACATTTGCTCATATCATTTTTAACAGCTGATAGATTCTCTATTACTATGGTAGCTTCTCAAAGTATCCACTAAAGACCAGGTTTCATTGTATTAGATAATGTAAAAAGACATGGATGTCTTTCTAAATGGGAAAGATGTGTTTATATTTCAAAAAGGGATCTCTAGCTTCATCTTTTCCCTCAAATATCTAACAAAGTACAGAATGATGCTTCCAAACTGTCAGTGTGCGTAACCAAGTCTGCAGGAATTTGTGTGACAATAAGTTTCATTGGTGTTATGAAAATAAAATTACTGCATTACTGGAAGTTATTGTATAGTTGTTTCCTGTTCAGTTATTTTATATTCAGGACATATGAGTATTGGCAAAGGACCATATAATCAGAAGAACTTTTACTCGCCAGACTGGTTGCAATTATTTTATTTAATAGGACTGTGCATAATTCCAGCCATGGAATGGTAATCCTTGATTTCCTCAAACTTGGGCATGTTGGATTTCTTTGTATAGAATATTTCCCCCTTAATAGTTTTTAATTAATCCAATTATTATAAGTTAATTAAATATTTGGCAGCATTTATATCATTCTTTGCACATTGAAAACGCTATTTTTAATAAATCAAATGACAATCAGAAGCCATCTGCAATTTATTTTATAAAAATAGGTATTAATTATTTTAAAAAATTAATACTGCTGTTAAAATGACAAGTATTAAAAGATATATAGCACAATGAAAGGTGGAAAAACAAGGTCGGTTCTCCATGTTTTACGTGGCTTAAATCAAGAAGGCTGTGCATATAACAGCAGCATCTGAATATTAGGGCCAAATTTTCCCAAGGACAGTACAAGAGACTTGCCTGCAAAAATGTGGATTCTCTTGTGCTCTCACCTGCATTTACAGCTGACATTTATGTCCATAGTTAACCATTTTGTGCATGCAAAAGCTGTCTTTTAGGGAGACTGTTGGCTACAGGTTTGCATTAGTTGCTCTTGTGACCCCCTTAATGTCTGGGGCTTTAGCTTTGCGCAGGGCATGTATATGCAGAATTCTTTTGGGAGTGCTGGAGACTTCTCCATGCACAGAGCTCTATTTTAGGTACACGGGCTTTCTGCAAAACACTCTGGGTGGTTGGGGACAGAGCTTGGTAGTTGGGGGATGGTACTCTCCAGAGTTCCCAGTTTGGCATTGAACAGGTGTGACTAACGTACACCAGGATACTGTTTACATTGGGGTACTACGGTTGTGGGAGGGGAGGATGTCTGTCTTCCCCAGATGCCAAGGATTTATTGGATCATGTAACAAGGGCTCCCTCTCCCCACATCCCCGCCTCAGCCTATCTGTAGAGTAGCAATGTCCCTCATTTGCCCCCCCCCACACACCTCAGATATTCTTTACTATAGGTATAGGAGGACAGCCTGCATCGGTCAGTCTGCTTCCCATGACCTCCAAGCTTCTTAAGAGGATATTGCTGGTTAATCTGACTAAATACCTTCATGGAGTCATTACTTATTTATTTGTATTATGAAAGGGAAGGGCCCTGTTGTGCTTGACACTGCACAAACGCATCATTAGTTAGACACAGAACCTATTTTCATGCATCTCTGCATTCAGTAGTTTTGTCTGGTTAGGATGTAGCAAATGCAAGCCAGAGTGCTGAGTACAAGTGGTAGAATGATGGTTACTTACACTACCTCTGTGTAACTATACAATACAATCTCTGTCGCATACTGATTTGCCATTTGTGGATTTGATCTCTCTCGTGACAGCATGGCCAAAATGTCAAGAAAAAAAGACTACTTCTGGCACTGTAATTTCCCACAAAAGATGCAACTTCTGTGAAGAGGGAGAATTCAGTTACAGAATTCAGAAAGAATTGTTCGGGTTGTAGAACTACATGAGGTTCCAAAAGCTCACTCCAGGCTCATCCGGCTTTGGTGCATTCCCCTGAGGCACCATTGCCCTTTCATCAGTCCCCTTTGTATGCATGTAAGGGGATGAAGGAAGGATTAAACTATTGGCATATGGCTGTAGGTGAGGTGGTAGCCTGGAAAGTTTGGCATTTTCTGGGTGAGAAACTGACAGGCAGGCTGCGCTTTTTATAATCTTTTTACTATCCAATCATGAGTAACCATGGTAACATGACCCTCTTTGGTAGTGGTATGTAATGTGGAAAACTACAAAAATATTGCCTCAAATTAATGTAGTTCCTGAGCTGTGGAGAATCGTGCTGAACTGAGGACCAACCATATTGAACCAGGAAGCTACTACTAGGAAACACTGACTGGGGGAGAGGTCAAATTTCCGTTTTTTTTTTTTTTTTTTTAATCGGTGTGTGCTGTTGTTTTATTTCTCAAATGACACACACTTCACAAGTGAGTTGGATTGTATTGGTTTTATTTGTGTGTGTTGGGAAAGTCTGACTAATTCCCTGAAGGTTGGTATTGTGTCCAAGCGCCCACTCACTGCGGTTAGTGGATCTGTAATTATTGTAATGGTGTTCCAATAGCTCCAACCGGGAGCAATAGAAATGTAGGTTAAAATTTGAAAGCTTCCCTCTGTAATACATTATTGAACTTTTAAAAATTCAGACCCCTTTTACATGAGCAAGTAAGTATGGAAACAACTCGAGTTCCCTTTCCTTGTGACCAAAAAGCTGTTCTCATTACATAAAACTACTTTGTTTAAATTCTGCACTTCTGCCATACTTTATATGCTGAACATTTATTACGTGCTGTGCACTGTAGTCTGTATCTCTTGCAGGGTAAGGACATTTAGGACTTTTTTGTTTCTGACACACATTATTTGAGAAGAGAAAGTAAGCGACTTCATTCTTACCACCTGATGACTTTAACCCCCAAGAGAGAAATAGCAGATTAAAATCTGAAAGCACCTCTATTAACCACTGACTTGTTTAAATCAAGATTAGAAAGTCCATAAACACAGACAGGAGAATAAAAAAAAACCCTAAATCTGAAGCCTCTTAAGAGTTTCTCTTGACAATTAAGGTTTTGTAATGATGACGTAAGCTTTTCAAAATATATAAACCTATTTCCTCTTCTCATTTTACTACTAGCATCAAGCTGTGATTGTATGAATATCAACTTAGAACAATAAGGTTTAATTTCTACTTTGCTTTTCTAGGCAGGATGCATCAGGCTGATTGTCTGTTGCTTTAAATAAGTAATACCTACTTTTCTACAATGAACTTTGTATAGATCCCCTTCTGGTAGGCAATACAACTTATAACTATAGTAGATTTGTTATGTATTTGTTTTTCTTCACTCTTCCAGGCAAAATCTACAAGTCAGAGATGCACTCTTACAACCTTAGAGTTAAGTGCCAACCACTGTGTTTTCCTTCCCTAGTTGCCACTTAAACTGTTAGTACTAACAAATCCTTCAGGACATCAATAGAGTCACTGTGTTGAATAATCACAGCCTATCAGGCAGTAGGCTTGCAGCAGCAGCTCCATTGCCTGTGACATCACTCCTGAAGCTCAAACCCCACTCTAAGCTCCCTTCATTAGTCAGTCTGTTGGTCTGTCTCCTTTTCCAGATCTACAGACCTTTGCGCACTGGAGCATGCTGCTCTGAGAAGAGCAGCTGTGGAAATCAGAAGCAGTGAGAGAGAGAGAAGAGGATACAGAGAAAGAAACAGGAAAAAAAACAAAAGACAATCTACAATATGAAATTCATCTCAGCTTGTTACTTGCTGCCTTTTTTCCCTGTTCTAGTTTTCAGCACTAGGTGAGTACAGAAAGCTATTTTACTTGGAGTTCTCTTGTTTTGTCTGCTGTTCATCTTTAAGATTCATTCTTCTCTTTTAAATCAGAGACATTCCAGCTTCTTCCATGGTTATAAGTTCAGAGTGTTTCTTCTTCAAATTATTCCATTTCCCCTCACCTCCACCCCAGATACTTCGGGAGATTCTGAGTCTTTACTTGGTTACTCCAGTTTATTTATGCCCTTACCTTTTTCATAGGAAAGCTGATTGCTCTACAATAACCTAAAGCTTTTGTGATGAAACAAAATGTTTCACAGCAATAAGCTTTGATATACAGTGCAATTATAACAAGGGGAATGTGTATCAGTGCAAATCAGGGAGCTAGAGAAGAGAAATTGAGATCATAATGAATGTTTTCCCCATCAGAGTGCAAAAATAAAATAAACATTGGAACAGTCTTACTGCAGTGAGGATTTTACATCTGAACATTGCCTATTTTAAGGTTTATTGTTTTTCATCTTAGACATAGGAAAGATGCTGCAGTGGCAGCAGGATGCCTGAAAACATGTTAAAAAGTTATTGAAATCTAGAAACATTACTGTGTACTGTGTGAGTACGATAAGCCATGGGGAAAATAGGAACATTGTCTATTACAGGTTAAAATTGGGGCTGACTATGCAGCATTCTGAGATATATAAATTTTCCTAGGAGAGAGTATTTTCACAATGCCAGAGGCATAGCATGTGCAGCAAAGGGAAGGTAAAGCTACAACGCGCTATCCTACTGTCACATTGTTCACTGATGGAAAGTTCATACTGTGTACAGACCACGTATGTCATTTTTAAATGACACTGCTGTTGACAGAAGCTTTCTATCATCCTGATGCTTATCAACAAATAACTGACATCTCTCTGTTTGTTAATAAGTACTCAGTAAACTTCTATGTCCCTGGCGCATGTAATCACAATGTGTATGTCGGTGTGTATCAGGGAAATACGTCGATCCACTTATTCCTGGTGTCTTGCAATAAAATCTGCATATAACACTCCTATCGGTGATAATTTCCCATTTTAAGCTCTAACTGCCCCCTAATCTAAGGGATGGTGGGAGTTCATATTTAACTCATGTTTGAACATGAGTACCTCACAGCTGCAGGTGTGTGAGAGAAGAAGTGGGTCAGAATGCAGAGAGTGAAGTTGCAGGCTTACCAAAGGTTTGAATGTAGGTGAAATATGCCAGAGTGGTGGAATGTCTTACTCATCTTCATGTCTTTTTTAATATTTCTTATTTAGGTTTTAATATTCATCAGTCCCAATCACTGTGAATAACACCAGTATTCTTTGAAATAACTTGCAATTCTCTTTTGAGTCTTTGTGTTGTGATTCAGTAATTATCCATGGATCCCTTTTGATATAATAAGTAGATTGAAGAAACATTCAGTATCAGTCTTGTGAAATTCAGATGAATAATTTTACTTTATCTTAAAATTGTACATTTTTTGCTAAATTACACTGGAGTTGAGTTTAAAAGGGGGGAACTGAGAGCCAACTTTTCCAGATGTAATTTTTTATTTTAAATGAGCTTCTGAGTGAAATGCTTTATGAGGGATACATTGGCAGCCAATGTATCTGTTAGTTAAAATGAGGGAAAGAATGAGAATTATCGCATTTCTGTATTTCATAAAAAACTAATATACTTTGGCAAAGATAAAGGGGCAGATCTGAAGCTGCAACCAAGGATCTGGCCCAGAAGCATTAAAAAGGAAATCTGTCAGCTTAACAAGAAAAGCAGTGCTTGCATACATTTGTGAACTTCAGTAAATAGCTCATGATTTAAAATTGGATTTTACTCCCCACTGCAATTTGCCAAGATATGAATAGAAAGTTGAAGTCGACATCTGAATGCCACATGTGATCAGTGTAACTCCAGAAAAAAAAATAAAAAAACTTAGATTTGAGTGACACATGATCAGTTACAGTCCTATGTGACCTAATGTTGAAAATAAATAGCACACAAATGCAATGATTACAGTCAATAAGAATCAACATTCAGGCAGAGAGATTTCAATCTAAATTCCATTTCAATTTTTAATATCAGGGTTTTGAATCATAGATTGTACAATGCAGCTGTTACTTATGCTGTTCCTCTGAAACCATGCTGAATGTTCCATTCAACAGAAAAGTAAGTGGGACTCTAAAAATGGGGATTTGGAGGTATACGAAAGGAAATGTCCTGTAACAATGGAACGCTATATTTGAGCAATTTTTTTATTCCTCAGTTTTTTCTGAGGAAAATCACAGTTGGAGTGATTTTCTTGCGATCATGATGGAAGTTAAAAAAACAATACAGTGTTATCAGTATGTCATTAACTGGGAGGAGATTGTGCTTTAATCTGTTTCATCAGAAGGCTGTTCTGTATGTTGCATTTAGTAGTTCTTGCAGACATATGGTTAATGTGTAGGCTGGAACCCAAACAGAACAGCTTTGCAGGAACAGTTGCTTTAGCAAAAAGAGGAACCTATTATCCTGCTGTGTGAAACTGCTTAGCTTAGGCAAAGAAAAGATCATGAGTAGCAATAAGTTTTCTACCATGAGATTTCTGTAGAAGTGCTTTCCTCTCAAATTGTCGTGTATTCAGGGCAATCTCTGTGTAACCTGTTGGCGGTTTCTGAAGTCAGTGGGCAACTGCCCACATTTCTCCTCAAGTAATTGCTATTTATTTCTCTTTGGCATTTAGTGATGTCATCTTCCTTGTATCACTTTATTGTTACAGTTTTGTGAGGCCTCTGCATGTTGATTTTACTTCAGGGATTTGGTCCCAGAACAAAGTTTCAGGTGTGGTGATTACTGCACAGTTTATTAACTGAAATATGTAGATTTTTCCTAAATATAGGAGTCCAGATCCTCAGCTGGATCTGTGCTGATATGCACCAGCTAAGCATCTGTCCCATGATGTGTCACTGCAAAGAAAACCTAAAGCTGTTGAAGCACCTATTTTTTAATAGGTCCTTTTTGTTTATTTTTGATGTTTCTCAAATCCCAGTGATTTCTCTAAATGATGATTATTTGGGGCTATGAACAATTGCAAACATCTGAGGTTTGATTTAAGATGTATTTACTACTGTAATAAGCACCACTGACTTCACTAGCTACTGCATGAATAACAACTCCAGGATGAGGCTTATTAGAGGAGGGACCAGCAACTCTATAAAAATATCAACTCTAAGTGTACCCAAGGGGACTTTATAAAAAGTTTGCAAAAGTTTGGATAACTCTTTTCGTTGTCAGTTTTTACATGCTTTTGCACTTCCTGCTTTTGGAAGGACCAAAATATGTTCTTGTATTTCCTATGCATCAGGAAGGATGAACAAATATTATTTATAAAATGTTATATTGCAGTAGCATCCAGAGGCCTCAGTCAGGAATGGGGCCCCATTGTGCTAGATACTATGCAAATACATATGAAGACAGTCTCTGCTTCAAAAAGCTCGCAATCGAAGGCCCCGATTCTCTAATTGACAACATGTAGGCACTCCTGAGGTCTCTTGTGAAGTCCCAGTGATCTATTTGGGTGCAAGCGTGCGCCTCTACCAGTTAGCTGCAGATTTGTGTAGTAAGTGCTGGAGACTTCACAAGATTTCTAGCCCATCTGATATTGACAAATGAGGTTTTGAATAAGTTCAGGTAAGTGCTCACTCTTCTGCGTGCTTATTTAAATCTTTCCTCCAAAGGCCAGATATTTAACTCTTTGATTTCAATGAGCATTTTGTCCAAGTCTGAACTTCAGGCACTGGCCCTAGATAGTTGAGGTTCACCCGTCATAATGAAAGTTTATATTTTCCTCTAAACTCACCTAGAACAATGTTCATGGTACTATGTCTCTGCTTGGTTATTGGAAGCCTGTTATGAGACTCAGCTGTCCCGATCCTGTGGTGGCAAATCCTTTTCTGTATAAACAGTCTGAGCGAGATCAAAACACATTGTAATTTGATTGAAATAGGATGTGACACTCAGCACCATGTCCATAAGCACTGCAAAATGCAGTTTAATAACAATGTTGCTAATAAAGAAAATCATTAAATGGGTGTACAAATAACAGCAGTAAAGTCATATTAGTTTAATAGCAGGGGAATGGATGATAGTATTTTTAATAGCACAATTCCACATCAATCTTAAATTGCTATTGCAAAGCAGTCAGGAATTCTCTTCAGAAGAACAAACACTACCTCAGTGACTTGTGAGGGGATGAAAGTTGGTTGGTAATTTTTGATAGAGAAATGCTGGCATGCTGCTAGTGAAGGTACATATTTTGATCTGTTATATCTCTGCTTCTAGAAGTGGCAGAAGGAGTAGAAGTCTGTTGAATTCCCTTTACCTTGCAGTACACAAGAACCTTTATCCAATGGCTGGTAGGCCTTTTCACTGGAAGTGCCACCTTGCCACCTTACTACCTTCAGGATGTGTCCACACTGCAATTAGACACCCGCGGCTGGTCCGTGCTATCTGACTAAGGCTCACAGGGCTCGAGCTAAAGGGCTGTTTAATTGCAGTGTAGACATTCAGGCTCAGGCTGGAGTCTGAACTCTGTGACCCTCAAACCTCACAGGTCCTAGTGCCTGGGCTCTGGCCCAAGACTGAACATCTACACTGCAGTTAAACACCTCTTAGCCTGTGTCCCAGGAGCCCAAGTCAGTTGTCATGGACCAGTCATGTTTTTTTTAATGGCTGTGTTGACATACCCTTAAAGGTTGAATTTGCTCTCTCCATTGCTCATCAGTATTCACAGCACTTGTTTGCTTTGGTGTCTATTGTTAGGTAATACGTAGGTGGTGCTTGGAGTATTCTTTTTCCTTCAGCAGATACATTTGAAGTATTCCCACTGTTAAATTTGGTAGAATGTTAACTGTGGATGCCCTAGAGTTTATTAGATTGATGATAAAAGCAAAATGTTTAAAACGTTTCTCCTAAATTAAAATCTTCCCTGCGTTGTAAACATTCATTATGCTGTTACTGGAAGATGAAAGTGACTAGAAAGGGCCCTTTCCTGCTCTTCTAGGTAGAAAAACAAGCCTCAGACATGCTTGGTATCAGATAGTGCTGACTACCCAAAGGCTGCTCTCTGAGGCCACAATCTTGGAGTACATGAGTGCCCTTTCTTTCCTATGATGGCAGGCTTGGTGTGTAGGAAAGTTCTGGAGACAAGTAATCTTGGACAGGAACTACCCTGTTAGCAGGAAAAAGCAGCTGATATGTCCATAGGATTTGTGAGTGATAGAGACCATCGTTATGTTGGCACACAAGGCTAGTGGGAGATCAATTAAATGCTGCATCCAGAGGTGGTCCTGCTCCTTGAGAAAGGTGAGGCTGTAGTGTTTCCAGATGGTGTATATTAACCCTGTAATTTCTGAGCGAGAGCACTGAACTATATTTATATCTATTTACATGCCCCCATCACTGTATCATCTGAGTATCTCTCAGACATTCATTCATTTATGCTCACAGTACCCCTCTGCTGAAGGGAAGCGTTATCCTCATTTTACAGATGGGGAACTGAGACACATAGAAGTTAAGTGACTTGCCCAAGGTGTGTCAGTCTTTTGCAGAGTTGTCAACTGAACCCATATCACTGAACCTCAATCCTGTGCGATAACAACAAACCATGCTTCTTTCCTTTTGACTGTACATTGAACAGCAGCATAACTTTACTCCTATTTTTTGCCATATTTTTGAACTCCTCCAGCCCAACACACCCTCACTCAGAAAAGAGTGATCTCGTTGATGTTACTTCCTCCACCATCTATCCACTATCTATCCAGCCACCCATCCCGGTATTAGAATGCCTTCTATTCTGAATAAGGCATACGTGGGTTTATGGTGTAGTGGGTGACCACTGTAATTACTGCTGCTGTATCTGTTACAACCTATCATACTTTCAATAACTCTTACGGTTCTTGATAATTGCTTCAGTAGTGGGAGAAGGGAAAATAATTATTTCATCATTATTGCTGCTGGTAAGCAACAGGATATCTTTTAGAGTACTATATGGCAGTTGGATTAGAGTATTTGGTGCTACATTTCAGGTGCTTAGGTGGCTTCATTGACATGGGCCACAGGAGTGACAGCAGTAGAGGCAGTTTCTGTGGATCCCTAACTTAGAATTGCTAGGTGAACAGTAACAACCTCCTGAACCTATGATGGTAGGAGTCAAGGTAATAAATTGTGTACAACATGTATATCTTCTTGATTTTTTTTTTCCCCATCCCTGCTTCATAATTTTGGACTGACTTTTCTGTTTGTTACAGATTAGCTTGTGGCATTGGGCAGGAGAAAAGTGAGACTTTACTGAAATGTAAATGAGAGAAGAAAAAAGTGTGAGAAATTGAATCGATAAGGTGGTAGTAAAGGATGTGCTTGAGGTAGCTTTAGATTGGTTGTTAAGGGAGAGTAGTTTGTTCCTCCTGGTACAGCAAATTAATATCTATTGAATATGCAAACAGAAGTTTCCAAGTGTGTGTGGGGAGGGGCAATCCTATTTTTTGCTCACATTTCACTTCCTAGGTCTTAAAAGGTAACATTTCTTCAAGAGGAGACAAATCCTAGTCCCGGAGTGGTATTCATTGCTGAAATGGATCAGCTTCACATTTAATACTCATCATCAGTACTGAAATAGCTACAAAGGCCATTGTACTTTCTGTTGGGGCAATGGACAGGAGATCCACCAGTCCTAGTTCAGATCTACCCACACAGAGCCCCTAAAAATGCATGAGTTCCTGACATCTTCCCTTGTTCTCTTGTATTGAAACTTCCATATAGATGGAAGGGGCTGGACCCACCCTTTAGTCCAGAATACTCAAAGTGCTCTGCACCTCCAATCTGTGTCAGATTTTTCCAAGTGCTCAGCTCCTATTTTGGTATAAAAATAAATGGCCAGATTTCCTCCTCATGTTGACTGATGAGCACCTTTGAAAATCTGGCCATGAGTATCACAAAGGAGAGCAGAGCACTTCTGAAAATCAGACTCCTTATTTAGGTACCTGATTTTAAGTGCTGAGGTCTTTTGAAAATATGGCCCTGGACCCTCTCAGAAAAATCTAGTCTCATGTCTTTTGTTTTATTCTTGGTTAAGGATATTTGGCTTAATGGAAACGGTGCAGCATTAGAAATGACATTGTAACCATGGTGCCCAGATAGTGTGAGGTTGTAAAAACAAAACAAACTCCAATATTCCTGCTTTCCTTATTGCCATTGAGTTGAGGATCTCTGACTTTGCAGACTGTCCAGTTTGTGATATTTAACGCAATGAAAATCCATACCAACATAGTGATTTCTGTTGACTCTCTGCAGTTAGTCTGGAATGAGTGTATTTTTTCGCACATCACTCCAAGTAAATGCATAGTGAATACAGACTGCTCTGCAATTGCTGCTTTATTTACCTGGAAAATAGCTATTTGCTGTTCAGTATACACAAACATGCAGTATTTTGCTCAGAAAAGTTTGTGAATCCAGGCATTTAATATTTTTTTCCATTTAAATCATATGCCTTTCCACTCTCCCACCTTTAGAGGGTCCCAGTTCTTACTCAACTCCTCCCAAATGAACAGTTGACATCTGAGGTCTTGGTGCCGAAAAAGAATTTGAAGAACAGCTAGCCAAACACTCAAAAACTAATTGCTTCTGATGTACTTTACAAAAATTGCTAACAACCAGTGGGGCCAGTGGACAGATGAAGAGCACTGTAAAGGGGCACTCAAGGACGATAAGGCCATTGCAGAGAAATTAAATGAATTCTTTGCATCGGTCTTCACGGCTGAGGATGTGAGGGAGATTCCCAACCTGAGCCATACTTATTAGGTGACAAACCTGAGGAATCATCCCAGATTGCATTGTCATTAGAGGAGGCTTTGGAACAAATTGGTAAACTAAACAGTAATAAGTCACCAGGACCAGATGGTATTCACCCAAGAGTTCTGAAGGAACTCAAATTTGAAAATTGCAGAACTACTAACTGTAGTCTGTAACTTATCATTTAAATCAGCTTTTGTACCAAATAACTGGAGCATAGCAAATGTGATGCCAATTTTTAAAAAGGGCTCTAGAGGTGATCCCAGCAATTATAGGCTGGTAAACCTGACTTCAGTACCAAGAAAACTGGTTGAAACTATAGTAAAGAACAAAATTGTCCGACATAGATTACCAAAATTTGTTGGGAAGAGTCGCCATGATTTTTGTAAAGGAAACCATGCCTCACCAATCTACTAGAATTCTTTGAGGGGGTCAAAAAGCATGTGGACAAGGGGGATCCAGTGGATATAGTGTACTTAGGTTTTCTGAAAACCTTTGACAAGGTCCCTCACCAAAGGCTCTTAAGCAAAATAAGCTGTCATGGGATAAGAGGGGAAGGTCCTCTCAATGATTGGTAACTGGTTAAAAGATAGGAAACAAAGGGTAGGAATAAACGGTCAGCTTTCAGAATGGAGAGAGATGAAAATCTATTTCTGTCTCGGAGTTAAATGGTCGATCAGGTAACTTGAACCAATTCTCTGGCAGGGACCAAAACCTTTTATTTTGACCCTAAGTTCAATAGGGAGCCTGTATGGGGCCATGAGAACTGGCGTGATGTGCTTGCAACAGCCAGCATTGCTGAGTAAGTGGGCTGCCATATGAATCCACTTGTAGCTTTTTGTAAAGTTGGCACTTTCATTCCTAGTTAATAATATATCATATTAATATACTTTGGGAATCAGAGATGTGGGGATCACCCTGGCAAAGTTGAGGTCTGATAAGATAGGTCATTTTGGTATAGTGAGTTGGAAGTGGAAATAGGTGTGTTTGCAGACATAACTATTTGAATATATTTAGTTGCAGTGGGTGGTTCAAAAGGACCAGTAGGCTATGGAACATCTAGACAATCTGAGAACTGATGTTTTTAGTGGTGAGTTCTTTCCTGTGCCTGTACCACCTCCCTCTTTCTAGAGGTTAGCTTCAGCCAGCTGCTTTTTATGCAGGTGCTGATGTTTTCCAGGCATGTTGAAAGCTGGGAGATAGTTCTATTTGTGCTAGACAAATAGGAGACATGAAGGTGGTATAAGAGATGATAGGGTCGAGGTCAGACTAGCTTTTGTGATGTGCCAATGGCCCCAAAGGGTCACAAATGTAACTAGGTATAGCTATGAAAACACACAGGTATAAGACTTGCTGAATAAGGAAATGTCATTTTTTCTATTCTGAAGTCCCTTTCCCCATCCTCCCAGATACTATTATCATGTTATAATTATTGATGGCCACTATTGCTGCAACCAATATAAAAAAAACCTAGTTTGAATATCATTCACTAATTTTCCAACAGATTTTGTTTAGACCTTTCTGTAAGTTCACTGTATGTCCATGTGTTAGTTACTGTCTTTGTTTTCTCTTTTGATATAGAAATGTCAGCATCCCCAGTTAAAAGAAGATTTTAAAAATAAATGAGTGGTAAAAGCCAGTCGCACAATTTGGAGATGAATGTACTTGTCAGAACTGAAACCTTTGACTGTACATGCATGTCTGCATTACAGAATTGCATGTAGTGTAGACAAGCTGCCTTATGTCTACTAGGCCTAATATTTTTATAATGTCTCCCATTTGAATTTGAAATAAATGGGAGGGGAACAAAAACTGCCTCTATTGTATTATCTATACAAATTCACACCTTTTATATGTGAAGGTATATGCAAAAGTAAAGGGCTTATTTGAAAGAAACAGGTGTCATTGGATTTGTACTAAAGCCTTCAAAAAAACTAGAAATTCCAAACAAGCACAATTATATATTTTTATTTTGGCAGCTGAGAAAAGATAGTTCTAAAACCATCTAAAATTCATATTGCTCTTTCACTCTTAGTAAATACATCTCACAGGTCTTTTATGCTCCCACATATATTCAAGTTTCGTGAGTGACACTGACTTTAGGGCTTAGAAGGCCTATGCTTGCTACACCACACTAGATTTTGTATCTTTTAGGCTCTTTTTATTAGGAACTTTGCAATGGTGGTTGGGGCTTGGAAACTACTCCAGTGAGGGGATTTTTCCCATTACTTCTTTTTTCACTAGCTATCCTAGCTATTAATTGTTCTCCCCTCATTAGTGGGTGGTCATAACAAGAGCTGGAAGTGAGGAAAAATCTAGCTGGTGCAAATCTCTCACATTACATGTACATCACTTACTAAAGCTGGCAGTGAACATTCAGGTACTGTATATGGAGTGATGAATTAACCCTTAGTATTGCCCTGTACTGAAGCTAAAGTTGTTGGCCCCAGCTCACTGCATTTGTTCTCAGTTGAAAAACTTATTTAAAATCGTGGTCCAGAACATTTTCATTGTTTTTGCAGATTTGGGGAATGTGCATTTGTTAGATTTAAGCTCCCAGAATGAATCAAGCACAGGGACCAAGGATTGCCCTCCACCTAAACAGGATTACTCCCACCTGAAATCAATGGGACCAGGATTTCATCTGTGTTTTAGACTTTAAACTTGTCACTGGTATGAGAGCGATTATTGCCATGATTGAATGCTAAGAATTACTAATATTATGTACCTTTAAGACCCATCTTAAATTATTCACATCAGAAGAAGCTGAATAAAGGAAGCTTTGGTGAAACGTTGATCAGGAAAAAGCAGGGAGTGGAGGGTGAAGGGGATAGGGAACAGGAAAAAATACAAATGTTTTGAATCTTGATCATTGGTAAAATCTGATGTAACTCCACTGAGTTATGGAATTATCCCAGATTTACATCAGTGTAACTGAGATCAGCATTTGTCCCAATGATTTTGCATTTGTGGGGTTCAGATTGCTGCAAGCTGTTGAGAGAGACAGAAGCAAGAATCGGCTATTTTCACAGTGGAATATATGTGTGTATTTGTCGATATTCAGCATCAAACTATTTTTTTTAAAGGAGTGTCATGGTATAATTCCCCACCCTGAACCTTAGCGTCCAAAAGATGGGGTACCAGCATGAATTCCTCTAAGCTCAATTACCAGCTTAGTACTTGTAGCGCTGCCACCAACCAGGAATCCCAGTGCCTGGTACACTCTAGTCCCCCCCAAAACCTTGCCCGGCGAAACCAAGACCCAGAAGCTGGGATTAACACAGGGAAAACGTAAACCCTTCTCCCCACCGTTGTCCTACCAGGCTTCCCCTCCCTGGGTTACCCTGGAAATTACCGTGATTCAACTCCCTGAATCACAAAAACAGAAGAAAATTCACCTTCCCTCCTCCTTCTCCTCTTCCCTCGCCAGACCTCCTGAAGAGAAAGTAAACTCCTAACACAGAGAGAAATAACCTTTTCTTCTCCCCCTTCCCTCCTTCTCTCCCCACAGCTTCCTAGTGATCCAGACCCAGTCCTCTGGGATCTGCCATCAGGAATAAAAAACCAATCAGGTCTTAACAAAAAGCTTTAATTAAAGAGAGAAAAAACAGTAAAGAATACCTTTGTAAATTGAGTGGACTAGGTACCGGTTTTCAGCATAGACACTGGGAAACCTCCAGTCCTAACGTATAGCAAGACAAATAAAACCTTCAGCAAAATACAAATTTGAACTCCTTCCAGCCAAATGCACATTTGCAAATAAAGAAAACAAACATAAGCCTAACTCGCCTTATCTACCTAGGACTTACTATTTTAAACTTATAAGAGCCTGTATTGGAGAGATTGGAGAGAAACCTGGTTGCACGTCTAGTCACTCTCATAACCCAGAGAGAACAACCACCAAAAACTAACAGCACACACAGAAACTTCCCTCCCTCAGGATTTGAAAGTATCCTGTCCCCTGATTGGTCCTCCAGTCAGGTGACAGCCAGGCTTACTGAACTTCTTAACCCTTTACAGGCAAAAGAGATATAAAGTACTTTTGTTCTATTAACTTTTACTATCTGTTTATGACAAGGAGACATGAAGAAAATCATTGAATCTATCACCTTAGTGGAAATGATTATCTTAGAGAGAGGTGTTTTTAAAAGTTTCGCGAGTTAATGTTTCTCATGCTCTTATTTCTCTCTAATAATCTCTCCATTAATCTGTGAAGAGATACTGTAATTAGTTTCTGTAACCAAATAATACATTTATTTTTGAGTGCAGAATAATATTTAAGAAGAGCGTGCTGCTGTGTAAAGCAGCTTCTACGCATATTGAGAACCTGAAATATAATCATGGCAATTACTGTAAGAAAATTGTTTTCAAATACATGCTTGTCTCTGAGGCTGGCTGAGACGCTTTGGACAATGTCCTTTAAATGGTTGTGCTCACAAGTGTATTATTACTCCCATGGAGGAATACACTAAGGCTGCAGGAGAAAATAAATTGGCAGTCATAACAGAATCCAAGAGTGGACCTTCAGATTGCGCCAATACTTTTCCCATTTTAGCTTTATATTACTGTTTGTGTATCTTTATGGCTCAGATACTTTATTTTGTATATAGTGTCCATATGAGGACAGAGTTGGAGCCTATTTCACAGTCTATTTTAGAGCAGTGGTTGATACCCTGATTTGAGATACTAAGCAACAAACCAGAAAGAGCTTGCCTCCATTAAGAGAAATAGCAGTTGATTTTGGAGTGCATCTATCCCATCTGGAGGAACAATGGGCCACCAGTAAAATTTTAGATGGCTGAGAAGGGAGGAGTAGAGAAACAAAAACAATAACAGTGACTGGAAAGTTTGTATTGTTCGGCAGATGCATGTTACTGGGGGCATTGATGGGCCTGACATGACTCCAGTGCAGTGAAACTTGTAGCAGGCAGCAGTTTTAAATCAATTATTTGATCAGCTTGAGTAATTACTCACCAAAATACCATTTTACACCTTTTATGGCCTTATTGTACCATCAGCTTAAAATGGGATTTAATTTTGACTTCTTTTGAAATGGCACTGCAGTATGTTATTGCCAGTCTGTTTTGTACTATGTATTAAACTTGTTTTGTGACTGAAGAAAGATTATTTTAACATGAAGCCCTTTGAGATTATAGTAAGTAAGACAAAACACCTCTCTGGGTAAAGCTGTGTTCTTAGTCTTTGTTCTTTCAAACAGAAAAGGGTAACAAAACTAAATGCTAATATTATTTTTTAATTAAAAGCACAAAATAACCTTTAAGCCTAAATGGAAAGCTATGTTCTTTAAAGAAAGCTAAAGGATTTTTATGCACACACTGCAGTGTGAGGGCTTCATTCACCACTGAGTCACTTCCTATTTTATGGTGATGTAAACTTATTGTAATCAGTAGAGTTACACCAGTGCAAAAGTGGAGTAAAAAAGTGGTGAATCAGCCCCCAGTTTAGCAATGGCCGAACTGAAACAGTTGTTATGAGCGTCAATTCAGTTAAGCATCTAAAGAACTGGGTACAGAATTTCCTGTCCATCAGGTGTAGCTCCATTGATGTCAGGGAGCTACTCACAGGTATAAATCAGCTGTGACAACAGAATTAGGCCTCTGATGTTTTATCTGAGCACCCTTGACCCAGAAGTTTCACAAGGTTCAGGTTTCCTTGTGTGAAATTTCTATTGCTACTTAAATTTTAAATAGGTAACAATACAAGAAATTTAAGCCCAGTAGGTATTTCTGCTTTTTGTTTTAGCAGGAGCACAGAAGTGCAGCAACAAAACCTTTTATTTTAAGAGATATTCTGTAAGTACTCCAGACAGCTCCATGCCTGACTACATCTCAGTCCGTCCGTCCATCCTTCCTTCCTTCCAAGCCTTCTGTTCACTACTGAGAGGTCTGATTCAACAACTGAAGTCAGTGCAGTTTCACTGATGTTCAGCTTGTGTAACAGGACAGAGACTCAGGTTCTGTATGTTCTACTCAGGTCTCTTGCCTTTAGGGGAAATTTATTCCTGTGCTGGTGCTGAGACAAGCAGGGTTGATGTGGGGATAGTGGACATGACTTGCATTTCCTTGAATCCAAGGTTGTTGGGAGCCAGATTGTTTGTTTTTGTGCAGGTCAGGGCTGCCCTGAGTGACGCTCTAATTTATGTCCTGAACCTTGACCACTCCCCTCTGCATGAGTCCTTGACCACTCCCTTTTTCTGTCTCAACAGGAATGCAGGCCTGCCTGCAAAATTCCTGCAGCAGGGGTATTCTTGGGGAGCCCATGTAGCTGCTTTGCAGTCACTTCATGTAAGATAATCTGCTCAAAGAGGCTGCAGGACTCATTAAATCCTTCATCGCCTCCCACTCTCAACTAACTTCACATGAGCTTTCATGTTGTCACTGTACTGTGAAATGTCACCCATGCGTCTCAGTGGATAGGGGAACTTGATGGGACCAGGGGTGAAGGGGGACAGCCCCAGCAGCAATGGAGGAAGACACTTGCTGAGGGGTTCCCGGTAGGGGGGCAGTTGCTGATAGGCTGATGCAATGCAACGGATTTAATCTGGAGCAAGGGCCATATTGAGTCTCCTTTAGCTCTGTTCCTGCAGGGATTTTACTGATGGGTCTTGGGCTCTTGGAATAGGCTGAGGTCCCTGCTCTTGAGCACGCTTTGTCCTCATCACAGGGTGCAGGCAGGGCTAGGACTTCAAAGGAGCTGATTCTGGGGTTTAGGCTGAGGAGAGCCTACCCCGAGTTGTGTGTTGTATGGTAGAAGCCTTGTAACATGCCCACTGGAACCACTTAAATGCCTGGTATAAGAGAGTATGGGTGATGGGCAGGTAGCACCCCTCTCCTGTGTTTAATTTTTTTAATAAAAAATCAATCCACATATCTATCCTTGTTTTGAGTCTGTATGCAGATCAACAGCCTTCTGATTAAGGTACTTATGACATTCTGGGGTGCAATCCAGACCAGAGAGGGGTTGTCACACCCACCCTGTAACTTTGCCTCACAATCTTTGCTGCTGTAGCTCCAAGTGTGCTGCCCACAGTGTGCTGCCCACATGCAGATCACATCCTGAGTGTCTGTGTATAGCCACAGCCCTAGTCCAGAAGCTCTGACCCCAGCAATCCCCTCACCTCCCCCAAAAATGTGTGTTCTGCGCTGCCCAGCACTCTCCTTGACAGTTCAGATACATTAGGTCCATTGCACCTCTAAGGGGATCAATATACAACAATTTGCTACTTTTAAAATTGAATTCAGTTTAAAGACAACACTGAATTAGTTTTAATTAAAGAATAAAACAAGTTTATGGACCTACAAAGAGAGAGATTTTAAGTGAGTACAGTATAAGGGGTTAAAATCAGAAATGGTTTCAAGAGAAATAAAGATAAGATGCTTTCTAAACTTAACAAACTAGACTTGGTCAAGGTGATATTCTTACTATATATTCCCAGCATTATTGCTGATCAGATTTCAGGCCAGATTCTCCCCCAAAGTCCATAGGACGGGGCTGTTTCTTTTGTTGCCTTAGGGGAGGGGGAGAGAGAGAGAGAGAGAGAGAGAACTTGGGGGTGTTTCTTCCCCCACTTGTATAGCTGTCATCCTTTCAAATGCATTTTCCTGAGGGTTACCACTAAATAATGTTCGTTCCCACTGTGAGGGTGGAGTCAAGGAATCTGCTTTCTGCTGCTAAGATGCAGATCTGTTTGTTCCTGACCCCCTTCCTTGCCAAAGGATGCCCACATGATAGGTGATTTGTGCATCAGCTTTGACCCCTGGCTAGAGGTGTCAGCTTGTCTTTTGTGTGAGAAACAGGTTTATCCACTCCCCAAATTTGTCTGGTAAACACACTTCAGTCATGATTTCACCTTATGTTCATAACTTTACATATGATGTTGCTACATGGATTTAACCATGATATTGAAGAGCAAGTTATTAGTTTTCAAATGATACCATACAAGGCATATTTTGTACAAAGATTATTATAATGGTGTGTAGGGTATAAACACAGGCATGCATTCAGTCACGGTATCCCAAACAACTTGCCTTTCTTCCTTTTATATCTTGTTCTGAAACTGCTCTCCCCTAGCAGAGCCATCCTTAGGATTTATAGGGCCCTACACAGTATTATTAAACTGGTGCCCCTATGCTGGATGGCAGCCCAAGATCACAGCCTGGTGGGGGAGGGAGAGGAGGGACAAGACAGCAAAGGATGCCCGGCCTGCCTCATGGTGGCGGAGAGTCACAGTTCCCCGCAGAGACTCCCATACCCTCTCCCTCATGCAAACTGGAACAGGTTCAGAGATGGGCTACTAGGATGATCTGAGGAATGGAAAACCTGCCTTATGAAAGGAGACTCAAAGAGCTTGGCTTGTTTAGCCTGGCCAAAAGAAGGCTCCGGGGGGATATGCTTG
>NC_133772.1:63870427-63928739 GCF_003597395.2 Chelonoidis abingdonii | reverse complement strand
ATTCAGAGTGGTAGTCCTGTTAGTCTGTACCAGCAAAAACAAGGATGAGTCCTTGTGGCACCTCAGAGACTAACAAATTATGGGCATGAAGCTTGGTGGGCTAGAGACCCATTTCATCAGCTGTCCACGAAGTCAGTATGCCCAAATAATTTTTATGACTGTCAGTTTCTGACTTTACTGACAAAAACAGTTGTGCATTAATTAATATACACAGAACATGTCAGTCTACAGGACCTTGGTTAAAATTGCTTTAAAAAATATTTCATTAGTGAGCTGGTGAAGATTAAAAATCACATTTCTAAAAAATGGCTTGCATAGAATTTAGATGCACAATCATCTTTAGCCTTAAAGGCCGTGGATCTTCAGACATACAGTTTTTTAAATAAATCCTTCAAAAGACCTCCCTATCTAAAATTACCACATTTTAATTACTATAGTTAAAAAAAAAAAGTTGCTTCCAAGTCTTCCTGTCCTTTTCTGTCCAGCCCTCACACCTCTCCCCCACTCCCACTGAAGAAGCCCTTTAAAGGACACAGTCTCTCCCTTCCAGATGGCTGGGCAAAGAAGTTTCCCTTTCTTACTTCTGACTAGGCCGATGGCCTCTCCCATGATGCTTCCATCTATGGGCCTGTTGCACCTTCAAGACCATAACCTGGTCTCCTCTCTGAAGGAACCGCCTCTGGTATGTTTATCATACCAGGCCTTTTGCTATTCCTGAGCTACTTTAGGTTTCTCTAGCAGAGGCTAAAGAATCGGAGGTGCTTGTGGTTGTTGCTTACAAAGTCCAGAATGTTATTCCTGGAGAGGGTGTACACCCCTCCCATGTTGCTTCACCAACTGTAACGGCCCTTAACCTCGTGGCCATACACAATTCAATGGTGAAACCCTAAACTGGGATGGTGTACAGCCCTGTAAGCAAAGAGAACTGCTACAACACTAGGTCCCAGTCGTTGAATTCATTCACTGAATTTACGGATCATGGCCCCCAAAGTTCCATTAAAGCTTTCCACCAGGCCATTGGTTTGATGGTGGTAACGCGGTGGCAACCAAGTGAATTCACCCCATGAGTTTCCACAGGTCTTTCATGGTGCCTGCAGGAAACAGAGCCTGAATCTTAAGGATATCGGAGGGCCAACCTACCCTGGCAAAAATGTCTGTTAGGCCTGGCACACTGCTTAGCCTGGTGTTGCCTAGAGCTCGCTTGTCCGGCATCACGGTAGCAAAGTCCACGAAATCAGTTACATACTGCTTCCCCTGGGTGTCTTTTCTCGGGTAAAGGACCCAGAATATCCACAGCTACTCGCTGAAATGGGACCTCAATTATGGGGAGTGGCTGGAGAGGAGCCTTGACCAGATCTTGGGCTTTCCCCTCTTTGGTACACCTCACAAGACCGGACATACTGGGCAACTTCCTTGCCATCCCCCCAGTGGAAGACTTCCCAACCTGTCGTTGGTCTGTTCACTCCAGCATGGCCACTGGGGATCATTTGGCTACAGCTTAAAGAAGCTTCCACAGCGTCGACGTCATCGCCGGAGACTGAAACCTGTCAGTATATACCTTGGGGTTGGCAAATGCCTGTTAAATGGCTTTATTACCCCTTGAATGTTTCTTTAACAGTTTCAATGTTGTGCTAATAGGTCTGGCAGGTTGGAGGTTTTTTCACTTTTAACTACTAGATTCCTTCACCAGGTTAGAGCAGCCATCTTTGGGAGGCTGCAGGAAGGGTCAGAACAGGGATAGGAAAAGCAGGTGGACACTAAGACCCAGTGGAGCCCCAAATTTTCAGGTGCCCTACGCAGCTGCCTTTGTTGCCTATGCCTAAGGACGGCCCTGTCCCCCAGTCAATAAAATCTGAGGGATAACATTGGTATACACTCTTTAGTTGATTTCTGAACTGTCTCTATTTCTGGCCTCGGTCTAAAGCTCTTAAGGGAGGGCTGGCTCCTGCTATTTTGCCGCACCAAGCAGCGAAGAAAAAAAAGCCGCAATCGGCGGCACTTTGCTGGCAGCTCTACCACTCGGCTTGATTTTTCGGTGGCAATTCAGCAGTGGGTTCTTTCCTCTGAGAGGGACCAAGGGGCCTGCCAGCGAATTGCCGCCAAAGACCCGGATATGCTGCCCCAAGTACGTGCTTCCTGCGTGGTGCCTGGAGCCGTCCCTGTATTAAGAACTGCGATTTTTGTCCTTTCTTAGTTTAGTTTACTTGTTGTGATGCAGCCTTTCTCTCATTAAATGTATTTTGAATTTACTCTGGAAAATTGTGGGATAGAGTTGGTTATTGTGTGTCTTTCTGTTGTGCTCTCATTGTGAATCTTCTAACCCTCTCGTGTTAATGTTTCCAACAATGTAAATAGCAAATGGAACTGGGCTCTTCTGCACAATATAAATACCCCACTTGATGATAAAGCCAGTGCTAAGTTGGTTGGTATGAACTTGAAAAGTACTTTACTAATTTGTCTTCTGGTATGTAGGAAGGGTAGAACAAACATGTAATACTTTCGGCTTGAGTTATTCTTTCTCTAGGACAATCCAGAACAATGACTATATATCAAGTAAAGCAGCTGTTTTGTTAGGGACCTATCTGTACACAATGAGCTGTACACTAGAATTGAACAATAATCCAATTCTAAGCATAATCTAAATATTCCAGAATTTAAATTATAGTTATTTCTGTGCCCCTGCAGAATAAACAGATACACTGTAGACAACTGACAACATTTAACACTGAAAAGTCACAACCTAGTTACTTCCTAAGTATAAGAAATAAGATGTGGCACAGCTTTTCAGATATCATGTGATAGATTTGGTCCAGATCTTTAGGTGATACCTGTAAATGTAAACCACTTGAGAATCTGTCTTATTAACTGTAAATAAGGACTTGTTAGTGAGCACATTTTCTTTGCCTTTTCAGTTGTCATGTTCTTTATCTTGCTCCAAAATAAATGCTTGAGATTGAAGTCTCACGTTGGACTATCACTGTTCTGCATCTTCATAGTCCCAAAACATAAACTTTTTTTATGTTATGATTACTAGGCATACTTACCCCAGCCTCCCTCCCGTTCTCTCTGTCCCACATCTACAGCTCCTTCTCTTTACATCCCTGTTTGTTTCATAGCAGGCAGGAGCATAGTGCTCCTTCAGTATTAGGACTTAATGATATATGGATAGAGATGAGGTTAAATGGGAACTGGCAGAATGGGCTGCTTTATGCTGGACATAGTGATATCCATCATGTTCTGTTTTCCTGAGCATGTGCCATCTCCTAATGATTGAAGGAATTGGCATTTATTAGGCCAGATTCTCAGATGGTCTAAATTGTTGCGTGGCTGATTTTTGCCAGGATCTTGCCTTCTGTTTGAGGTTCGTTTTAACCAACTAATTAATAGACAAAAATCAAGAGACCTAGGCATTCAGATATCATAATGATGGGAATGCTACAAAAATCTATATAGATGAGACATCTATGAGGGCAGATTCTATTGTGGTGCCCTGATCCTCAAGGCCAGGCTATCTATGAAAATGCATATGTCATAATGGCCCCTAAAACAGTGGTGGGCAGGCCTACCAGAGTGGAGCGATGCCACACTGCTTCCCTGCCTGCTACCTTCTGTCAACAACCTATCTTGTACAAGGGGAAGGACAGGGCCCATGTCTGGAATAGATGCACTAGTAGGGAGTTCTCCTCCAACAGGGGATTACATGCTGGTGATTGGTCTCCTTTATACCACCTCGAGGGTGCAGATGGGTTAGATCTCAGTATAGAATGTTGCACTGTATATGTGCGCATGCATATAGAATGACAGGTTCACCACTTTCATCTTGCCAGTTGTTCCTTAGTTAAGAGTAAATAAATAAATGTATCTATTTATTCCCTATCACAAGTAGAATACTTAATGTTTCATTAGCAATAAGTGATGCAGCATGCAAACGGGCATTGTTGTGGATCAGAGATCTTTACTTAACATGGACATTTTGCTGAGCATTACATGCAAAGAGGCCTGTGTTTATTTGGTAGCAGCCTGACCCAGCTTGTACTCCTGAGCTGCTGATGTCATACCAACTAGGTCCCTCCTGAAATCTCACCCTTCTTGTGAAGTTCTGACATTGTGAATACTTGGAAAAAATTTCCAGCTCCCTTAGATAACTATGTGAATTACAAAATTGCATGGACGTGCAAATTTGTATGTGTTGGTTATTAGTCATATTTTCTTCCATTTCGATAACTATATCGTTGTTGGTAACATATCTGCTACCAAGATGGTGTAATCTGCCTGGTAATTATTCACATGCTTTCACCTTGAGCAGCAGAAAACCAGAACCTATTGTTTCAATTGGAAATGCCAATTTATATTGCCAGGTGAAAACTGAAATCCTGAGATTTCCCTCCCCAATGCAGGCACATGCATTGTTGTATGGGTATAAAGAAATTTCAGATGTGTGGCTGAACCTTGAAGAAAAATGTGGAGTGATGGGGGATATATATTGGTTAGAATGCAGAGAGAGAAGAAAAAATACTGTCTGAAGCATGGACGTAACCATATATGTAACTGTTGCATGAGGTGAGGCATGCACAGTTGAATTTACTAAATCAAGCTAAGCTGAAACAGTAGGCCTACAAAGGGCCTCCTTCCCATCTCTTAAGATTGATGTTTATGCTGCTGTGGAAGGAGGGAAAGAGCATATACAAATATTTTGGATCTTTTAAATTTTGAAAAATTTTGACAGGTGGATATGAGAGATCTGTCCATGTGCTGTCTGAAAAAAGGAAGTTCATGCAGAAAAAGTTACTTGCAGAAATACAGCTGTCACCATGTGGTAGAGTTATTGGTAGAAGCAGAGTTAGCAGAGAGCAAAGGCATCAGCATTTGCAGAACAACTGATAACTAGCTGAAATTGGAGTAGAGCATTGGTGGAAAAAAATAGGGGATCTGGAACAAGGGACTCTTATTTTTGGGTTTTAAAAAAAAAAAAAGATTTTTCAACTTGATTCCCAGCCACTGAATTGGAATGTCCTTGAAAATCCAGTGCTCTATCAGGAGAAACTCAGCTCAATTTTCTGTTCGGGGACAGAGGTGGAAAAACTTGTGTCCCTCTCCATATGGGTCTCTCACCTCCTTTGTGAAAAGAGGGAGTAGCCAGCCCTGTGAAAGACTACTCTCTTGAGGTTTGGGGATCTGCACAGGGAGAGTGGCCAGGTCTACCTACCCCACAGACTTCACTATGGAAATTTAGTACTGGCTGACTTTTTACCTTTTCATAGTCTTCGGTCCACACTGGAGCTACCTGCTAGAATATGTGTCCACGAGGGGACGTAGTATTGGCATCCCTGATGTAATAAAGAGACACAGGATCTCTGTGCAGATTGCTTGTGCAGATGCCAGAATATTTGTGGAATTCAGAGATTTGTGGCTTCTGCTGCAGGGAGACAAGCCCTCCTGAGCTCTTCTAAGAGTAAGACATGAACTGCCATGGAGAGACTTTTGCACATAGGAACATAGGCCCCTTCTGCAAGTTTTCCAAAAGAGGGGATGATCCCCTGTTCTTTTAAATTCCCAGATTAATATATTAGCCATTTTTTTTAGAAGGCACTATGATGCAATGGGTAGATCTATTGACTTTATAAATGCCACTAAATAATACTGACTGCACTTTACAAATTGAAGCTGTCAGCAGGGCTAATATAGTACCAGATGTAGGAAACTGCAGTATATGGTGAAAAAGGGAAGAAGTGAGAGACATGTTCAACCTTGGCAAACTTTCATAATTTGATACAGGAAGTGGGTCTATGCCAAAGATAAACTCAACTACTCAGCAAGTATGTACCTAGTCCATGATGGATCTTTAGGCAACACAAGGTAAATCAAACTCCCAAAATACATTTGAATGCCTAAAGTTTTCCCAGTATAACTGCACAAGGGTCAGAATCACTTCCTCCATTCTTGTCAAATTATAATTGGGGCCAGACACTGAGAAGAGGAGCATATGCCTCAATCCGTGCCCAAAAGGCACTCTCCACAGGACTCTTTCCCCCAGCAGGGGAACTGGGTTTCCATCCATTGAGAGTGGACAGGATGGGCAGTTGCTGGGTGAAGATGAGCATGTTTTCCTCCAAAATACTTGCAGGAAAATGATGACAGTTAATCCTGCTAGAAGCTTTCTTTTGCTTGGATAAACCATGCCCTCTTCTCTTGAGGGAAGAATTTCCAGGAATGTCCCTGGGGGCAGGGCATAAGTTTTTTTTCCTACCCTTCAGCTAGGTTTTCTGTAGCAAATTAACCCATTTGCTGGTAACAGAAGTAACTGCTTTTATCTAGGTTTATGAAAACAGCTCATGAAATCATTAACTGAAGATGTCACTTGCAAGACACCTTACATGGAATGTTAAACTAGACTCCCTGTTATACATGTTAAGCATTGCTACCCACATAGCCATTCATCTTTTTACTATCAGCACAGATCACTGAGCAAACTAGTTTATGGCACCCACTTTACTTTCAATATTAGCCAGCAGGGGGATACTTTCTGGGTGCATTATGTTGCTGCTGACATCTTATTTCAAAGCTTTTTTGGAGATCTAGTAGAAACGTCCTTGTGTAGCTACATGTGTAGATTCAACCATTTTCATTACTTTTCAATTACTTATTTTTTTTTAAATCACTCTTCTCAGTAAAACATTTTACTCATTATGGGCTTGATCCTGCAATCTGTAGTTAGCCTTCCTCTGCTCAGAGACCTAATGATGTCAGTGGAACTACATGCAGGAATAAATGTATACACAGTAGTAATTGTTTGCCGGACTGAGTGCTTGCTTTCCTTCATATAAGAGAGGGATTAAGGCTCCATTTAGTTACGTATCAATCCTTACCATTCAAGAACAATTACTGTATCTATTTCATTTTCTTTGATAAAAATGGCTTTGTCTTTTTACCTCCTGAGATAAAAGTTCATGTCTTGGATTTTGGACACAGATGAAACTTTGGATTTCATTGAGGGACTGATATTGGCCCACATAATAAAAGCACTGTTTGATACAGTTTGCAATACAATTTTTTTTTAAAAAGCTGTTTAATTTTGGGTCAAACCAAACATTGTTTGCGGTATTTTTAATAAAAGCAAAGGCAATAAAAGTCTGAATTCAGAAAACACACTTGGTGCCTCCTTTAACACTTAGCGTAGTGGTTAAGGCATTCACTTGGGAAAAGGGAGAGCTGGGTTAAAGTCCTTTCTCCAGAGCAGAGATGAGTGCCCTAACTACTGGACTAAGGGGTATTCAGGGGTGGGTGTCTCTCAGTCTCTGCTGTTCAGACTGTTCCACTCTGTATGAAATACATCAGTAGTCATTGGGCCAGAGACGGAGAATGAATGACTCCAGTCTGGTGATTAGGGTACTCACCTGGAAGGGGGAAAAACCTGGATTCCAGTTCATGCACCATTTAATAATGGAGCATAGAGCAGAACTGGGCCCTAACTTTAGCACTGATAATAGTAAAATTCTAGTCACATACACATTTATATATACTCTTATCATAAGCCTCTTCCCAAATCTGGACCTTAGCGTCCAAAAGCTGGGTGCTTAGCATGAACCCTTCTAAGCTTAATTACCAGCTTAGCTTTGATCTCGCTGCCACCATCCAAAAATTTCAGGGTTTTGGCCCCCTCTGGTCTCCCCAAACCTTCTTTGGGGGACCCCAAGACTCAGAAGCCCTGAGCCTTACACCAAAGGGAAAACAACCTCCTCCCTTCCCCGTCTCTCTCCCACCCAGACTTTCCTCTCTGGGCTAACCTGGGAGTACTGATGCAATCTCTTTACATCACAATACCAAGAAACATGTCTCCTTTCTTCCACAAATAGACAAACCCAAATACAAGGAAACAAAAGATTTTATCTTTCTTCCCCCTGGGACACTAGGAGAGTTAAACACAGGGCGTAGTGTTTCCCCTCCCCCCTGTGTTTCCTTTCTCCTTAACCAGAGAAAACTTAAACAGGTTTTAAAAACAAAGAAACATTAACCCTTAGCTATCTATTTATGACAACTCTAGAGTTACGTTCAGGAGTTTTGTACTCTTAAGCTAATTTTGTGAATATAAAGTTACAGCATAAACGTAATAAGTCATTATTAGAAAGGACTACTTGAGGACCTAAGTGAATCTAATTATATTTTGAGCACATAAACTAGAATAATAGCAAAGAACTGGATTACAGAATGTCAGGTAGGTTATCAGTTTTCTCCTGTAGTGAACTCAGAATATTAGGAATTGTTAGATTAAAACAATATAGTTGTAAAAATGTTCCTGAAATACACTTGAGACTGCCTCATAAATTTCATGTCATTTTAACGCACAGGAGATTTCATTTCTTGTTGCCTTTTGATTGCAATTTTTATTGCAGGGCTGTGACTTTTAACTCTCTGACAAGCAAGCAACATTTTTGTTTAATTAAAAAGAAATAGTAAGGAATCACAAGTTTAATAATCTGGTTCCAGTGAAGTAGATCACAATAAGACAGCATCTGCCATACATTTCAAAACAGATGGTTCCTTTCTTGGGTTGTGCAGTTTTTCCTTTGGAGATGATTTTTGTGTTTGGCGTATCAATGAGAAGCTAGAGCATGATGACATATTCTGACATGCAGTCTAGTTTAAAATGAAAGGCAGAAGGGACCATTTGATCACTTACAAATGCACCCTTAAAACCACCAATTTTATCCTGGTTTGTTGACATAGTTTAATAATAGTAACCAGGTTTTCAAAGGAGCATAAGTGAGTTAGATTCCCAACTCTTGAATTTTAATGAGATTTGGGTGCCTAACTCCCTTAGGATCCTTTGTTTTTTTTATCTTACAAAACAATTTTGCATCATTAAGCATTCAGTCATTGTGAGGTGTAGAATTTTTTTCCAACATGTGAAACTTTGCAGTATTTTACATTAAACCTATGGTTTTCAGGACAAAAAGTATATTACAATAGCAAGATGCTGTTGTGAATGAAAACCATACAATTATTTTTACTTAGCTGGTATTTGTATTGAGGTTGATAATATATGGGTTGCAGCTTGCACAATTTCAAAATTGTCCCTAGAGGTATGTCGTTCAAAATGGGATTTCTTTAAGCTTTTATGAACCTATTGTTAAAAAAACAAAACAACCAAAAAAACAACAATGAAAACCCACCCTTCTTGTCAAGCTGCTGTGCCTGATTGCTAAGGAATTCAACATTTCATTGAAAAGGAGATATAGAATATAGGAAACAAATTCTGTATAAGTATAAATCTATGAAAATTGCTCCAGGGCATCTTAAACCATTATGAAAGGAAGAGATGGATATAATAAATAAAAATGGTGTTTATGGAAGATTTGGAAAGGGGAGGTATCCACTAAATATGTCCATGTGTTCATCTTTTCTTGTAAAAAATAAGACAGATTATCCTTCTCTTTTCATAAATGATTAAATGTTTGTATTCAAGTAACTGAGGGTTTTCAGAGTAATAAACTATTCTATTTGCTACCATCTTCAAGACTTCATAAAATCTCCATTACATTAGTGTTACACAGTCCTCAAAATTATATACATTACATTGAAAAGATCCTTCCATTAAAAACAAAATACTTTGGAAAAGCACTAGCCAATGATATTCCCCAATGGACCATATGAATCTGTCTTTTACAAAACAATCCTAATCTCTCATTCCATAACACAATATATGTGTCACTTAAGAAGAAATACTATCTCAAAAATGACAACTGCATAATAATAAATACTTAGCATTTATACTTTATACACCAAAATCCTGGTATCATTAAAATCAATGGGAACTTTGCCATTCATTTCAGTAGAATTGGGATTTATTCATGTATCTTTAACAGTTCATCAATATTAACCACATTAATTCAGCCTCACAACAAACTTGGGTGTGGTGGTAATAACGATTATTATCCCCACAAAACATAGTTAGGTTAAATGCCCAGTTTTGTTTCCACTGAACTTTAAATAAATAAATAAATTAATTAAAAGGGTGAAATTCAGGACCCTTCCAAATCAATGAGAAGCTTGCTATTGATGTCAATGGGATGGGATTTCACCTATAGAATTTTTATAAAGCCAACCATTCAAGCAAAAGCCTTGCAACTTATCCTGTAAGTCTGCAAAATGGGCCTATGTTCGACTGATGAGAAGAGCATTTCACAGTTCAGGGCCAACCATTAAGATTCCTATCTAGACACCATTAGTGAGTCAGCTCAGTTGGGCTTTCTGTCAAGGTAGAACCTGAATAGCAAGGAGGTATCCTCTGAGAGACAGCAGCCAGCGAAATGTTCTTGAGAGATCAAAACTAACACCTCAAATTGCTCGTGGAAACAGACTGGAGGTCACTGTAATCTAACAAACACTCAACTAGTGTATATAAAATTATATACACACCTCTATATAGCTATATATATAGCTATATACACACACACACACACACACAATCACTAAGCAAATGAACACCTATATTTTGTGGCATCTGAAGTTTCTGATTTGCCTTCCAGGTGATCCATTCAGACTATAATGTAGAAATCCAAAACAGAGTCGGTAAAAGCCTGGTTATTGTGTCAATTCCCAAATCTGAGAGAACAGGTTGCAACAATCTTGTGTCAAGTTAAGATCATAAAAGATCTCATGGCTGCTAGTGGCACCTGAATGTCAAGGAGCAGGTTGGGATTCCTGGATTGCAAACCTTGTAAGCAAACAAAGCAGACAAACCTCCTCTATCAGGGGTACAGGAGTTGTCTCCATTAGATGTACAACCTTTTACCAGGCATCACCTGTGCCTTGCTGTTTGAGCTTCATCCAAATGACTCAAAAAGTGAGGGTGCCAGCTTCTGTTCTCAGTTCAACTCGGGTAAATCTGGAGACTCTCTTGTGGTGTTAGTGGAGTTACTGTGATCTCATATTAGCAATAATGATGGTAGAATATGGCTTGGGGAGTTATAGCAGTGGCCTTGGATATAGAATTCCCTTGACATACTCAATGTCTGACAGAGGGAGTAGGCTGGGAACTGGAGGGAGAATGGGTGTAGCATTTTGGGCTGTAGCTATTCTGGGCAATAGAAGAGGGAGTATGTAGGCAATTATGGGGAGACTGCCTTTCCCCGCCTTTCCTCCTGGGGAGCTCCTTCTGTGCTATGGCACTGGAGAGGTGAAGCACAGACTCCAGCTTTGTGTTTTTGTCAGCACAGCCTTGGTGTGCATAAGGTTCATATGGATGCAAAGAGGAAAGCTTTTCTACTTGTTTCAGGGACAGTTTACTTTCAACATGAGCCATTGTTTAGACGGAAGCTGAAATTTAAGTTCTGTAACTGTAAGGGAATGTTTTTATTTAGGTGATATTTTTTTCTTTAAAATTTCTTTGTGCATACTGTTTTAACTGGGAATCAGTTTTGTAAGTGTCTGCTGTGTCACGGAATCAGCAGCTTGTAAGAGAAGACGATGATTTATCCATATGGGCAAAAGTTTGTTCCTCCAAGAAATTTGGTCCTTAGAAAGTATTTTGAGATTATTGAGATGAATATAACAATACCTTGCCTCAGCATAACACATAGTTGTGCAGAAACACAAAAATGGATAGGCTGAGGACACTGTTAGCCTCTCACAGACTTGTAAAAGGTATACCTGTTATGCAGTCTATGACTGATACCTTCCTGGGCTTCTGAGGTAACGTAAGGAGAGGCACCTATTTGTTTAGTACAGATGCGGTCAGATCTCTTCCCCACCACACCTCAATGTCCTGCCAACATACCTGGAGAAGAGGCCAGTCCCATTCCACCCAGATATATTATACTGGGGCTTCTAGTGCTATTGGCATTGTTAACTGCCCCTTTGTGCTTAGCTAGCCTGCAAGCACATCATGTTTTCCCCCCCTCCACATGAAGTAGCTGTAGGAAAAACTGTACAATGCACCCTGTTTTCTGTATACCCTATTAGAAATAACCAAAATCTTCTAACAGGGTGTATAGAAACAGAAACTATTTTAATAACATCAAACAGATGACAACATACTTTAGATATGAGTCTGTTCCTGTTTCTGATCCTTACATGAGGAGAGAGATACTGTAGCACAATATACTTCACTGAAGTTTGAGGTTATATTAACAGCATTTTGGTATCATGCTCACAAATGAAAGTGTGTGGTGACCCTCTTTTCTGTTTGTAAGATTCAATCTTAATGCATGATTCAGGGTACACAATGTTTGGGAATTTCAGTGAAATTACAGTGAAAACTGCATTTGTCAGCAGGATAAGACACCAACATTTGTATAATATACAAATAAAATGGAAGGAAAATGATCTATCATAATGTGAAATGCCACATTTGAAGTATCCAACTTGTATATTGCAAACAAATGTAGTTAAGTGGGGGGAAAAAAAAACTTGCTGGGTGTTTTTCATTGACTTAATTATATATTTTAAATCCACCATCTTTCTTTCCAAATGACTTGTCCGTTTAATTGCAGGTGTAAGGTGGGATTTTTCAAAAGAACCCAAGAGATTTAGCAGTACAGGTCCCATACTTTTTTGAAAATCTCACCTGTACATAAAATGAAAGAGGACATTGAAGTTCCCACTTTACATTTTCTTAAAGGGAATATGTTTAGGAAAATTCAAATCAAATTATTTTGAAGGTAGCACAAAACTCTAATATTTACTTCCTATAATTTCCAGTTTTCTCGCGCCACCCCAGGTATCTTGCTTTTTACAATCCGTGAAATCATACTAAGTCTGTTAACACCAAATATAATTTCATGCCACTGCATAGGCTGAAATTCCATACTAAAAAACAAACAGAAAAATATATAAATACTCTTAAATAATTCTATGAATTTCTTAAAAAAGCAATATAAGGTAATTTCACATTACTAATATCTTTCCTAGATGGTTTTACATATTTATTACCACCCTTAAAACAAAGTTATCAAATAATGATTTGAGAAAATCCATTCCTTTTTTGGATTCATTCAAGTTTTTACACTAATCTGGCAACTTCACATTAAAGATATGTCTACACTGCACCAGGGAGGGTGCTTCCTAGTACAGGTAGAAAGATAGACACTAGCTCTTCTTGAGCTAGTGAGCTAAAATAGCAGTGTAGCCCTGAAGGAATGAGTGGAGGCTTTGGTTAGCTTCCCAAATACAAACACCTCCAGAAGAGCTAGTATTTGTCTGTCTTCCTGCAATGGAAAGTAAGCTCCCAGCTGCTATGGCAAGATACCCCAATTTGGTAAGGTTTTTGCATGTTTGTTTTTTTTAACTGCATAACTCTGATCCTGCATTAAAATCTGCTGTCCTATACCCCTTTACCCAGAGCCCCATTAGGATCATGCATATGCTCAGGGATGTATTAACTTTGCTTTGGATTGCCTGCAAAGGTTGGGATAGGTAATGTAAATCCTTCCAAGTCTGCAAAGGGCAAATCTGAGATCTCCATAAAGAGTCCTTTCTGTGCTCCTGCTGTTGAGAAAACTATCATGTTCTTTCACTGGAGAGACAGACTTTAAGTTAGTATTTCCCCCTTGTTCTACTTACAGAATACACAAACCCATGAGAATCCTGAAGCTTTACCTCAACCTCACAAGAACTGAAGAAGGATGATCATGTGGTTAAAGTGCTTATCTGGGACTTAGAATATCTTTGTTCAGTTCCTAGCTCTGCTAGAGGCTTCCCTTGTGATCTGGAGCAAATAATTTAATTACTGTGTGCCTTAGTTTCCCATCTGTGAAAAAGGGATAACTATAAAACCTTCTAATCTTTGTTGATCTTCTATATTTATATCGTATGTTTTTGGGAACACTGACTCTCATGTGTCTGTACAGTGCCTAGCAGAATGGGGCTTTGATCTCATTTTGATTCTGCATGAGGTACAGTGGGTACAGTATATAAACAGAACATGGCTTGCTTATGGTTTGACCATAGCTTTGATTATTTGGCTTCTTTCCATGTAAGCCAAATCATTGATGGTGCTTTCATATAGTCTTTGTAGTTTAATATATCTTGGTTTGATGAAAATAAGAAATTCATTTTAACCTTTATTAAACACCACATTGTAGTATATGTGAAAATCTTTTCATTATTTTTTATTTTCATAACATTCTGTGGACATAACTTAGATTTTCAGTGTTCAAAATGATAACCTCCCTCATTTTCTAAATGGAAGAACTGGAGATACACTAGATATACTATGTGCAATTTTTTATCAACAACAAAGATTCAGAGCTATGAAATTGCCATAGAAGCCAACTGAAAAAATTGGCAGATCAGATGAACTATAGTGAGACCTTCCTATTTACACTTTGCTGAATTCATGCAGTAATGGAGATAATGAATTCATGCTGAGGAGCCATGTATTTCGAACTGTTGGACTCCTAGACTTTAAATCAATATTCCTTCTGGTTGATTTCAGCGTGAGCAATGATGATGCTACTTGTAGCCAGAAATGAGATGTTCTCAAGTTCCAGTAGCATGCTAGTATTAAGGCTACAGCTGTAGTAGGACGCGTCTATCAAGTTCACTTAAAAGACCAAAAAACAAAAACAAAACCACCTAACTGAAGCAAAACATTGTGTATTTCCAGGCTTCAGTCAAACAAAAAAGTAATTTTGTAGACTCTAGTTCTCAGGCTTTTCAATGTTAGCCATGATGCATTTGATTGGAACGTGGCAGATTTGATGCTGGCTACCTAGTTTTGGATTAAGTATCCAGAGTACTAGTAATTGGAATGTTTTAAGCCACTGGATCAGATCATTCATTTTTCACAAGAAAAATAAAAACGAGCCACTACTGTTTCTGTAGCTTATCTACTGTTACTAGGGTGACAGAGGAATCTTTAAACATGTGACAGTAGCATCATCTTTGACTAGCACTAGCAATCTCATGTCTGTGCAGCATTTTGGAGTGAGCCTCCCAGCCTGAGTCAGACTCGGGCTAGTAGGGCTCATGTTTGTGCTCTAGAAATAGCTGCATAGACAGCACTTTAAAGTCAAAAAAAAAAAAAAAGAGAGAGTACTTGTGGCAGCTTAGAGACTAACAAATTTATTTGAGCATAAGCTTTCGTGGGCTACAGCCCACTTTGTCAGATGGATAGAATGGAACATATAAGAAGAGTGTGTAGAGCCATACCAGCTCTAAGAGGCTAATTAATTAAGATGACCTGTTAAAGTTGTGTCTCAACCTGGAGCTTGGGTTCTGAAGCCTAGGGTCCCTCCAAAATGTTGTGTAGACATACTCTTTTTGTTTCTTTCCAGGTGTAAATCATAGCTGCAAAAGAATTTGGTCAAAAATATTGATTTAAGGAAAACATTGAAGTAGAAAGTGCCTCTTTGTACTACCTGGACTAGAAATGCCATTAGATTGCTGTGCTAATCACAGTTGGGTTTACAATAGTAGAAATAGGTAACAGTTGTTTGAAAGGCTGCACGCATCTGATTATATGTTCATCACTTTCTACTGAAGTGAGGATTTCCTAATATTTGTACTCTAGAATATATAACCCCTGAAGGGCTCCCATACTACGAATAGAGAGAGACCAAGGATGTCATAGTCACAAATGTACCTGGACTATGTTGGGTTAAGATCAGAGGCTGAGGTCTGAAGTTGAATCAGGATTAGGTTTCTGGTTTGGATTTGTTGATGAGGAAATGTATTGGGCTATTCTTGGAAGCTTTCAGAGGCAAATAGCAGTAGTTTTGTGTAATCTGTTGATCTTCTAAGATTTCCATCATCTTGATACAAGCAAAAAGGACACTTATAAAGACTATTGGTGAGTTTTCCTTTTAATATTTTAAATTAAAAAAATAATCTCAATTCTACCTTCAATAGTACTAATGAAATAGTCCATTGGACACTCTAATCTGCAACATATCAAAGGGGATGTCAAAATAATTCACCCCTTAAATCTCTGGTTATCTGAATTACCCCATTCTCATAGCTCAGGATGTAAAATCACTCAGTAATTGTCCGTCTGATGTTATGGAGAGAAGACGCAATAGTCCTTGTTTCCTCCTTTTGAAGTCCAATTTTCATTTATTTTGGAAGAAGCTGAAAAAGGCTTGATCAGGCAACTCCAAATAAGGGATGATCTTTTCAAAGACTAATGTAGATCAGGTAAGAATAGCATGAATAAGCAAACCAAGAATCATTCTGTGTGAATGAAAATATTACAACACATGTCTAATAGAGTGAATTAGGGAATATAAAAACATTTCAGGCACTGTATTTACAACTCTTATCTCCTAAAGGGGCATTGTTGTCTTTCACCAATCATTGTAATCTTATCAAAGATAAAATTATAGTAAAGAACTTCTAGAAAAAATATCTGCCTTATTGATTGTCTAATGAAAACGCAAAATAAAAATGATGAACTTAGATCATATTCTTTTATACTACTGTGAAATCCCATTACTATAGCTTTAGAAACTGGATAGAGTGACAGTTTCATACTGTTGATGGTTTCTTATTTAGTCATAGATATTGAAAAACATATCACAATAAGGTACATAGCTATTAAAAATGGCATCTTCTTACTGGACATAGACCTGATCCAAAACCCATTGAAGTCAGGATCCAGATCTGCTCCCACTGTGGTCCAGTAATATGTGATTACTTTAATAGCCAACATTTTCTTTTATTTCACTTAGTCCTGTGGAACCAACATATTTAAAGAAGAGTGAACTGGAATCTGTTCTTTTGTGTCATCTTTATAATGAAGTTCTTTCATAACCCTCTGAAGTCTATGGAACTAAGCAGGTTTTTTTTCCTGTTTCTGATTAGAGCCAACCCATTCCAGATTAGGCCCTCATTTATGCCATTATTTGGTCTCGAGAATTTTTGTTAACACTGACAGTGTGTGAGAAGGGAAAAAAAAACAACAAAACAAATTGACTTCAATCTCAAGCAGAGGTTGCAGTGGCACTTTAACAAAATGTGGGAATTTTTTTTTTACATGAACATAGTTGTTTGAGAAGTCATTGAGAAACAATAAACAAGGAATCTTACAATGACCCTTTATTTTGCAGAGTAGTGCCCGTTATAGTTGTCCATTTCCACTAAAAATTTTAAGCAAATAGTTCAATTAATTTTTAACTTAATTCTCCTTGACCAGGTGTGCACTTCGTTGTGGAAAACAAATTCAAACTTGTTTGCTCAAATACAGTATATGTTTTAAAGTCATCCTCCCTCTGTCCCCAGCATTTTCGCCAGAAACTTGGTTTATAAGAGTTATTCTAATGCAATTCAAGGAACTTAAGAAAAATGATACCATGGATAAGATCCTTATCTTTCTTCCAGCCATTTCACACCCAGTCAAACAGCTGAAGTGGCATAAGTGAGTCTTCAATCCCCAGTTCTGCCTGGAAGAAGATCCCCCTGTTCATGCTCTATGGAAACAGTCTTAAGGCTGCCTCCGGAGTATGCACTCACTAGTCCCACCATAGTCACATGTTGGAGGTGGGAGGGGTGTGCCAGGTTGGTGTTACAGCACCCTAGAGATTCCAACAGCACTGGAGGCCTTAGGGGAGCCTGGGGAGGCTGCAGTAACTTAGAGTATGCCTACACTGTAATTAATGGGTGTGATTTCAGCACATGTGGACATACCTAATCTAGCTAGTTTGAGTGCCAACAGAAGTGAAACCATGGCAATATGGACTTCAGCATGGGCTAAATGCTTGGGTACTTATACCCAAGATCCCAGGCAGTCTTGTATAGTCTATGCAGCTGTGTCTTTGCTGCTGTTGATTCTTGTACTAGCTAAATTCAAGCTACCTCAGGCATAGCTATGTGGGCTGCAATAATACCTCCAATGGTATTGTAGACATACGCTCAGACAGAGGGCCCGGACCATCTAACTTACTCTGGAGCAGGCCATGATTACACAGAGTTCCATGGAGCAGACCAGGATTGGGACATCACTTACTTACCACCACAACCTCCTCTAGCCCTGGACTGCACCTCTCAGAATCTCTTCTTGTCTGATTTACATGGTGATTCACAACTAAGCAACACAGCTCAAATGTGGTATTACAAATATTGAATCCATGGAGTAAATAAATCTGAAAAAAAAATTCAATCAAATAAGAAAACAGAAAAAAAGAAGTGAACGCTGCTGAATAAATTCCTTGTATGATTCATTCTGTCTGCTGCAGAGATAGTACTATAAAATGTATTCCCAATACTGTATTTCCAATGCAGACAGGAAAACTCACATGAAAGATGGAACTTCATAAGGAGACAAAGATCTACACTGACATGTCCCAGGGCAGAAATGGCACTCAATGCTGAAAAAGGCTGGCATTTTGTATAGCACATTTTTGTTGTTTGCTTATTTTTATATTTGGTATTTACTTTTGGTATTTTGATATTTTCATTTTGTTGTTGTTTTTCTCTACCCTATCTGGCTATGTGAGAGCTGTTTTCTTCATTCCATTGTCAATACATTTGTTAGATTATTATTTTTAGAGTTAGAAAAATATCCTTTTGCAATGGTGGGTAACTTGGAGGTACTGGCAGTGCTTCGAAGAAGGGTAGAAGATTAGCCACAATCACAGCTTCTTCATCTCCCTCCGTACCATAAATACATGGGTACACATTTGAGACTTGTGAGCACCGAGCTGAGTGGGATCAGTTACCAACAGGACCATGGTGTATGTGAGCTGTCCAGGAAGCAGAAGTCTCATGGCTAGACTTCAATAAAGTAGATTATCAAAGGTATAAATGCCCTTCAGCGGAAGTTTTTACCTTTGAAAATCTCCCCCCAAACCACTAATAGTATTCACCTGTTTATAACTCGGAAACCAGTCTCTGTGATACATTTAAGGAACTGTAAACAATAACTTTACAGAGGTTGTGGATAATGACCTTGGCCCAAGTATGAAGCAAGATCCTTTAAAGTCCCAGACCATCATCTGGCCTAAATTTTTTACATGGATTTATTAGTTTTGAGGTAGACATATTAATGCCATTTGTATTTCAGCTGCTGTTTCTCCTTGTACTGACCATTTTTACTGATCCAATATTTGGACATTTTGAGGAACATCTTTAGATTTTTTGTATTTAATTGGACTCCTATATAATTCCAATTATTGTTGATCAGCTCTTCAAAGTTTTATTAACCTATTGATAAATAGCAATGGACACACTTCTAAAGATTCAGAGTCCACTCAAAGCCTTGAAGCAGTTAAGATGTACAGAATCAGTCCATTTAAAATTGGAGGCATTCATTAAAGAAATGTGTTACAAAACCCACACAGATAAAGAAGCTTCCACACAGCATCACAACCATGCACTGCCTGGAACTCTAAGCACACTGAGTGCGAGTGAAAATATCATCAGTCCCAAAGAGGGATTTGGAGAGAGATCTTAAAATGGAGGGGATAAGAGAGTGGGTCATAGGTGGTCATCCCTGTGGCTAGAGCATCAGTCAGGAATAAGGAGCCCAAAGTCTCAAGAGACCAGCTGCCTGCATTGTGGATTAGAGCTGAAATCAGAAGTCAGGAATCAGAGCAAGGGTCATCTGAAGTGAGGCAAGGCAGAAGCAGGGCTGATGCCAAGGCTGGAATAAGGCAGGGATAAGACTGGGAACAAGCAAGCACAGGGGCTGTAGGCAAATACTTTGAACAGCCACTGAACTGCTGCTGCTGGACTTAAGAGCTACTCTGCTGACTTTTCCTAACAAGCAGGCACTGTGGGCAATCAGGCCAAGTGTGCTCGTTAGGTTGCTCAGGAACTGGCTCTGCTGCAGGCCCTGATTGCTGAGAGTGGGGAAATTAAAAACTTTCTGATGGAACAGTTATGAACAGTTTAGTGTGTTCTAATTTTGTGCCAATGGCTACTCATTTGAGTCCAATTATCTACCATTTTTCCATTCATAGTTTTGTCAGTCACTTTGAGCTTTGTATTAAATTATTTTTTAAATTTTCTTTGCTTCCTAATCCTAAGAATACTAAGTTTCTTATATGCTGCAACTGCTCTCAGACTATCTGAGGAGAAATAAGTACAACTAATTTCATGTTTCAGTAGGGAATTCTCTTTTTAAAAAGTAATATATTATCACTTGTGTCCTCTTCCCATCTCTGAGGGCAATCCTCTTCAAAGAAACTTCACGTTATAAGTGACAGAGAGTCCTGTGGTAAACTAACAGAAGTATTGGAACCTAAGCTTTCGTGGGTGAATACTCACTTTGTCAGACACATGTGGTGGAAATTTGACGAAGTGGGTATTCACCTACGAAATCTTATGCTCCAATACTTCTGTTAGTCTATAAGGTGCCACAGGACTCTTTGTTGCTTTTTACAGATCCAGACTAACACAGCTACCCTTCTGATACTTCACATTATTGGAGACCAGTTAGGCTCTGAGTACCTTGGAATATTTTCTTATTGCTGCAGGTTATGCTTCAAAGGTTTTCACATGATTGGGAGTGCCTTTCAGAAACTTCAGCAACCACAGAAGCCAAAAACCAAAAAAACCACACACATGTGGATGGGAGCTGTCCATAAAAAGCATACATCAGTTGAAGTTCTCAGATGAATATTTATCATCCTTGTAGCTTTTGCATTTAAAATTTTAGTGTAATGGTGCAATATCCTTGAAACATTACTTTTAGTCAAAAGCAGAAGTGACCTGGAGATTTCCTGTGGGACCTCATTAATATTTCCAGGGCTTTGGAGTGTAGCCCAAAGCTGAAGCACGGAGCAGCTCTGGAGGAGTAGGTTTTTGCCTGGAGCTGGAGTGGAGCCGGAGCACAGCTCCAAAGTCCTGAATATTTCAGACAATAACAAGATACTCAGTCAACAGGTACATGTATTCATTACTCCAGGTAGTATTGAGTTTGCTTGTATTTGGTAGATTTGTCTAGTAGTTGGAGTACAAATCGGGGTTCTATTTCCAGCTCAACCGGTAACACTCTGAGAGACTTTGGGTAAGTCACTTAGGACAATGTTTTTTTGACTTGAGTGCCCTAACGCAAGAATTGCATCAAATTTAACGTGCATAAACGTAGACTTTATTACCAAACTATAGGCATCTGAGCCTGAAAATTGCAGCCTTGAATTCACCTTTTTTTTGACTCAACTCTAAAATTATGAAAACGATATTCTGTTTTTGTTAACCTCTGAAATTCTTGAGTGAAAAATACTATATGAGAACAAGATATTAATGATGTATCTTAAAGGGATCTCAGTTATTTAAACCATGTCTGTCCATTTCCTAAGAGACAAACTTACATATGTTAGAATTCTGGACATGGGAAATAGTCTAGATAGTCTATTTCTATCACCTACAGCCCCCAACTAAAACTTCTCGAGCGCATCATCAAGGATCTACAACCTATCCTGAAGAGCTATCCCTTACTCTAAGACCCTGGGGGACAGGACAGTCCTCGCTTACAGACAGCCCCCCAACCTGAAGCAAATACTCACCAGCAACCCCAAACCTCACAACAAAAACACCAACCCAGGAATCAATCCTTGCAACAAACCCCAATGCCAATTCTGTCCACATATCTATTCAATGGTCACCATCATAGAACCTAACCACATCAGCCACACCATCAAGGGCTTGTTCACCTGCACATCTACTAATGTGAGATATGCCATCTTGTGCCAGCAATGCCCCTCTATCATGTACATTGGCCAAACTGGACAGTCTCTACGCAAAAGAATAAATGGACACAAATCTGACATCAGGAATCATAACATTCAAAAACCAGTAGGAGAACACTTCAATCTGTCTGGTCACTCAATAACAGACCATAAAGTGGCAATTCTTCAACCAAAAAAACCCTTCCAAAACAGTCTCCAATGTGAAACTGCAGAACTCCGAATTAATTTGCAAACTGGAAACCATCAGATTAGGCCTGAATAAAGAGGGGGAGTGGTTGAGTCATTACAAAACCTAAACCTCATTTCCGCAATACTAATTTTCCCCTACTGTTACTCCCACCTTCCTGTCAACTATCTGAAATGGGCCATTTTCATTACTACTTCAAAGGTTATTTCTCCTGCTTTTGGTATCCTGCTGTCAACTGAATTGTCTCGTTAGACTGACTTCACACTTGGTAAGGCAAATCACATCTTTTCCTGTATTTATACTTGCTCCAGTATTTTCCACTCCATGCATCTGATGAAGTGGGTTCTAGCCCACAAAAGCTCATGCCCAAATAAATTTGTTAGTCTCTAAGGTGCCACAAGGACACCTCATTATTTTTTTTTTTTTTTTTGCTGATACAGACTAACACAGCTACCACTCTGAAACCAGTCTATTTTTCTGTCATTCATACAATCTCCATTCTCTCAAGTGCTGAAGTACTATAGCAGTTCGCCTAATAACCATTTTTAACTCCTCATACTGTTGCAGTTGCTGTGTTCTGAAGACTACTCTATATTCGTTCATGTGTGTGTGAGTGAGAGAGAGAATTTGACCCAATTCCACTGGGGTTTGACATGTCTTTAGTTTTATGTCCTCTAGATATTATATTTGAAATAAGTTCAAATAGTCCCATGCTACCTATTATTTCTGTTCTTTTGTAATTTTTGAACCTCAGCAAGCTGTCTCCAAGGTCTTCTGCAAAGAATTCAGACTTCATTTTTCCAGTCTCTCTCTCTAAGGCTTGGTATACACTACGCATTTAAACCGAATTTAGCAGTGTTAAACCGAATTAACCCTGCAGCCGTCTGTCATAGCTTCCTACTCAGATTTGAACCTTAGCGTTCATAAACTGAGAAGCTAGCATGAACCCTCTAAGCTTAATTACCAGCTTAGATCTGATATCGTTGCCACCAGCCAAGTGATTTCCAGGGCTTGGATCCCTCTTCTGGTCTTCCAAAACCTTCTTCTGGGGGACCCAAGACTTAGAAGCCCTGATGTCCTTACTAAGGGAAATAACCATTCCCCTCCACCTCTCTCCCACCCGAATTCTTCTCTGGGCTAATTCTGAGAGTTCTGATGCAACTTCTTTACATCACAAACAAGAGCATTCGCCTTCTCATCCACAAAGAGACAAACCAAGACAATGGAACAGAAATTCTATTTCTTCTTCCCTTAGTTCTTTCTCGCCTGGGACACAGGAGAGTTAAACACAGAGAGCATCTTTCCTCCCGCCTGTCTTTTCTTTTCCCACGAATTTCCTGGTGGGTCAACTAGAAAAAAAGAATCAACAGGTCTTAAAACAAACTTGTTATACAAAAAAAAAGAAAGAGAGAATAGAATAAATTTCTCTGTACTTAGATGGTAAGTACAGGGTTTTCAACTACAGGAAGAATGAAGAAACAATAAAAAGGAATAAAAGCCTTATCAAAAAAATACAATTTAAAGTTACTTAAGCCAAATACACTAAAGACTCCACCAGCCAGATACGGACAGATGCAAATACAGCAAAACATTTAAAAACTATACTTTTGCACCTTTTTGTGTTACAACTGGAAACGGTTAGAAGGGACTGGAAATAAAGATCCTTTCTAGCTGAGAGAGCACCGAACAGACAAAACCAAGACAAGAAACCCCCAAATTTCCTCCCTTACCGCTTTGAAAAATTTGTTTCCTGAATTGGTCCTCTTGTCAGCGTGTTGGTTTCCCTTTGTTAACCCTTTAGGCGAAAGAAACTTAACCCTTGACCTATTTATTTCATGACACGCCCCCCAAATCAGGACAGTGGGAAACTTCACTGGTGGAGTTGATTCTTCCTAAGAACTTGTAGAATACATAAGATTAACTACAAACGTGCACCTTTCATATACTACTAGTATTAAACTACAAGATTTATGATGAAGGACAGTTTTTTAACCAGTGTATTGTGGAAACTCTCAGGGAGAGTTGCATGAGCTACTTGTTGAAGCCTGAAATGTGTTGAATTTCCAAGAATCAAAATTTGGATGAGCTAAACTGCCACGAAGAAGTTTTTTTTGTTTCTTTGCTGTATAAAGCCCATTTAGCGAGGTGGTCTTTGTAGCTGGAACCAGCCGTCCCCGTAAATGTATGCTTTTTCCAGCCCTTCTCTCTTAAGGCGCTGGTAATACACTTATGCATTTAAACCAAATTTGCAGTGTAAACCGAATTAACCTGCAGCCGTCCACTACATACGAAGCCTATTATATCGATATTAAGGGCTTCTTTAAACCGTGAATTTCTGTACTCCTGCCCTGACGGAGAGTGCGTGAAATCAGTATATTGCCATGTCAGATTAGGGTTAGTGTGGCCGCAATCGATGGTAGTGGCCCGAGCAGTCCACAGTGCACATTGTGACGCTCTGGAAAGCAATCTGAACTCAGATGCACTGGCAGGTGACAGGAAAAGCCCCCGAACTTTTGAATTTCATTTCCTGTTTGCCCAGCATGGAGCTCTGTCAGTACAGGTGACGATGCCAGTCCCAAATCAAAAAGAGCTTCAGCATGGACTGTTACGGAAGATACTGGATGTGATCGCTGTATGGGGAGACAAATCGTTCTATTCAGAGCTCTAGTTACAGAGAAGAAATGAAACATTTGAAAAATCTCCAGGCGTATGATAGACAGAGTCACAGCAGGGACTTAACACAGTGCTCTGACAAGCGTAACGGAAAACCAAGATCAAATGGACGTTCATGGAGGGATGAGAGGGGACTGAGGGCTCCAGCTATCCCACAGTCCCTGCAGTTTCCGAAAAGCTTTGCATTCTTGGCTGACCTCTCATGCCTGAGGGTCAAACATTGTCCGTGGTGATTCAGGGTATATTCTCGTCAATTTACCACCCCCCCCCCGTGAAAGAAAAAAAGAAAAATAGTTATTGCCTTGTTTTCATGTACCGTACGTCTACTTGCTGCTGCTGGTGACGCGGGTGCTGCGGCGCTGAACCAGCATCCCCTCCCTCCTTTCCTGATGGCAGACGGTGCAAAATGGTGTGAAACCGTCCTCATGATCCCATGAGTGCTCCTGGCTGGCCTCGTGAGGTCGGCGGGGCGCCTGGGTAAAATGGGATGACTCCTGTTCATTCCCAGCAGATGGTACACAAATGCTTAGTAACCATCTCTCATCATAGCTGCTGGAGGCTGAAACTCCATTAGCCCCTCCTCCTCATGTCTAAGAAAAGATTCTGTACTCCCTGACTATCATACAGTGGGAGCGTGCTCTTCTCTTCCCCCCCACTTTAATGTCCGCCTGGACTATCATAGCAGCTAGAGGTGCTCCCTTCATTTTATTCGCTAAAAGTCAGTGTTTGTTATTCTGCATTCTTTATTACTTCATCACATAAATGGGGGACACTGCCATGGTAGCCCAGGAAGGTTAGGGGCCAGAGGAAGAACGGGTGGGGTTGTTGCTGGGCACCCCTAGAATGGCTGCAGCTCCATCAATTTTCTGGGTATCTCGGGGCTCTGACACGGAGCGGCTTTGCTCTTCTGGTTCTCTATACACTCATGCCCATATTTAGCAGGACTGACTCTATTTTTAGACACTAAAATCATAAAGACGATGGGAATTACTCCTGGGGAGTCTGACATTCTTCGCTAGTTTTCCACGTGCGTCCCGTTGACCACGCCTCAGCGAGGCCAGCCAGGAGGCCAACCCAATGACCCAGGCAGCAGACCTGGTACAAAAGGATTGATAACGTCATCACCAATTTTCCATTTGAAACGTGCACAAATGACTGATACACTCCTCTCATCGCCAATTTCACATGGTAGACGGTGCAATAGAGATGGTAACCAGTCTGCTACCTTGCAAAGGAAAATGAATGCTGCTGTGTTGCCACTGCATACCCCCTCTTCAGCAGCATTCCAGTACACATAGACGGATGACAGTGACAAAAGCAAAACAGGCTCGTTACGGTTGCCATGCCTTGACATCTGCCAGGGCATCCAGGGGAAAAAGGGCACAAAATGATTGTCTGCCTTGCTTTCACGGAGGAAGGGAAATTGAGTGACACATTACCCAGAATCACCCGCGACACTGTTTTTGCACCATCATGCATTGGGATCTCAACCCAGAATTCCAATGGGCGGGGAAGATTGCGGGAACTATGGGATAGCTACAGGATAACTACCCACAGTGCAACGCTCCGGAAATCGACGCTAACCGCGGTACATGGATGCACGCCGCCAAATTAATGTGCTTAGTGTGCCCGCGTGCACTCGACTTTATACAATCTGTTTTAAAAAACCGGTTTCTGTAAGATCAGAATAATCCCGTAGTGTAGACATACCCTAAGTCCTTCAAGGCTCCAACTCATTCTGGTTGCCCTTTGCTATATCTTCTGCTTCTCCATACTTTTTAAAGTGGCTTCAAAGGAGCTGAGGGAACTCAGCACCTCCTGGGGTTGGGCCCATGTTCCTCATGTGATATTGCAGTACTTCAGTCTAAACTGATTTCAGGGCTTGTATTCATTATGGAATCAGTGAGCCTTTTATATACAATGGTCTGTGATGCTATTCTTCACTGTTACCTCAAGCTGAATTAAAAGCAAAATTTTTAAAATTAAAGTTTGGATTAATTTAAAATTGAATATTCATTTTTTTGCAACTCTGTATTTCCTAAAACCCTACTAGAGCTAACAAGATATTCTTGTATGATGCATGGTCCAAATTGAAATAGAAGCACTGGTAATGTAGGAAAGTGTGAGATACCAACCCAGGTTTGCAGACCTGGGAGATTTTGGCAGCGTCTTTAGAAGTTAGCTCACTGATATGTAGAATAGGGTCCATATTGCATAGAACCCCTCCACCCCCATAGCTTTGCATCTCCAGTCTGCAGACATGTTGTTTTGAAACAAGCTGAGTAATGGACAGCAAGGAAGAGTGACAGGTGCAGTGACAGCAGGGTTCTTATTATTTGACATTTTGGAGGAGAAGGAGGAAGAGATGCCAGCAGTAGCTTGTAGAAAGGAAAGCAAGTGGCATAAAAGTTCTGTTTACTCTTCCCGGATTTAAAACAAATCCAAATACTATTTCCATGATATAGTTCCTTCTTTTCTAATGGGAGTCTTGGCTGTGGAAGGACTGTAGGACTGAAAAAGTTAGTCACCTGAAGTTCTTGTGGAATTACACCAGAACGTGACCTGGTTTGTGACTGCAGTTCTTTATAATCTTCATTTCATAGTCATTAGTAACCCTTTTCTTGTGATCATTTAATTACAAACCACAAATAATTAGGTAAGTTTCTTATCATTTGATTTTGGGGATAAACCTATTTTTAAAAATAGATAATTTTATAAGAGGCCTTTGTGAATATGAATGTTTCACTTGTACATTATATAAGGTCCTTATAGTCAATTCAAGGGTTGGTGATGGCAGGTAGATGGCTCAGTGGTTTGAGCATTGGCCTGCTAAATCTGTGGTTGTGAGTTCAATCCTTGCTCGTGGTGCTGCTTCAGTGAAGTACTAAAAATTGTGCATGCTTAGGTTTGCCAAGGTACACTTCACAGCTGAATTCAACAAAACATACATACTGTTAAAGCAAGAAGAGTGCAGTGTTATCCAGGGAAATTTTAAATGCAATAAAGTAATGAAAATGCATAGTTTCCCCTGTAACTGACTCCTCATAGCATGTGTTGGTCAACTACTGGGTTTTCAATATAGAGTTCAGAAAAACTAGTGAAAAAACCACTTGAATCATAAGGTGAAATGTTTCTATCTCAAATTTGGCAGCACAAAAAACACGTAAAATGACCTTTCTCCTTACTACTTTACCTTTGGATGTTTGAGGAAAACAAGCCCATTTTTGAAGTTGGAATAGTAAGATGGGGGTCTCTCCTGTCAGTCACAAGCCTGGAATTGCATAAGAAAAGACTTGGACAGATGGGTTATGGTGCTGATCCTTAGCCTCTATATTAATGTATCATAAGAGCATAAGGACCACTTAGGCATATGAAGTTACTAGTTTTAATTGGACAAGGAGGTGTTGATGAGTAACAAGACACCTTTAGTATTGATATTGGCACCCTAACTTTCACATTAACACTTCCTGAAGTTTTTTTGTGCAAGGACAGAATAATTCTTTTGTCTCAAATGTATACAGTGAGTGTCCAGAACTCCCTTATATCATAGTAATATTGTATGAGTGCTTACATCCAAATCAGGACTTGAACGTGTAACTAAAATACTTTATATTTTCTCCATGTAAGTAGCACAGTCCTTCCAAACAATGTTAGCTATAAATGTTACTCTCAGACACAACAGTCTTTTTGGCAATATACCAAAATATTATGGCGCAAATTTTCTGGAAAATATTGTTGACAAAAACCATTTTACCAAAGGGTTTTAGTAACAATGAAAGTTGTTTTTAAAAATAAAATGTTTGCAAAGCTTTTAGTAAGGGCATATTGTGTTATCTTTTATTTTCACTGAATACTGACAATATGAACGGTTGGTTCATTAAACTAAAGCCCATGGTGTTGGTTGTGGAGTATGGTACAAGTGAAGGTGACTAAGCATATGACAATAATTATCTTAGGGTATTGTATTGCAACACATCACTATAGTGTCTAAATGCCTTCCAAGTAAAATCAATAGCAACAGCAAAGTCCCTAGTGCACTTCATGAAGTCTCTGGAACTTCTCCCTTTTGAGGGGGTCAGAACTCTGCTTGGGGTTGGGTTTGTGGTTTTTTTTGAGATTTTTTTTTCTTCAATTTTGATTAATTTCCTCCTTTTTCTTCCTGGTTGATAGAGGTTAAGGGGTCAAATGGAGGTGTCAGTGTTGCGAATGTCCATTGTTACGGTGGAAAAGTTTTCTTTGAAGAGGAAATCTGACCTTAAATTGTGTTATTTAAAATGCCTTTTTATTGAACTCAATTTTGTTGAGCCTAGCGATGCATAGTCCTAAATTAAAAATAAAAAAGGGGTGGGAGGGAGGCTGAATTTCCATTTTAGGGGTTTGCCCCCATTGTTAATACTTATTGTTAATCTGACTTCTGTGTACTGCTGTCAGTACTCACTATTATAAGGAGATAACACAGCAGTTGCCAATATTATGGAATGCAGTGTGCTCAAAATGCATAAGGAGGGACTCTCTCCTGAAAATCTCTTCTGAGTAGATGTCAGTTGAAAAGAAAGTTCACTATCTCAGCAGCGTTCCTGTCCATTCAGAAGTTATGTCTTTGTGTCACTTTAACACCAAAGATATCTTGCATACCGTAATTGCAGAACCATAAAGCATATTATGTGCTAACAGTCTTGTATGACTTATACCCTGCTCTGTTCTAACTGTGATTAAATGGGTTAGAACCTTATCCCAAAGTCATTTCAATATACATTTTGAATTGTCCCTGCTGCAGTGCAAGACTCCTATGCAATATGCATCTCCAGTTCTAATTAAAGTACAAGAAAAAAACAAACAAATGAAGGATATAAAACAGGAAAGGATAAAATAGGTTCCCTTTATGTAATACTCTGAGACATTTTGCATTTAACACAAATTGCATACACTTGAACTTGCTGTCTGGATGAGGTTCACTCTTGTCATTTCTAAATAATTCTTTTTAAAGATCTGTGTAAGACCTTGGCTTAACACTGATTTCTAGGTCCATTATCAAGGTCAATAAGAGTGAACATATATTTTAGTATAAACCATAAAAAGATTATAATAAACTTCTGCCAATGTGTCATTATCAGTGGCATTCCCCCTCAATCTCCTCCTATTCTGGTTTCCACTAATTCAACTGTGTCGTTTTAGGAACAGAGAGGCTGCAGATTTGCTGGCTGCCCAAGACTCAAGAATAGCAAATACTCAACTATCATATTTAACACTATTCAGTCAAATACAGAAAATAATCATTCTTGCTCATATGCAAGGTTAAACTGATCATCAGGTCTGGGGTCAGAAGGCATTTTTTCCAGGGCATATTGTCATTGACTTTGGGGTTATTTTGCCTCCCTCTTCAGCACTGAGTGGGTAAAATTCATTAAAAGCATACAAAATTGATATGCTGATCTCCATTATTTGTGAATTGTATCTCACTCTAACTTATACCAGCAAATCCATATTTATCAAACCAATTGCCTTGTTACCAATGGGAATGATATTTCTTCCTGCTCTATACCACTCTCATTGCAGAAGCGCCTACCAATATGACAGAAGTGCTGCAATCACCACATCTCCACAGATATACTGCTTATGTTTGTAAATTAGAGGAGTTTCAATTTCATATTATATGTAGCTTTGTCTTGTATAAAGAGTAAGCATGTGGTATTTCTCGGTACAGATTAAGGTTTGGGATTCTATTTTTGGCTCTGCCACAGAAAGGCTGGGTATCTTCAGACAAGTAATTTAACTGCTCTGAACCTCGGCTTTCCCTGTCTGTCAAATGAGGCTAACGCTTCTCTGCATCGTGGGATGTTGTGAGCCTCAAAGAATGTTGGGAGTAGTAGAGCTGACCATAGATAGAGGGACTATACATCCCATTTTGTCCAGGACAGTCTCTTTTTAAAGCCCCGTCCCAGCCGTCCCAACTTTTTTGGTAAAAGTGGGTATTTGTCCTATTTGCTCTTGCCAACTTGATCAGCTGGCAAGAGCAAATGGGACAAATGCTTATATTTGTCAAAAAAAAAAAAAAGTGGGGTGTGGAAGAATGTGCATGGGGATGAGTGGTGATGCGAACCCTGTACTGCGTGGGGTGGGGGCACAGGGGAGGAAGCAGGGTTCGGAAATGGGGCAATGGAGCGAGCAGCAATGCCAGCCCCAGCTTTGTAGGGGGGGCATGCAGGCCTCCGGAAAGCAGGAAAGCCAACCCTGCACAGGGAGAGGTGAGAGTCTCGGGCAAGCCCCGTGTGGAGAGGTGGGCGGAAGGTTCAAGCTAGCTCCACTCAGTGTCCTATTTTCCCTTTGGGAAACATGGTCAGACTAATCATAGAACAAAACCAAACTCTTTTGAAATTTGTAGGGAAATGGAAAAGTTTAGGTTTTCAATTCCAGGCATGCGCGCGGTCTCTCTCTCTCTCTCTCTCTCTCTCTTTCCTCTTCTGGACTAGACCAGAAAGTCAACCCAGGACCAGAGAAACCTTCCTGGTGAAATCTATATGTCTCCATGAAATGGTTTGGTTCCAACAAAATGTCATTTTTCTATGAAAATGTTTTGATCAGCTCCATTTGTGAGGTTTCATTAAATTTGTTTGTAAAGTGCTTTGAGATCTGGAGATGGAAGCTGCTACAGAAGGACAGAGGTGTGTATTTGTTATCACATTAATCAGCTGCAGCTAAAAGAGTTAACTTGCAGTAGGTACGCTTTATGTGTACCATATTCTTTCACAAGTAAGGAATAGTGGTTATGGCATAGCAGTAATTCAGTGTTACCTTCCCTCAATCTTGGCAAAAAGACATTATTAGCTCTAAACATTTTGAGATCAAAGTTGTCTCATAGTTGGAATCCTCATGAATAAAATAACAAAAGGCTTCCTATTCTTTTGCCCTACAAGGGTGTGTCTACACTGCAGTTAAAAATCTACAGCTGGCCCGTGCCATCTGACTAGGACTCTCGGGGCTTGACTTCAGGGGCTGTTTAACTGCAGTTAGACGTGCGGTCTCAGGCTGCAGCCCAAACTCTGGGACCCTCCCATTTTGCAGGGCCCCAGAGCCAAGGCTCAAGACTGAGCTTTTACACTGCAGTTAAACAGTCCCCGAGCCTGAGTCACCCAGCTAATTGCACTGTAGACATGCATGAGCATTTACTATTCGTGAGGAGCCCTCACTCCCAGCTACTTCTGTTTTCAGGTTCATACTTGGAAACCTGTTTTGAAAGATCTTTTTGGATTTTCTGAGGAAAGTGCATGATCTGCATCATCAGCATTTCCTTTCACAATTAGTTTTCAACACAGCAACCATCTCCTTAGCTTATTGCTCTATTTTGTAAGCAAAAGTTCCACAGGTGCTTTTCCACTGAAGTCTTTACTGGCTATTGTCAAAAGCCTTTCCAAACAAAGGCCTGGTCTACACTACGCGTTTAAATCGATTTAAAGAGCGTTAAATCGATTTAACGCTGTACCCGTCCACACTACAACAGCCTTTATATCGATATAAAGGGCTCTTTAAATCGATTTCTGTACTCCACCTCGATGAGAGGAGTAGCGCTAAATTCGATATTGACATATTGGATTACGGTTAGTGTGGATGGAAATCGACGTTATTGGCCTCCGGGCGGTATCCCACAGTGCACCACTGACAGCTCTGGACAGCAATCTGAACTCGGATGCAGCGGGCAGGTAAACAGGAAAAGCCCCACGAACTTTTGATTACATTTCCTGTTTGCCCAGTGTGGAGCTCTGATCAGACGGGTGGCCGATGCAGTCTCAAATCCAAAAGAGCTCCAGCATGGACCGTACGGAGATTACTGGATCTGATCGCTGTTTATGGGGAGACAAATCTGTTCTATCAGAGCTCCGTTACAGAACACGAAATGCCAAAGCGTTTGAAAAAAATCTCCAGGATACCCAGTTGCTATGATGAAGCGTGGGTTATTAGCTGTTCTGTCCTACACGGGAGGTAACCAGGAATGTTACCCTCATGTCAGAACATGTTGATATTCATGAGGATGGTTACTAGTCCTATTGCAGACCATCTACCACCTGGGAGGGGAGAGGGAGCCAGGAAGTGGATACACTTCACTGCTGCAGCATGCGTCACAGCAGAATCAGTACATATGAGGTGACATTCGAAAGTTAGCAAGAGATGATTCTTTCCTTTTCTTCACTGTGGTGGGGGGGGAAGAAACTGAGGAGCTGTTCCCTGAGACACGCAGACACGTGTTTGAACGCTACAGACATTGGGAGCTCAGCCAAGAATGCAATCTTTTCAAGACTGATGTGGATGTGGATAGCTGGAGGGCTTAGTACCCCCATCCATGACATCCCATTTTGATCTCTGGCTTTCCCGTTACGCTTGTCACGACACGCGTGTATTCGGAAGATTTTTTCAAACGCTTTGGCATTTGTGTTCGTAATCGGAGCTCTGATCACATATTTGTCTCCCCATACAGCGATCAAATCTTAGTAGTCTCCGTAGTCCATGCTGAGTGTTTTGGATTTGAGATCTGCATCGCCAACCGTATGATCAGAGCTCCACGCTGGGGTCAAATCATTGGAAATGTATCCCAGTTGCTATGATGAAGCGTGGGTTATTAGCTGTTCTGTCCTACACGGGAGGTAACCAGGAATGTTACCCTCATGTCAGAACATGTTGATATTCATGAGGATGGTTACTAGTCCTATTGCAGACCATCTACCACCTGGGAGGGGAGAGGGAGCCAGGAAGTGGATACACTTCACTGCTGCAGCATGCGTCACAGCAGAATCAGTACATATGAGGTGACATTCGAAAGTTAGCAAGAGATGATTCTTTCCTTTTCTTCACTGTGGTGGGGGGGGAAGAAACTGAGGAGCTGTTCCCTGAGACACGCAGACACGTGTTTGAACGCTACAGACATTGGGAGCTCAGCCAAGAATGCAATCTTTTCAAGACTGATGTGGATGTGGATAGCTGGAGGGCTTAGTACCCCCATCCATGACATCCCATTTTGATCTCTGGCTTTCCCGTTACGCTTGTCACGACACGCGTGTATTCGGAAGATTTTTTCAAACGCTTTGGCATTTGTGTTCGTAATCGGAGCTCTGATCACATATTTGTCTCCCCATACAGCGATCAAATCTTAGTAGTCTCCGTAGTCCATGCTGAGTGTTTTGGATTTGAGATCTGCATCGCCAACCGTATGATCAGAGCTCCACGCTGGGGTCAAATCATTGGAAATGTATGGGGGAGACTGCGGGAACTATGGGATAGCTACGGAAGAGCTACCCACAATGCAACGCTTCAGAAATCGACGTTAGCCTCGGACCATGGACGCACAGCGCCGAATTACTGTGCCTAGTGTGGCCGCATGAAATCAAATTTATAATATCAGTTTTATAAAACCCATTTTAGCTAATTCGATATTATCCCGTAGTGTAGACGTGGCCAAAGAAAGAGAGCATTGCCATTTTAATCTTCTTCCTGCCCCTCTTTTGAGAGGAAATACATCTACTCAGAAATAAAAAGCCTGGCAGAAGCAACTGGATGGGAATGATCTTCTATCTAGCACTTTTTTTCTTTTTCTTTTGGGGACTGTGTGGAGGATATCACATTGTCAGCCTGATATTTGTTTCTCTTTGTCAATGTGAAGTAAATGCACCCATGGCTAAACCGTACTCCTACATAAACTGAGATGCCACAGGGATAAATAAAAAAAAATTGCTAGGCGTGGAAATAAAAAATAAATCCCAACAGCAAAAAAAATACACAAAGATTGAGATATTCAGCCATAACATGTAATGAAATAACAGTGCACGCCTTTTTTACAATAAGCAATTTGTCTGGGCTAGTTATTTCCATTAGAAAACATTTACAACTTCATCTAATGATAAACATCTATTTTCTTTTGAGCTATTTGAGGCTGAAAGGTAACAAAATCAGATTTAAGTTATCGCTGAACATTTTTTAATGTCATGGCCAAAATAGTTTGTCTCTCTGTAGTTTGATATATACAGATACAGGAGCTCCCTGTAAATAGAGAGGGATGAACATGTCTTTAAAAACCTTTCTGCATCTTGTTTCATCTGAGTACTGTTTATTATTGACAAGGAAACGTCCAAAGTGTATTTTACTATAGCAGATTTGAAATTAATATAAGCACACACTGTATCTTCTCATTTGCTCCCCATTTTAACACACAATTCTCACATGCCTCTTATGCAATACTTTCTGCTGTTTGATCTCATTGATATCGAGGAGTAAAAACATCATGATTCAGTTCTAAATATTTTCTTTTATTAGCGGTGTAGTAATTTTAAAATATTTTAATAAAACAGATTAAGAAATTATATCAGTCAAAAACAATGAATTAAAAACTTTCCTCTCTCTAGCTGGTTTTCACTCCATGTTTTATCCCACAAGGTTAGCAAGGAGCATGTGATCATGAATAGTTTGTGTTTCTAGTTTGGAATAAATCCAAATGTTTACATACTTACTGAAAGTTTAATCAAGCCATCTGACCCATTTAAATCCACAGATTGAACATCTCATGGAAGGGAATATTGAACAGTTTTTTAAAAAATTTTATTATTTATAAATATATCCTGAAAATGCTTTGAAGCCAACGAAGTCGGTGCCCCATTGTGCTAGATGAAGCACAAACATATAGTAAATGACTGTACCTGCCTTAAAAAGCCTAGAAAATTAAACTCCATTCATACCTGCTGGCACAAGTGGTGTCTTGCATCTTGAGGGGAGGGGGTGCTTCATGACTGCAAAGAGACAGAAGGGATTTAACAGATGACAACTAATGATCATAGAGCAGAAAAATGAAAAACAAGTACTCAATCAGTAGACTGGAAAGTGGCCTCTTGAATGCAGAGATCATTGTGACATCCAAAAGAGAGTGTTGCGTCAAAAATATCTCCCAGGCTTTTCCACAACATGCCAAAGTTTCAGCATCATCAAAGCTCTGTTTAGATGAAATTTGTTTGAGGAGAGTTATCTTGGCATTGTCCTATAGCTGAACAGGACAACACCTAGGTCTTTCACGTAGCTAAGTTTATCAGTGCAATCTGCATAAGAGTAGTAACTATAGCCATATACACAAGATGAAGCATGTAGCCTTGAGCTGTAAAAAGCTTTTCCTCAGCGTTTCACATTCTGGACATCAAGCTTTTGAATTTCCTGCTGTTTGTTTGAACCTAGATTAGGAACTATTAGTTATGTTGGGGAGTGTGGGAGGGTATTGTTCTCAAAACCCAACACTTTCCAATCTTGAGCATGCATATTGTAAAATGCAACAAATAGCGGCTGCTTTTTATTCTATTTGGAAACTATAGGATATATTGCTGGTTTGTATGCCACATGGATCATTGAATAATATATTACCCACGTGCTAAGAGAAACTAGGTCTCAAGCATGGTAAAAAAAAAATTGTAAAAGACAGTGCAGCAGTAACAAAGGGTAGGAAATTTCTCACTGGAATCTGATACTGTGAAGTATAGAATAAGGTTATCAAGTGCGTACAAGAGACAGGAATGGCTGGAAGTGGAAGATGGATCATTAAAAAATAGAACTAGATAACAGTAGGTTACATATTGATGCAGCAGCAGTTTAAAGATAGATAACATATATTACATTCTAAACCTCCCTTGAAATGGCTTTTTTGGGGTAAATAATGCATTACATGGGAAAGTAGTTGACGATATAGTCCATCTTAATCCACAAGGACAAAGCTATATACACTCAGTGAGTGACAAATTTTTCTGGTGGCATTTTCTAGAGATGGTAGGGTCAGAGTCTGATCTCAGTTATACTAGTGTAAAATCAATTAATACTAAAAGTCAATAGAATTTACAAAAAGGCAAATAAGAGCAGAAGTTTGCTCATAGGTTTTCTGGATCCAGGGCTTTCTGGCAAGAGTATTTTGCGATAGACAAAATTACCTATGATAAACTAACAGGACAGTTGTGCTAAAATCCAAGATATTCTGGTGTGGTTTTATCCATTAAGGAACTAGGTAGGAAGGTTGGAGTATACAAGAATGTCAGACAACGTAGGTACAGGCTTGATTCATCAAATTTGGCAGCCAGTTTTCTATGAACTACCAAAGAAATGCGAACTGTGAAACTACAACACTGACAATATCAAGGAGATGAAATTCAGCAGCTGACTGAAAGATCAATAATGTAACAGAATTGTGTATGTATTAATGAGCACATCAAGCCAGATGGCATAAGTAATGACCACAAATACAAAGAAAACTATTGATTAGAGACATGGTAAATAAAGCCATTCACCTTGAATTTTTGTAAATTAATATGTGAGAAACTGCTACAGTATTTAAGATGCAGCAAATTTGGTAAAAGAAATCCACAAAGGAAGTTTAAAATCAATGCTTTCAATAAAATTAAAAAAGGATGTGGAAAGACTATACTTTGTGGATCTATCCATCTCCCTTTATTTATACCTCCTAAACAAATACTTAGAATCATGACTGTCAGTGACCAATGCAAAAGAAATCTACAAAAGGAGTTATTAATCTGAACTCTTGTTGTCTTGCTGCTATTGTCAGTTGGCATATGTGTTGTCTGTGTGTGTTCTCTCCATGTGCTGTCCTAGCTCTCCGCAGCTAACTGGCTCAGCAGAACTTGAGGGAACTGCCCAGAAAGGCCACAGGCTCAGTTCAGTGGCAAAGGCACTCAACCAGGTTTATTGTCAATGAAGCACAGTACTAGTGCCCCATAAATTCTACAGGTACCCTAACTGCTAAATGTACTGCTAAAGTTCTGTTTAGTCTTTTAAAGTGCAGATGTATGAGCTTCCCAAATTGTAGTTATTCTCCCTTTAAAGGAAGATAACTAGTCACTTCTTTGCCATATGATGTCTGGATATGCACTGATTTTTGCTTGCTAGCATCAAGTAAGACGGTTAATTGAGAGGAGAATTTTTCCTGTACATCCCAAGTTAAATTCTAGGTTAAATGTATGCATTTTGTCAAATTAATAACAATTAAAAAATTAGGAAGTAAAGATTGTATCTTTTTTCATTCCAACACCAACAGGAATGTCAGGTGTTCTGATATAGCCAATCAGAGAACTTTTATTACATTTTTACAAGTGTGTTTTTTCCTAGACCTCTGCTGATGGCAAGAATATTTTTTTCTATAGGAGAGGTTATACAGAGCAACAAAATCACATGCCCTAAGTCACAGGTTGTAGGACTATAGAAAAAAATATCCATGGCTGTTCAGGCAGTTTATCTAGAAGCTGGTACAATTTCTGCAAGGTAGCCAAGGGCTTGCATTTTAGCCCCAAGTAGATACATAATTTTATTTTTTATCAAGCAAAAATTTCAGTTAAAACTTTATCAAAAGTACAAGTTACTTTCTGATCTAGAATTCCTCCATTGCAAAGAGCATATTTTAAAAAGAGAGTGATCATTATTTATAAACTCTCTTTTTTTATTAAATCCCCTGAGCAGTGGAATCCATGAAATGTTAGTTTTGTTCTTGGATTTTTTTGAAAGGGCAACACCCTTACAATGGGCACATTTTTCAAACATAGGACCAAAAATTTCAGATATGACTAGTGATTTTAGATAACTCAACATTTTAGAGCCCAACTTGAAGCACGTTAAGAGACCCAGTCTTTTCAGTTGTCATGGTGTTCTCCCGCCCTGACCCCGAGGTGGATAACTCTGTTTTGGGAAATTGGAATTAGAACATCAAACAATTGCATGTAGGGCAACACAGAACTACTAGATAGAAAAAAGTTCTAGTGACAACTATTGCGGAATGGCCTCAAGTTGCTTATCACCTCCACACTAGAGCTGGGCAAATAGTGGATTTTTTTTTTCTCTGTCAATTATGATGAATGGGGAGGGGGAGTTGTATGTAACTCACAAATGACACTTTTTTTTTGACAAATTCAAAAGTCAAATATTTTGAGTCAGAATGTTTCAGTAACATTGAAACCAAACATTTTTTGTTGACAATTTGTTTTTTCTGTGTTCACACCTTTTTGACAAGGGAAAGGATTCATGAAATGGGAGGAGGAGGAGAAGCATTCCTTAGCCCAGTAGTTAGGTTACTTACCAAGGATTTGGGAGACCCAGTTGCCGTTTCCCCCTCTATCTGATACAGAAAACACATTTGAATGCTGATTCCTCACACTCACGAGAGAGAGCTCCCTAGTCACTGGCCTATGGGATGTTACGGTATGGGGCTTTCTCTAGCTTGCATCTTTTAGCAGTTTCACCTTTTATAATTATTTATAAAATAATTCCACATAGTCTTCCATATATTAGATGAGTGCCCTCACTGCCAGGCAGCTGAGTCATTTTCTTGCTCCTTCCCAGACCCTATGACTATTAAACATTTTGACTTTTTCAGTTCAGTTGAAACTATTCAGCAAACTTAGCACAAATTTGTGATTAGTTCTGGTCAACTTGAGTCTGCATTTCTCAGTGAATAAATTATTCATATGAACATTTTTGCCCACCTGTACTCCATACTTTATAGAAATATAATATTTGAATGGTAGGCATATGTTCCTTCCCAGAATTCATCTATCACTATGGTACATGAGATTCAATGAACATTATTTAGATTCCTTTAAATTCCAGGTCCTCACTTAAGCCATAGACTGAGCACCATTGGTCCCCATGATAGGTAAGTATCTCTGTGTCAACTCTGTGAAGATCTAATTGTGGGGTTTCCCTTACATTCTCCAGAGGAAGTGGTTATTTCTGTGTGGAAAGGGGAAGAGCCCTGTCAACAGCACAGATCCATGAGATACACAGATAAAAACCGCCATGGATAATGGGCCACTCCATATCCATGGCAGGTATCTTCTTATCCCATGACATTGAACCTCCTTCTGCAGATGCAGATTACCTCTGTCACCTTTGACGTGTGTGTAGAAGCTGCAAAGTGGATCTAATACTGCTTTAGCTGTACTAATTCCCATAAAAATTTTGGAACGTTGGAAAGTATGTTGCATATAGTGGCTTTTTTGGCTCTCCTTGCTTCCATCTTTTGTCCTTAGAGCTGTGTCTATACGTGGACCTAGTGGTATGATTCCCATCTTGCAAAGACATATTTGTGCTAGATCTGATGAACTGAGCATTATCAAACTAGTAATTTAGGCATGGTAGCATGGGCTAGTCACTTCAAATATGTACGTACAGAGTTCAGGCAAGTTTGTGCTCAAGATAGCTAGCCTGTGCCACAACTCTCTGCTTCTGCAGGTACACGGCTATTTTTAGCATGCCAGATCAATGAAAGCTAGCATGAATGTCTGTGCCAGCTGGGAATCATATCCCTAGCTCCCAATGTAGCCTGTGTTAGAGCCCTGAACTTGCATTATGCCTATGAAACAACCTCTTCAAGTTTCTAGGGACTTCTGTCTTCTTCCTCTACTGCCAAACATGGCTCATTCCAGACTTTGCTCCCTTCTACCTATGAAAGTGGAGAGGAGAATTGGGCCTGGCAGAGTGTTAAGCACAACTGAACAGAGAAGGGATTGGGTTCTGCCAAATAAATTGCTACTGAAAAAGTCCAGTTTTAATTTTATGTACTATATAGTCATATTGAGGAGAGGTGGGAAGCACATCTATTTTGCAGCTTTATACCATGCAGCTGGCAAGATTTCATAGTTAAAGGCAAAGAGATATGGTAAATACTGAGGTCACTTGCCCACCCTCAACAGTACATCTCAAAATTAGCTCCCCACATCTGCATACTGACAAAGATTGTAAGAAAATCCTGATATTATACTTGCCACTTTAATAAATACAACAGTATACTGAATCTATCACAGCGCTACGTAAAAACCTGTGAGTGCTTTGCATTCAAATGATTTGTTTCTAGCATACAGGGAAATGTGAATCATTGGAGTGGGCAAACAAATGAAAGGAAAACCCTCCCATGTTCTCTGCCTATTCAGAACTATATGGGAAGAAGTGAATAGTGCCAGTGTTTTGATTTAACCAAACATATTTGTATATGATCGCCTATGAAAATATCAGCCCCGCTAGATCTAATTTCTGCTAGACTGATTTTATTTGCGTTTGTGGAATTCCACTGCTTGGAAAGAGATTCTGTACTCAGTTTTGGTTTTATACATTTATGCTGTTCCCTGACAGATGTTGTCTATGGCAGAGAAAGTTCACATAGCAGGAGATTTCCTATCAGTTCACTAATTACGGTAAGCAATCGCTGTGCTGTAAATTAGTAATGTGTTTACCATAAATAAAATAGAAATCACTTATGTTTCACGACAACTAAATAAAGTAAAAAATAAGAACTATGCCTGATTCTGACTGCAGTTTACCCCATTGACTTCAGCCAAGTTACCCTGATTCTCAGTGACGCAAGTTCAGAATCTGGCCTATTATGTCAAAGCCCTGCATCATTTTGTCTAATATGTGTATTCAGGGCTGAAAGTAACTTAAGATTTACAGGTACGCTGGAGTCCTGAGCTGGGGGGGTGGGGCTTCAACTGGAAGAGGTGGGGCCTTAAATCCCTGGGCCCTTTAAATCAAGATTTAAAGGGCCTGGGGCTCTGGCTGTGGTAGCAGCAGCTGGGAGTGCCAGGCCCTTTAAATCATTGCTGCAGCTATCAGCTGCAGAGGCGGCTGGAAGCCCTGGGGCTCGGGGCGATTTAAAGGGCCCGGGGCTCCAGCCGCCGCTACCACCCCAGGCCCTTTAAATCTCTGCCAGAGCCCCTGGCCTCCCCCACTACCCTGGAGCTCTGGTGGCAATTTAAAGGGCCCGGGGCTCTCAGCAGCAGCTGGAGCCCCAGGCCCTTTAAATTGCCGCCAGAGCTCCACTGCCAGAGCCCCTGGGTAGCGGAGGCAGCTGGGAGCCCCAGGGCTCGGGTGATGATTTAAAGGGCCCAAGGCGGTAGTGGCAACCGGAGCCCTGGGCCATTTTTAATCTCCCTTTACCACTCTTGCCAGTACACCGTACTGTACTGTATCAGCTTACTTTCACCTCTGTCTGTATTTATATGAACATGCAATGTGAGATACAGAAACATCAATGTAAGTGCTCCTGATCCAGTTATCCCAGACCCTATCAGAGAGGACTATCTTTAGTTGCAAATATAAAGCACAATTATGTCATAAACTACACAAAATTCATTTAACTTTTCTCTTTCTTTCTTTTCCTTACCTTTCACCATCAGAACTAGTTTCAGAGGCCATAGAAGTCAGACCATAAAATAAACAAAGGCAGAGGAAATAAAGGTATTGAAAGGAAACTGACTGAAGAGTGCTATGGATCCTCAGTAATTAGAACAGTTACCCTTAGCACACAGTGCATTATGTGCTCCAGTGAGGAAAGCTCTAGTTCACATAAATCATGATCAGAAAAACTGAGATCTTGTTGCATTAAGATTTTTAGCATCAATATAACTGAACTAGTGCAAACTCCTGGTGTAGTGCTCTGTGTTGGTGTGAACTCCATGACTTGTGTTAGTGCATCTTATCTCAGTTTGAAACCTCGTGTCACAAATAAATAAGCTAAAAGTGTCTGAAATTGGAATTAGCTGTGCCACGTGCAAGTCACTTTTTTCACCAGTGCAGAGTTTATAAAAGATCACCTACACTTGTAATAAGATTCCGATGCAGATAAGACTTTACTGCCAAATTTCTACTAGTAGGAAGGCCAGATAGTAAAGACTTCCAGTGGGGGAAATAGCTTGCCATATCTTTTGTAAGTGCTATTATTAAAGTGTTTTAGAAATCTCACACTTTTCTCATACACCACAGGCCCTACCCTGTACTCCTTTTCAGGTAAAACCCCATTTGACATCAGTGTAAGTTTTACCAGTGTTCAGGGGAAAGTGTTCTGCAGATATACAGGGTGGATTTTATTACTGAAATGTGTTCACCTTTGGGCAGAAAGTAACATTAATGGTGTGCTATAAGAGGAATGGAAATTTTGGCAAAGCACCACAAGGCAAATTTTGTATGCTTATAAATCAAGTGCTTCCATTCCTACCCTCTCCCTCCATGCTGTCCTCCATCCCATCGGTTCTTTTAATTCAAAGAAAAACGCATATCATAAAAATCAAGGAATTTATTTTATCTATCTTGGAAGGATAAAGAGGTGAAATGGTCTGGCTGTGATCTACGCACACATTTGAAGTAGTTCTCCATTATTTCCCCTAAGAAGATGTAACTGCACTGTGCTACTCTGGCATGAGTGCTGTTTGAGACGTCCTTTTTTACTTAATGCACTCTAAATGAGTGCAGACTCAGGAGCGATGGTCTTAAGGCACTGGAATGCAATTTACCGCACTGCACCTTTAAGTGGGGGGAATTTGGCTGGATGGCCAAATGAAGGGAGCAATGCTTTATGGCTAGCGGGAGGGGGAGAGGTCAAACTGTTGTAAAAGGGAACAAGGAGCTAGCGTGGCAACACTGACTTGTCCCCTGGGAACTGGATGGGCAGAAGTGTTTGAAAGGGGCAACCTCATACAGTGAAGCTGCCTTTTACACAGAGCAGACAGAGGCAGCACCCACCCTCCCTTCCCATTAGGTGGTGAAATATCAGGTTTGGTCAGGACCTGCTGTGGGCATTGCTCTAGCCACCCCTTTTTAGGAGGACTGGGATGGAATTGGTGTAGGTGGAGTTAGGGAGGTTTCGCCTTCCCCACAGCTGATTCAGGGAAGGCTTTAATGACATGTGGCATGAAGAGAGGTATGAGCATGAAGAGAGGTATGTATGTTGCAGCTCATTATATAAGTGTGGGACGGATGTCCAGTGCAGGTACTCCATAGGGAAGGGATACAGTGACTGGCTTGATGGGTAGAAAGGATTTGTGGGCTTCTATGAAAGGTACACCAGCAAGCTAACCAACCCACTTCTTATAGGTCTCTTTCTTATGGGGGCAGAGGGGTGAATGGTAAGGTCCCAGCAATGGGTTGGCTGAGGGACCTGGATGGAAAAAGGGAGGGGGCTGGCAGAAGCCCCCTGGGAAGTTATTGAATGAACATGGGGTTACCTCCATTGTAGACTTATCTGCCAGGTTGTCCCAGACATCTAATAATAAAGTTGTGGCCTGATTAAAACCATATCAAATGTTTCCTGTCCTTTTGGTATAGCTGGACAATTGGGAGATCTGGGTTCAATGAAGTTTCTGGATCTGCCACAGACTCCATGTATGACCTTGGGAAAATTATGTAACCTCTTTGCACCCCAGCACTCCATCTGTAAAATCAGGGTGATATTTTCTTTCTCCCACTCTTGTCAATTTAGAATGCAAGTTCTCTGGGTTAGGGACCCCCTTACAATGGGGTCCCTGACCTTGGCTGTGGCTTCCTAGTATTACTGTAATACAAGTAAATAATAGTAATATCAGATGCTTAAAGAGTAATAGCATTACTGGGGGATCCTCATACTGGGATCTCATCTCTTCTAGATAAGCACATGTCATTTCTGTTAAAACTAAGGGAGTCTTGTGCTACAGCTAATGTGCAATCTCCCCTTTATCCTTTTTATATCTAAATCATGTCTAGCCTTTAACAAAAACAATTCAAACCACAACGTTTGTGCAGTGAACAAAAAAGGTCCACAAACATATTGATCCCAATTGTGCTCTCAAATGGAACTTCATTAGGAACTATACTGGGGTCTACGGAACTTAACAATGTCCACTGAATCTGCAGGTTATTTCACTCATAGGAGGAATTTGCTCCTTGGATAAATGTATGTACCCAACCCCCTTTGACATGAATGAGTGATGCACCTGTGTATCTGAGGACAGAATTTGGTCCATAGTGTTAGGATGCCATAATGCAAAACAAAACTTCAGTATGCAACAGTGAAACTGTGAGCTCGCTTGAAATCTGTTCCAGTCTGATGATTTGAAATGAGAATATTGTGGTTGGTTGACAGTTCATAATTTCCACTTGATGGTTCTTATTTAGTGGTTTCTAATGAGTGTAGTTAACTAAATAATTTTACTCTAGCTAAAAATTTCAAAGTTCAAGTACCTTTTTATTTTTAAAATTGTGAAAATACATTCATATAATTTAATGAAAAATACTAGTGGGGTCAGAAAACTCTGCTCCTCAGATCAGACTAGCATGAAGGTAATATACTAAAGCTGATACTATGCATACCATATGTTAGGATATAGATATTCAGGCCTGTCTCCAAAGGCTTATACTTTAAGAATATAGGTGTATTCTTATCACTTAGCTAGTTATAGAGGTATAAAAGAAAGAATCAAAATCACTGTCTGTCTGTGTAAGCAGGGCTGGCTCCAGGCACCAGCTTATCAAGCAGGTGCTTGGGGCGGCAACCCCAGAGCGGGGTGGCACTTTCAGGTATTGGCCAACAATTCGGCGGAGGGTCCCTCACTCCTGCTCGGAGTGAAGGACCTCCTGCTGAATTGCTGCAGATAGTGGCTTTTTTTTTGGGGGGGGGGGGAGGTGCTTGGGGCAGCAAAACCCCTGGAGCTGGCCCTGTGTGTAAGGGCCTTCACTTACTGTGACAGGCTGAGGCCTGGTTTTTAGGCTAAGCCCTTCCGCTAAGCAGCAGAGGCCAGCCATAAACTGGGAAGTGTATGGTCACATCCTCACATTCCAAACTAGTCAAATTGAAATAAGGTGCTATTGGGTTGTTAGGAATACAGTCCTGTCCTGATATTCCTATCACCTCCAGAGAAAGGGAAGAGCCTAGAAGATGTAAAAGGAAACTTAGATTGATAGCATTCTGCCTGGCAAGAACTCACTTATCAATAGCTGGGATGTGAAATCCTCATTTCTGTATTGTTCTATCACTGTAGTCTTCACTTCCTTATTGTTTGTCTGTATAATCTCTGTCTGGTTCTGTGAATGTTTCTGTCTGATGTATAATTAATTTTGTTGGGTGTAAACCAATTAAGGTGGTGGGATATAATTGGTTAAATTACCATGTTACAATATGTTAGGACTGGTTAGTTACATTTCAGTAAAATGATTGGTTATAGCATAGCTAAGCAGAACTCGAGTTTTACTATATAGTCTGCAGTCAATCAGGAAGTAACGGGGAAATGGGAACGGGGATTGGGGGTGGGGGAATTGGGATCATGTTTTCCTAAAGGGGGGGATGAGAACAGGAACAAGGACACAGGAAAGGCTCTGTGGTGTCAGAGCTGGGAAGGGGGACACTAAGGAAGGAAACTGGAATCATACTTGCTGGAAGTTCACCCCAATAAATCTCAAATTGTTTGCACCTTTGGACTTTGGGTATTGTTGCTGTCTGTTCATGCGAGAAGGACCAGGGAAGTTAGAGGGTGAAGGAATAAGCCCCCTAACACCATATATGGAGAATAAAATTAACCTCTTCCATGATGCCTGGAAGAAACTGCTTGATGACCATGGCTGGGCAGGTGACCACCTGACTACCATGCAAAACTAGCTGTTTCACTCTTATCTTCCACCTAACTACAAACTACGATTGTAAATTCTGCAGAGCAATCCCTTTGTTTGATTTAGTTGTCCCATCCATAGAAATGCTTTTGAAGTCAATAGGAATTTTACATGCAACAGCACTGGGCCCATATTTAAAACTCCCATCTGGTGTTGGCATCAAGCTTTTAAAGCACAGAATAATTTTAAAGTCCAATCAGCTGAGAATAGTTTCAGCATGGCTGCACCTGCTACTTCTATAACAAAATGTCTTCATCTACTAGAGCTGTCAATCCAGCACAGTTCACAAGCACAAGATAAGAATTTGAGTAGTGTGTTTATGATTATTTTATTTACTAACTCTAGGCTTAGAATTTGGCTATGAAAAGGGTCTTGAGTTAATAATCACCTAGGAGGAGGAGGAAGAAGATAATATGGAACTATAGTTGATCGAGAAGTTTATGGAGATTCTGTTCTGGTGAGTATGGCACTAGGCTGGAACTCCTGAGATCTGTTCCCAACTCTGCCAGTAAACTGAGTGACTTTGGGTACATTATTTCAGTTTTCCATGCCCCCTTTTTTTTGCCATGCTTCCTATCTGTATTGTCTATGTAAGTGTAAGCAATTCAGGACAGAGACTATTTTAATGTGTGTTTTTGATGCCTAACATAATGGGCCCTGGATCTGATCCAAAAAGGCTAGTCACTATACTGTAATACAAACAAAATAAGGTTAAATATTAGTGCTTCAGATATAAGAGCAGAAGGAATATTTGAGATGCTGAATTTTTAGAGAGAATCATAATGGCATATTTATATTGCTCTTGTCTTGTGTACTAGAAAACTGTTTTCTTTCTCCTATTTATCTGAAAACTCTGATTTGTGAAGAAAAAATAATCAGAAACTAATAGCTTTGACTGCCAAAACTTCCGTTATGAGGAACCAATAAGAAATTTATCCATAGGAAACTTCATGTTATTGATTCCACTACACTGTATTTGTCTAATTAGATGGATATTACTTATTTATACCGGCAAACCTTATTTATCTTAAATTGTTGATTTGAATATGGTTGTAACTCTGGCTAATAACTATCATTTTATCGGACTATTAAAGCTTAACATTCATTAAAAGACATAACTGAAATTACAGTGATGTTGAACAATTTTATTTTATTACATCAGTCCTCTAGTACATCAGTTTAAAAATTTGCCTTGATTTACTCCTAACTTGCTCAAATTTTAGCTACAGGCTAGAAGCTAAATCAATGGCTAAGATGGTACTAATATTGGATTAGTACTGGACTAAATTAATGGAGAATACTGTCCCTTATCTAACAGCTCTGGCAACTCACTGCTGTAGTATAGGAGTGTAGCGGATCGCGCACTCACCACCGCGGCGCCTCCTGCTGGTCATCCAGGAATTAGCACAAGTCCCGCTCCGGAGCGCCCTCTGCTGGCCAATGTCTTGCCTGCCTCAGGCCCCCATGTCCCTCCTAGACCCCGGTGCCCTTTAATTCAGGGTTCTGCCCCACCATTACTCCCACATTATGGGTGTCCCTTTCCAGGGGAACCCCTAATCCTCTATACTCACCTTGGCTCAGTGGCTACTGTTCTCTGGGGCAGACTGAAGTCTGTACTGGCTGCTCATCACTGGCAAAGGCAGGGTAGGACCAGCTGCCTCTGCCTATCCCCAGGCTACACCTCTTCAACCCCGGTACCTCTTTAGGCCTTAAACAAGGTCTCAGCCTGGGGAGTTGCCAGGCTGGAGTTCCCCAGCTCCTCTTGTCTTTCCCCAGTACTGCTCTATATCAGGTACCCTCTGTTCTCCCAGGCAGCTAGGTCCTTCTCTCTCCATAGCTCAAGAGAGACTGTTTTCTGGCCCTGAAGCTCTTTCATAGGGCCCAGCCTGGCTGCCTCAAGCCCAGTCATGATTGACTCTCAGACCCAGCCCTCTCCAAGGTCTGGCTTTTCATCCTTTCAGGGCCAGAGCGGGGTGACTGCCCCACTACAAAGAGAATTTGACCTCCACTTTTATGCAGCTGTGAACTATTCCAATGTATTCTATATTGGTTTCTATACCACTCTCATCCCTGAGTATCTGAGCACCTGAATATTACTTGAAGTTGCATATTTTTCCCAGATTCTCTGGTGAAAGGTAATCCCACAAAATCCTAAATAGATTGCTCCTATAAAATGATACACTTTTTAAAAAAACATTTTACAATATCTGGAGCCCTGTTATGAAGTCTTTTCTCAGGGTAGGGGGGAAGAGAAGGAAGTGGAATTACATAATGGGATAGAATCATTACTGGAATATCTCTGTGAATTAAATGAAGGCCTGGGATGTTTGTTTTTTCCCTTGGAAATAAACAGAGAACAAATCAGAAAGCATTTAAAAAAATCATTCAAATCTCTTTTTATATATATTTGTTTGAATTTTTACAGGATAGTTTTCTATTATAATATATTAATCATATCATTTACTATGTTATAGAGAACCTTGAATGCCTGCTTCAAAGTGTGCAATTTTTTGGGAGTTGCCTGAAAAAATGAAACTATTATTGTTTGTAACAATAGAAGACTCATTTAGGAGCCATGGGAGTAAGGATCACTTTGGTGTGTGTGAGCATTGTCAGTCTGTGCACAGAAGGGCATTGAGCAGCTGCTAAGAGGCCATTACTGCACAGCTGAGCCAGTATGGATGGGGAAGTAATCTGCACCAGGGAACAGCTAATACAATTACTTGCTCCCTGGAGCAAGTGGGAAGTAGAGATCGAAATGTGTTTCTAAGACATAATTCAGTCCTTGGTCTGCTACTTGGGTAGTGCATCTATGTTTTGCTCTTTACTCAGGCCTTGTGATAAGGGCATGAGCTAATTTTATAATAATTATAAGTGTTACATTTGACTGTCTGAGACCAAATGATACGGGTCCATTTGAGTATTTCCTTGGGTAAGACTGTAGTGCTAGTGGTGGGGAAACATTGATGCTACTGTGTTAGATTTGTAATTGGGATTTAAAAAAGGCAAAATTAAAGGCATTTAGTTATAACAGGAAATTTAGGATGAAGTGTAGGCTGAAAGCAAGGAAAATAAATCAGTGGAGAGAGAGCGTGGTGGGGAAATTAAATAAAAAGTGAACAAAACTAAATCCATATATGCGCAAGCGTTATGTGTTTATCATCTGGTTATAAGTACACCAGGATGTAACAGGGAAAAAAGGATTAAAAAAGGAAGTATAAAGAGTAATGTCATGAAAGAGAAACATAGACAAGCATAAACACCCATCAGTGCAGCCATGCCTTTTGTTGCTGACCAGCTACCTGAGAAGTCCCGTTGACATCAGAGAACTGTTCATATTACGAACTGCTCATCAGCCTGAATAAGGATTGCAAATCAAGTCCCAAGATGGAGGCTTTTTGGAAAAGTAGAAAAATGTTGAGTGTAAAGAACAATGCTTGAATAGTGAAGGTAAAGAAAGACTATTGATGGACAGTTTAAGGTAAATGATCAAAAGATACTCAATTTCATAAAGATCAAGTAGTCCATGAATATGATAGATTTCTCTTAAGCAATAAAACAATAGAAATTTACTGCCAGAAGAAGCAGAAGTTATTTAAATCATTTCCTCACTATTCATAAGAGGTTAAAGAATGATCCAGCAATGCAAACATTTTTAATAGGGAGGAGGAGTAACTAATGAAGAAAATCAGGAGTGACAGAACACCAGGACTTTATGAGAATTATTTCAGAATTCTGAAGATGGGTAAAGAGACAGGGAAATCAGTCAATGCTTACATTTAATCCCAACTTGGTAGGAGAGGAGGAGGTATCAATGTACTAATGCAAAGAGATTTTTGGAAGGAGACAACAGATCCTGGTAGTGGGCACATTAACCAAAGACAGCACTGGAAAACTCGTTCAAAAAGTTGTCATTTAATTAAAGGCAATCCAAATGGATTTAAATCGTAATTTAAAGTAACAGGGAATTTTTGGAGGGCAATAAGTCAGCATACACTGTCATTATCATAATTCAGCATGACTCATGGAAACAGGAGGTAAATATTCTAGGGAGAGAGCAAAACACATGAAAAGAGAATACTCTGTACTCTTCATAATCACATAACTAACAAGGAGCTGGAAAAGGATCAGTGGATAGTCATGTCTAAAATTGTAAGGCACATGTATGATGCTAGATAACAATAAAAAACTGCAAAATACTGAGAGGCTACCAAGCAACTGAATAAATAATAAATATTTTCACTGTATAGGTCTCATGAAATGAGATTACATTTGAAAAGTTCTGCATAAGCTTGGGCCCTTTATGTAAATTTTCTCTTTCTGCATATTTTGTTTTTTTCTGGTCATACAAAATGATGCCAGATCTGTGTGTGTGTGTGTATGTGAGGTCACGTCTACACTACGGGATAATATCGAATTAGCTAAAATCGGTTTTATAAAACTGATATTATAAATTTGATTTCAAGCGGCCACACTAGGCACAGTAATTCGGCGTTGTGCGTCCATGGTCCGAGGCTAACGTCGATTTCTGAAGCGTTGCATTGTGGGTAGCTCTTCCGTAGCTATCCCATAGTTCCGGCAGGAGTTCCAGCCCTGGATTCTGGGGTTTGATCATTTTGGTAGGGTGGTTCTGCGGTTAATGTGTAGTCATTCCTTTTTTTTTTTTTCCCCCCCCCCCCAGGAACCATCAGCTGACAATTTTCGTGCTGTTTTTTCCCTGGATTGCCTGGCGACCACCTATAGCACGGGCACCATGGAGCCGATTCCGTAGTAATTTTCTGCAGCGTTTTTTTTTTTCCCGACCCATTGTGTACTGGATGCGCGGACAGAGAGGCGATACTTCCCCGCGCTACACAGCAGAAATTACTGGCTTTTGCGATGATGCAGGCATGGGTTACATCTTCTTTGTACCCGTTCTAACTGCCGGAAGTAATGAATGAATGACGGTTATCTTTCCCTCTGTACTGTTCGCTGCTTTCATGGTGCCTGGTGAATCGGGAGGTGGTGTCAAGCAAAAGACAAATTGGGATTGACTCCGAGTCATCCCTCCCTTATGGTTCTCAAACATAGAGTTCGTCCTGCTCAATAGGGGCAAGTGTATAGAGAACGCGTGTTCGAGAGCAAGTGCTCCGTGTCAATTCCAGGGGGTGCCCCTGAACAACCCATCGTTGCTTCCTCTGCTCCAATCTTGTCTGCACGTGGAGTGTCCTGCCCTTTGATGTCTAGAAAGTAAAGATGCTAATAAGAAAATCATAGTGACGTAATGAGGGCTCAGGCACTCCGGCGCGAGTGTCACAGAGACTTGCGTGGGAGAGGAGGCCACATGCGCTGCATGACGTCCCAGGCAGTACAGAAACTTTTCTTTACACAGGAAGTAGGGGGTGAAGCCAATTGATATATAAGCTAGTTATTAGCCGGTTTGTCCTATTTCGTGGATAACAGAATTTACTCCATGTCAACATGTAGATATTCATGAGATGTACTAATCCTCTGCAACTGGCTCCGACGGAGCGGGAGGGAGAGAGCGGATATTGTCCTCCTGCTGCAGACTGCTTCTACCAGCAGATTCATACACATGGGTGCATTGAAAGAAGTCATAAATGATTTCTTCTCTTTATCTTTAGACTTGAATGGTGGGGGGGTGGGAGAATGAGGACTATTACTGAACCTGCCAGACCGTGTTTTGACTAGCATTGGGAGTCAGCAGAATGCAAATACTTTTCAGACTGCTGTGGACTGTGGGTAGCTTGGAGTCCTCAGTGCCCCTCCATCTGAGCATTCCATTTGAGTTCTGGCTTCCGTTACGTTGTCACGTGTGTTTGTATCTGGAGATTTGTTTTTCAGAGCTTTGGCTTGGTGTTCTTCTACGCATGACTCTGATAAACAGAATGTTTCCATACAGCGATCAGATCAGTATCTCCGTACGGTCCATGCTGGAGCCTTTTGGCATGGAGACATGTCAATCGCCACCCGTCGCGATCAGAGCTCCGCGGGAAACGAAATGTATTCAAAGTTTGCGGGCTGTTTCCTGATTTACTGCCGCTGCATTTTCCGGATTTTGGATTGCGTCCGAGCGGTCAGTGGTGCACTGTGGGATACCGCCCGGAGGCCAATAACGTCGATTTCCGTCTACACTAACCGTAATCCGATATGTTAATATCGAATTTAGCGCTACTCCTCTCGTCGGGGAGGAGTACAGAAATCGATTTAAAGGGCCCTTTATATCGATATAAAGGGCGTTGTAGTGTGGACGGGTACAGCGTTAAATCGATTTAAACGCGTAGTGTAGACCAGGCCAGAGAGAGAGAGAGAGACAGAGAGTCCATAGTTTACATTGACCTGATTAGTCATTCTTTCTCATCCTCTATCATATTGTGCATACTTTGGTAATATTCATTGATTATTCCTGGTGTGGCATGATAACCATTTCTTTATTTTTGGAGGGATGAAATTCACCCCAGTGCAGAAGTCGGAGGCACTTAAGTGTTGTATTAGCCCTCTGCAGGGGGTGAATATCATCCCAAATAATTTGAAAATCCACGTGTATGTTGCACACCCCAGTACACAGTCATACAAGCTTTTTAATAACTGTTAGTGTCTCTTTAAAAAAAAAAAAAAAAAAGTCATCAGCTCCTGCTTCACTCTACCCCACTGCAAAATGCAAACCTTTATTAATGAGAAGTAACTCAGTGGTATGTGAGAAATTATATCAAGCTGAAACCCAATGTGTGAGGTAAGAGGCCCTTTTGTTTCCTCATGGAAGCTTATTAGGCACTGAAGAACCCAGCATTTGTGTAGTGAAACACACTAATAGCTTTGTGATCCTTTTTGCAAGTTATAATCCTGGCAAATACCATCATATTTTATAACAACCATGCTATTACTGCATGTCACCACTGACAAAACACAGCTCACAGAAAATCAGTGTTTGGCTCGATACTGTAACATGCTGAATGCTGCCCTGAATTGCTGAGTCTCATCAATTCCTATGGACTCCAATGGGCACTGAGGGCCTGCAGCTTGAAAACTAGTCTTTGTAGAATTGGAATCATACTTGGTTAGGGTCACTCACAAGTGAAAAGATATTGGATTGTCTCATTCTGTTTGTTCACATTAAAACCATTGCACAACTGGCAGCATGCTTAACAGAGATCTGGACAAGAATAGAATCTGCTTTGCACATCAGGATTAATTTACATTAGCAAAGCTATAGGAACTCTTATTCAGGGGGTCTCAGAACTGTGTATGATTTACGATCACACTATCAGTCTCTGACTTTTGTAAACAATAAATTCACTCTCATATTTCAGCAGAACCCTTCTTCCTATAGAAAAAAGGTACAAAAGAACCAAATTATAAATCTTTGTCATTTCATAGCTCCACAAGACAAGTTAGAGCACGTCCAAGATGTTGTTAAGGGAAAAGGTAGTTAATCCTTACATTTAAGTAAAATTAACATTTAGATGATATTATCTCTTTGATTTGTTTTGAGAGGAATTGAGAGCAGAGCTACTAATCAGGAATTGGAAAAGATGGATTATATTGTGGTTTTGAAATATTCTCCAAATGATCAACTCTAGTAACGTGCATTTATCATTGCAAAGCATAGCAACTAGCCTCTACTATAGCTGCATATATTCAGAAGGGAGATGTGTTTGGGGAGTTGGTGCTAAATTAGGTGCAAAAACATTTAAGGGTAAAATTCACCCCAGTGCAGTAGGTCAGCATGAGGCTAAATTCTTAAAGTGATACTTGAGTGGTGGAGCTCTGCACAGAGGTGAATTTCACTCTCAGTTGAGTCAAGTCTTACCATTTGGTGTTGCATGGAGATATTTGTGCAAAATATGCAGTTAGCCAAATAGCATCTTTATTGTTCATAATGTAAGATATTTAATCAGTTCCACATGAGAAGGCTTTCATCTCATCCTGTGCACGTAGCTGATTTTGGAGCATATCTCAATCACCTTGTAGTCAAGTTAAAAGATGTTTTAGTAGTATGAAACCTTTTTTTTAAATTGTTGTTTGTGTATTTTCTGGTTTATAAACCATCCATAAAAAACCTTCTCCTGGAAAGTTGCTAAGCACCCAAACAGTCAACTGAGTTGATATGCATGAGTTTACAGTGGGCAATGGTAACAGAATACAAGCGCTATCAAAAACTTGCATGTCATCCAGTTCATTTACAGATTATAATCTAGTCTGTAGTCTTAATGATGATACTAATATCCCTAATGATCATTGTCACTTTACAAGCATTGTGCACAACCAGCTGCTGCTGAACTTTCTCTTTTGTTTGTTCACCTAGAGAATTGAGGGATGGGGAGTGTGGGCGGGAGGCTAAAGAGGAAAAGCTAGAGGTTCTGTTTCATAGATAAATTCTTATTGTTTTCAGTCTACAGTTTTGTCAGATCCTTTGAAGCTGGCATTTATTTTATTTGGCCTGAGGGTTTGGGTTTTTTAAAATATCAACAGTCAGTAAATAGAACAAGTGTTTAATTGTAATGATTGCATTATGGTACTAGTGTACTATTTGCAATCACACAGTGGTATTTGTTTTGGTCTGATGTACCCTAGGTGGGAAAAAGAAGTGTTCTCTATTGCTGTTAGATCCCCTTCAGTTCATCAAAGCTGCATCTGCCTAGCTAATTAGATTTTCAGCTGTGTTTATGGTTCATGAATTTTGTCATGTATCATTCTAGGCATTTTACTTTAGCCAGGGAATGTCAAGAACTTTCAAGTTGAGGTTGGTATTTTATGGCTTCTAACCATCTGAAGCCTTGTACTCAAACCCTATGTCGGTGTGCATTTGTGCATATACTATTACATGCCTATTTTGTGTGCACAATTCTAGATTTTAGTACGCAAATCTAATTTGCATGGAAATAATGCTAAACACTGATCTAGCCATGTGTAATTACAGATCTGGATTTGCACATGAATATACATAACTACAGTCTGCATTTCAGGCCCATTATATATAGTATACATTGGTCTGAGACTTGACCTTTGCCAGCCCAATAACATTTTTACAATGGCAATATGTTAATTTAATGTAGTAAATATCTGTATTTCCCACTTATCTGGCAAAGACTGACATTGCTCCAGTAAAGTCTCCAGTCTTACTGTAACAGTTGCATAGTGCCAGATGTTTCTTTACTGTTGAGAAAGACATTGCAGAAATGTCTTCTCAGGGTAGTATTTCTGGGAGAAGCATGACAATACAGTACATACTAGTCTGCACAGCAAAATGCACAGCATCCTGATATAACATACATTTCGATATCCTTTTAGTGATGTGTGGTCTTGGTTGACATAACAATGCCATACTTCTGAAGAGTTGATTTGTATTGTTTCTCAATATAAATAAAGTGGTGTCAAAATGACTTACCTATATTGGGAATGGCAAAAACTCACAAAACGTTCCAGTTTGCCTGGCATCTAAAAAAAAATAAATTCTTTCTAATTTTGAAACATCATTGAAACTAAATGACATCTACTGATTCTATTGTTCTTGTTCACATTGTTCTTTCCGTAGCTCATTAAAAATCCTAGGGAAGCTGAACGTTGTTAATACAAAATAAATAAATAAAGATGGATAGTAATGACCAATTAAATAAATAAAATAAAATGTGAAGTTTAATTTAAATATTACATGGTCATTTGGTTTAATTTCATTCACATTCACCAAACATTAATTTTTGTGGCTTTACACAACTTCCTCCTTAATTTTTCATACATATTTAATCTGCATGCATAGACACACAAACACAGCAAATAAGTTTAAACATAAGAACATAAGAATGGCCCGTACCGGGTCAGACCAAAGGTCCATCTAGCCCAGTATCTGTCTACTGACAGTAGCCAATGCCAGGTGCCCCAGAGCGAGTGAACCCAACAGCCAATGATCAAGTGATCACTCTCCTGCCATCCATCTCCATCCTCTGACAAACAGAGGCTAGAGACGCCATTCTTTACCCATCCTGGCTAATAGCCATTTATGGACTTAACCACCATGAATTTATCCAGGTTTCTTTTAAACACTGTTATAGTCCTAGCCTTCACAACCTCCTCAGGTAAGGAGTTCCACAAGTTGACTGTGCGCTGCGTGAAGAAGAACTTCCTTTTATTTGTTTTAAACCTACTGCCTATTAATTTCATTTGGTGACCCCTAGTTCTTGTATTATGGGAATAAGTAAATAACTTTTCCTTATCCACTTTCTCAACATCACTCATGATTTTATATACCTCTATCATAACCCCCCTTAGTCTCCTCTTTTCCAAGCTGAAGAGTCCTCGCCTAGTTTACAGTTATTTGGGCTGATACACTGTCACGTTAAGAAAGTATTTACTTGGAATTTTATTATACGTGTAGTTCAGTTTGGGAATGACATTTATTTAAATCATTTCTAATTGTTTAGAAACCTGTTAAAGCTGCAATTAGCAGCAAAGCAGCTGTGTACCTATTACATACAATACTGTAAAGATTCATTTTCTTCCTCCATTAGCTGTCAACTCAAATAAATAGGCTGTTAGTTTATCTGTGATAAATGTACTGTATTTAATGCAATGGGACAGTCCCTTAATTTGAGCACCTAGCATGATGTCAGCCTAAATCTCCTTTGGCTGATTTAATTAGCATAGCTTCATGTTAATCAATTTGCAATTAAACTTTCCCAGCCTTGTGCTGGGGGAAAAAAAATAATCCCTTCACAAAATGAAAAGTTAGAAGTAGTCCAGCAATAAAAGTAATTTACATGTTTTTTAGGAAATGTGTTAAACAGCTGATGAATTATTCAACACTAGTTATCTGTAGCATATTTACAGATTTTAATGAGTTTTACTGATTTAACTTCCCATGCAAAATTGTACTATTTCTTGAATATTTTTAAATTGAAAAGAGTTCATATATCTATATATCTGTATCATCTATATATCTATATCTATATCAATAAATTGTCTTTTCCTAATAATGGCAACTATATTTTCCATATGTAATGATTTACTGGCTCAGTGATGTGAGGAACATTCCCTCCATTGACTAAAATTGATCTAACCTGTTATTCATTGCACTGCTATATGAGGAGTAAAAATTAGATTACTACTCTCTGGTTTGGTTATATTCACAGGTGCTCCATATATTTGTGTGGCATTCAGGTGCATGAAACTGTTCTACATGCCCTTTTCTTTCAGCTGCCATTTTAGCTGGCAAGTTGTTGAGGTCTCCATTCTAGAAGAGTTGTTGCAGTCATTGAAAGCTCTGCGAAAGGACAGCATTCTCGTTTCTATAATGCCACTTCCCTGGCATGCTAGAAGTCATTTCCTGTTCCCTCTGTCCATGCTTTCTCTCCTTTAGTGACAGTTTATTATGTGCCCCTAATTACATAACATCTACTTGTGTATGGAACGTGTAGTTCACTGGCTTACTTTTAAGTGCTCTACAACTTTCAGTACTGATATTACTCCAGAGTGAGGCACTGTCATGCCCTTAGAAATTTCCCATGGCAGATTGTAAAATAGTGGCAATTCCCCTGAAATGGGCCAAATTTTTTGGATTACCCACCCTCCCCCATACCTTTTGACTCTTCAGAAACCCTGTCCGAGCATTTAAGATTGTGGTTTGGTAGTGGGGAGGGAACATGTCTACCTTTGGAAAGGGTGAAACAAGAAGCAAACTTCAAACAGTGTTTTTCCTGCAAAAGATTATATTGACTCTGTTGTTGTTATGCAGGTTTCTCCTTTGCAATCAAACTCCCTTTTTTGCAAAAGTCCAAATGAAGGTTCTCATTTTTCTATTACAGCACTGGAGATTTTTAATGGAAAATTGTATTCTTGTAATGTTGTATAGGGTGGGTCAAAAAAGTAGAGACAAAATGTTACTCTTTTAAATTTGATGTTCCAGATCCTCAGTTGATATAAATGGAAGAGCTCCATTGACTTCAAAAGAGCTACCTTACTTTACACTAGCTGTGGATCTGGTCCTATATGTTTTTAATCTACTTTCTATGCAACCATATTTGTTTCATCCCTGTTACATTCTATAGGAGTTTAGGGATGTCATGGTATAATTTCCCACTCTGAACCTTAGCGTCCGAAAGATGGGGTACCAGCATGAATTCCTCTAAGCTCAATTACCAGCTTAGTACTTGTAGCACTGCCACCAACCAAGAATTTCAGTGCCTGGTACACTGTGGTCCCCCTAAAACCTTGCCTGGGGACCCCCAAGACCCAGTCCCTCTGGATCTTAACACAAGGAATGTAAACCCTTTCCCTCACCGCTGCCTCTCCCAGGCTTCCCCTCCCTGAGTTACCCTGGAAGATACTGTGATTCAAACACCTTGAATCACAAAACAGAGGAAAATTCACCTTCCCCCCTCCTTCTCTCTCCCTCTCTCAGACTCTC
>NC_133772.1:63759203-63870043 GCF_003597395.2 Chelonoidis abingdonii | reverse complement strand
CCAGCCTAAGTATACAAGCACAAATTAAAATCCTTTCAGCAAAATACAAATTTGAACTCTTCCCAGCCAAATACACATTTGCAAATAAAGAAAACAAACATAAACCTAACACGCCTTATCTACCTAGTACTCACTATTCTGAACTTATAAGAACCTGTATCGGAGATTGGAGAGAACCTGGTTGCACATCTGGTCACTCTCAGCACCCAGAGAGAACAACAACCAAATTCTAACAGCACACACCCTCATGATTTGAAAGTATCCTGTCCCCTGATTGGTCCTCTGGTCAGATGACAGCCAGGCTTACTGAACTTGTTAACCCTTTACAATCAAAAGAGATATAAAGTACTTCTCTTCTATTAACTCTTACTATCTGTTTATGACAGGGAGGATAGGGCATTTAAGGTCTGTAGGAAATAAATAGGAGCATGGCTCCCTCAGGGCACCATAATCTTATGGCAGGAAGGGGATTTGCACAGGTACCCTCACCTTTGCAGATTGCATGAGGTTTACTAGATTTCCTGCTGTCTATTGAGCAAACCTTGTTTTCCACAATTGGAGGATGCAAAGGACACTTAATGTATTGAAACCCATAGATTTTTGATCCTTTTGCATTATTCCCCAAGGAAGGGTGTAATCTGGCCCTATATGTCATAAGATTCCAGGATTGTGTCTCTGTGTCTGACTCTGAAGCTTAGAAGGTTTGCGTCAGTGTAAAGCAAAGGAAACAGCTGCAGGCATGGTTGAGAGCTTCTTTCATCTCAGTCTCAGACACTATCAACCAGAAAAGCTGCATACATTACTTTATTTAAATTTATAAAACAGACAAAAGAGGCATCTCTCCTACTCTCTAGACATTAACAATTATTTAAAAGCACAACCAAATCTAAAACCAAAATGATAAATAATTAGGCTTACAGGAGAACAAAAAATAAAGGAAAATCCCCCACACTTCTTTCATTTACCCCTCCTGCAGCCTTCCTCTTCTCAAAAACCTTGAGAAAAATTTGAGCATTCCAGTATAGCCCAAAGGTTGGTTCACGGAGGATAAGTCTAATATTCCTGCCAGATAATGGTATTACTGCTTTATCTCACATGGTAGAGATCGATGCTGCAGAACTGAAGGTTCTAGATTCAAACCCTGCTGAAACCCCGTGGAAGGCATAATTACGAAGGACTTGAACTCCAGTAGACATCATGAGATAGATCCATGCTCCATCACTGACCTCTTTATGCTGTGTAAAACAGCTGGAGCAGGGTAAAGATGATTCAACTGCCTGGATTTGGTGGGGGTGGAGAGGAAGATTCCCCCAATACAGGAACTGTGGAACACAGTTATTAGGCTTTTTTCCAAGGACCCCCTTGCAAGCGCTAATGTGGGAGCATACTCAGGTAGAGTTTGAGAGTGAAACTGGTATCTGGGAGCAGGGCTGTAGCAAGTTGTGCTGTGGTGAATGCAGGAAGCACTGCAGGGCCGGCTCCAGGAACCAGCTCAGCAAGCAGGTGCTTGGGGCAGCCAAGGGGAAGGGGCAGTATATCAGGCTCTTTGGTGGCGGGTCCCGCGGTCCCTCTAAGAGGGAAGGACCTGCTGTTGAATTGGTACTGAAGAAGAACGCAATGCGGTGGAGCTGCCGCTGATTGCGATCGTGGCTTTTTTTTTTTTTCCCCGCTGCATGGGGCAGCAAAAACCCTGGAGCTGGCCCTGAGCACTGTGGTCCGAAGAGCAGTGCTGGGGAGTCTGCTGTAACTGGGGCTATGGCTATAGGTATGTATGTATGTACATACAGGGTTCTGTTGGGTTTGTACTCATGACAGCTAGCCCATGCCACCACTCACTACACAACTGTTTTTAGCTCACTGGCTCAGTGAGCACTAGCACAAGTATGTGTGTGCAAGCTGGGGATCACGCCCCCAGCATCAAGTGTAGACATAGCTTTAGACAGCACTGGATGCCTGTCTGTGTTACTCTATGGGCATTCAGACCCCCAGGATCTAGAGGGCACAATAACCCTCTCTGTCTCTGAGATGTAAGCTCAATGATCTTACAGGCTCAATGTGGAGGAATTGAATGAAACCCTCTAATAGGGGAAATAAACACATGATAATACTGCTGCCAGCACACAGAGTTACTCCACTTCAGGTAGGTATCGGTTCTGTGTGGACCTTCAAACTCTCTAATGGACCAGGTGATGGATTGTTGCAATTGCACATAAGTTGCACATTTAAAAAAAATGTATGGGGATATACATATATACATACAAAAAAACTACATTAAAAGAATTAGCTTGTAAATTTAGTTTTTTCAATGCAAAATTTCATCATATCATCAGAATTTGAACATGTGGGCCAAACTTAGTCATTCATAAATTATCAGTTCATTTCTGCGAGTTATATATTATTTTCCTATTTAAATATAGATAAGTGGAAAGTATGAAGAGGTTAACTGTCTTCTGTAAAGGCACATATAGCAAATCCATGGGAACGCTTTACTGGAACCCAGATGTCTTGATTCCAGTTACCTTCTCAAGCAGCTGTACAAAGGGCACCTTATATCAAAATGTGATCTGTCTTTTGTGTCATAGGAAGTTTGATGTTTCTAATGCTTATACAGTATTTGTATGGTCATAAATAATACGCTGTATTGAAGGTTTATGTTAGTGAAACTTGGCTATATAGTAACTATATCTACTGATCTACTTAATTTAAGTGCTTTTCTGATTTGGGCCTCGGTGTGTTGAACTAATACAATGTGGATTTGAATGTAAAAACAGTTTGTGGTTAGAATAAATAAATTTTAGTAATAATGTACTAGAAAGTATTTTTCATAGAATCGTAGGATTGGAAGGGACCTCAAGAGGTCATCTAGTCCAGTTACCTGCACTCATGGCAGGACTAAATATTATCTAGACCATCTCTGACAGGTATGTGTCTAACCTACTCTTAAATATCTCCAGTGATGGAGAGTCCACAACCTCCCTACCCAACCAGTGTTTAACCACTCTGACAGTTAGGAAGGTTCTTCCTAATGTCCAACCTAAACCTCCTTTGCTGCAGTTTAAGCCCACTGCTTCTTGTCCTATCCTCAGAGGCTAAGAAGAACAATTTTTCTCTTTCCTCCTTGTAACAAGCATTTATGTACTTGAAAATTGTTATGTCCCCTCTCAGTCTTCTCTTTTCCAGACTAAACAAACCCAGTTCTTTCAATCTTCCCCTCATAGGTCATGTTTTCTAGACGTTTAAGATTCTTTGATGCTCTTCTCTGAACTGTCTCCAATTTGTCCACATCTTTTCTGAAATGTGGTGCCTGGAACTGGACACAATACTCCAATTGAGGCCTAATCAGTGTGGAGTAGAGCAGAAGAATTACTTCTCATGTCTTGCTTACAACAGACTTGCTAATACATCCCTGAATGATGTTTGCTTTTTTTGCCATAGTGTTAGACTGTTAACTCATATTTAGCTTGTGATCCATGATGACCTCAGATCCCTTTCCGCAATACTGCTTCCTAGACAGTCATTTCCCATTTTGTATCTGTGCAACTGATTGTTCCGTCCTAAGTAGAGTACTTTGCATTTGTCCTTATCGAATTTCATCCTATTTATTTCAGACCATTTCTCCAGTTTGTCCAAATCACTTTGAATTATAATTCTATCCTCCACAGCACTTGCAACCCCTCTCATCTTGGTATCATTCACAAACTTTAGAGTGTACTCTCTATGCCATTATCTAGATAATTGATGAAGATGTTGAACAGAACTGGACTCAGAACTGATCCTTGCAGGACCCCATGCATTTTGCCCTTCCAGCATGACTGTGAACCACTAATAACTACTCTTTGGGAACAGTTTTCCAAGCAGCTATGCACCCAACTTATAGTAGCTCCATCCAGGTTCCATTTCCCTAGTTTGTTTATGAGAAGGTCATGCAAGCCAGAATCAAAAGCTTTACTAAAGTCAAGTTATACCGCATCTACCATTTCCCCCCACCAGTCTATAAGGCTTGTTACCCTGTCAAAGAAAGCTGTGTTGGTTTGATGTGATTTGTTCTTGACTAATCCATGCTGACTGTTACTTATCACCTTATTATCTTCTAGATGTTGGCAAATTGATTGTTTAATTATTGTCTCTATTATCTTTCGGGGTACAGAAATTAAGCTGACTGGTCTGTAACTCCCCGGGTTGTCTTTATTTCCCTTTTTATAGATAGGCACATTTGTCCTTTTCACGTCTGCTGGAATCTCTCCTGTCTTCCATGACTTTTCAAAGATAATACCTAATGGCTCAGATATCTCCTCAGTCAGCTCTTTGAGTATTCTAGGATGCATTTCATCAGACCCTGTTACTTGAAGACATCTAACTTGTCTAAGTAATTTTTAACTTGTTCTTTCCCTATTTTAGCCTCTGAACCTACCTCATTTTCACTGGCATTCACTATATTAGACATCCAGTCACCACCAATAAGTACCTCTGCCCTTTCCACCTTTTCTGCTATTGTTCTCCTCCACCCTTGCCCCCCCCCCCCAAATCGAGTAACAGGCCTACCCTGTCCTTGGTCTTCCTATTGCTTCTAATGTATTCATAGAATGTTTTCTTGTTATCCTTTATGTCTCCAGCTGGTTTGATCTCGTTTTGTGCCTTGTCCTTTCTAATTTTGTCCCTAAATACTTGAGTTATTTGTTTATATTCATTCTTTGTAATTTGACCTAGTTTCCACTTTAGGTTTTAGTTTAAGATAATTGAAGATTTCCTGGTTAAGCCAAGGCGATCTTTTGCCATACTTCCTATCTTTCCTACGTAGTGGGGTAGTTTGCTCTTGTGCCATTAATAATGTCTCAGTTACATATAAGACTCGTTCAACTGCACAATATACATTTAGGTGCAAAGAAGTAGGTTAAGTGTAGATTTTTAAACAGGTGTTTAAAAAATCAATAATTTGTTTAGCCTCTGGGCTTTATTTGATCAAAGTGGCCTGACTTCCATCAGCTACATAAAATTCAAATTAGATACTTGCTTGTGAATAAATAGTGAGTGTCAGAACCAAATTGAATTTTATTGCTAATAACTTTTGCAGTTATCCTTATATAGCTAACTGCAACATTTAAACAGGCATAGAATGTCCTCCATTTAGGGCTCCTTTCCCATGTTCTCAGTTGTCACAGTACCAGGGCTAGGTATACCTTTCATCCCTTTCTAGTTCTGTCTAAGCAGGCATCCCTTTAAGTTACAGGTCTGCATGTGCACTTATCTGAGTGGAATCTTGTGATTCATGACATTTTTTTGTGCTGGGTTTTGATGCTTGATGATATAGTACCTTTCCTTACCAACAGTGTTTCCTTACCAGGTCCAGGCTGCTGCTGTTGACTTTGGCTGCTGCTATAGACTTCCCTTTGGGATCTTTGGAGAGTATGAAAGGGCAGGAACACTGAATACCCTCTCCAAAATAAAGTATTTATCCATTGGAACATAGCAATCAAAGAGAAAAGGACTAAAATAATAAAATATCTACATTTATATTGTTTTGCCTATTGTCACAGAGAGTGGTAGAAGTCAGATATATCAGCTCTAGAATGGTAAGGCCCTTCTTCCTATGAAAAGAGGTTACCTCAGGTTGACTAGAGACACCTGAGTCCAATTAAGGACTGCCTGTAACCTTAAAAAAACCTCTCTTCTGGTGAGAAGAGGAGAAAGAGAGATGAGAGACAGGCTGCAGCAGGGTTAGTGGCACTGAGAATAAAAGATCTCTCCTGGGTAGAAGGCTGCTCTCCTCTGTATACAGGAAGCAACTAAGTCAACTGACTGGGGAAGGACTGATACCCAGAAGCCAGCGTAATAAGGCAGCAGTCGGGAGAGCGGGAAGGGAAAAGTATTTCCTTTCTCTGTGTTATGAATTTGTATTTTGTTTGGCCCATTCTGTAAATATTGAAAAAAATTAACCAGAAGAATAAAAACCCTCCAGAGTAGGACTGATTTATTCCAGGCCTCCCACCACTAGAGGGTGAAATGCTAGGCTGACGAGGGAAGGAGGTACCTTGGCACACTGTGGTTAGCATTTCCCTCAAGCAGGGCCGGCGCTTCCATGAGGCGACCCTAGGCGGTTGCTTGGGGCTCCAAGATTCGGGGGATGGCATTTTGTGCACTCCCCATGGGGCGCATGGGAGCTTCCGGTTCCGCTCCCTTCGTGGTGCCGAAGAAGGACCTTCTGCCGACGTGCCGCAGAAAACAGCGGCAGGCAGTTGAGCAGCTCAGTAACTACCGCTGTTGCCTGCGGCATTTCGGCGGAGGGTCCTTCTTCGGCGGCACGATGGAAGTGGAACCGGAAGCTCCTATGTGCCCCTTGGGAAGCGCACAAAATGCCGCCCCCCAAATTCTGCCTAGGGCTCCAGAAACCCTGGCGCCGCTCCTGCCCTCAAGACTATATATGTCTCTCTACTGGAGCTCGAAGTTATAATTTCCAATCTGAGGAGACATACCTGTGCTAGCTGTGATCGAGCTAGCGTGCTAAAATTAGAAGTACAACTGTGATATTGCGAGTGGTGGGAGGGGTTAGTTGCCATGAGTATGACCGTAGAGTCTTGGATGGGATCATACTTGGAGTGGCTATTCCCGTCATGCCTCTGACGAAGCGGGTACTCACCTGCGAAAGCTCATGCTCCAATACCTCTGTTAGTCTATAAGGTGCCACAGGACTGTCTGCTGCTTTTACAGATCCAGTCTAACACCAGACCACCCCCTGAGACTATTCCCTTCTGCCATTCCTGCTGCCGCAGTTACACTTGTATTTTTAGCACATTAGTTCGATCAGGGTTATCGCAGGCATGTCTCCTCAAGCTGGAAATTACATCTTTCAGCTCCAGTGTAGACAGAGCCTTAGGTGGGATTGACTTAGCCCTGATAACTTCACTCTTCTAGGGACCAAGTTAGAGTGTGCTTCTGTGCAGCCTGAGGCTTTTAACAGTTTCCAAGCTTTTTGTTTAAGGATTTCCTGCTTGAATATCCTCCCTTCTCCACTGTATGTTATCAACCAGCTTGTTGATCAGTGTGTGAGGGGGATAAACTTTCAAAGGAACTGACACCTATATTGTTTTAAATAAGGCTGATTGAATTTATCCTGCAGATATGTAAAACCACCTAGGACTGAGTTAACTGTTTGCACCCCGTGTAGTGAACTTTGTGATAAATAATATATTTATCTATTTGTTTCATTACCATAGTGCCTAGTCATGGACCAGGATCCTGTTGTGCTATGCACTGCACACAGAACAAATGAGTGCTTTCCCCATAAAAAGTATGGCTATCTGCCATGTTCTTCACATCAATATATCTTGTTTCTTTAATTTCCCAGTGTTATGTCTAAAGCTGTTCAAGTTATTCACTGTTTTATGTTCATTAAGACTTTAATCACTTTTGAGTCATTCCCAAACCAGTCTTGATGTTTCTTAGAAGACATTTTTAAGTATTCATTGACTTGTTCAGCTAAATCATTTAAAGACTATGGATTGTTTGCAAACTAATAGGAACAATTCTGCAATTTACATAGCTCAGGCAGTACCTTGCAGATGCACAGATTTGAGTGGCCCTTCACGCACAGGGATGGATGTCCATGCATCTGAATGTTGTAAATTGCAAAATCAGGGCCTATTTCTAGGTGCTGTTCACTTCTCACCCTTTGTGTGGTTAATTCCCTATGTCACATGGTATGGTATTGTCTGCTCCCAAAAGATAGGAGAGGTATTCTAAAAGGAAGAATAATGGAGTGCAAGTAACAACTGACACAATTTCTAGTGTAATTTTTTAGACACAGAATCATAGAGTGTAAAATTATATGTTTCCTATCTGAAAATTTTGACATTCAGAAACATTTCTACGAATACCCCCTGATGTTCAAACAGTCACAAAGAGTGAATAATATAAACCTTCATAACCTCATGAACTAAATGTGATACTTTTATATAGAGAGAGCTGGCAAATGGGTATATTTCTTATTGTAGCAGATTTCTGTCATGTAACTGAGAATATTCCAAAATGTGCCTCTTTCTTCCATCAGATGCACAGTACTTTACCCACCTCTGATAGAATTTACTTCAGGTGCATAGAAAGCTTCTGTTTTCATTGGTTGCTGACCAGCTCCTTTCTTTGCTACCAATATATATTTATCACTCGCAAAGTGACTTCACTAGGGCTTGATTAGAGACTTCTTTATTTAAGAATTGACATTGGACAGTGAAAGACTTTCAAAATTTTTCTTAAGTTCACACAGGAGGAGTAAGGCATACCTTTCTTTCTCTTTTAAAAGAAAACCTTCTCTTGAATCTGAATGTAAGAGATAATGTTCAGTCATGCTTGGTAGAGAATCTCTCTCACTTTCTTGAGGTTTCTGGTACAAAAAGGCACAAGGCAATACAGTAACAACAGCTAATATTTTGGGAAGGAAACAGTGTTCCTTTAAAAATTAAGTATTTAAGGAAAGCTAGAATCCAGATTGAAGTAATTTAATGATTCATTCTTTTGTTTATTAACAGCAACTAAATATCAAGGTCCTAAAAGACCTCGGAATTTGTAACAAGAAAATCACCGAAAAGATTTGGCACTGTATAAATATAAGGCTTTGGATTCTAAGTGACAAAAGTCCCCTGAAAAACCCACGTTTGCCACAGATAAAGAAATGTTGATATGAAAGAGTTAGTGTGTTCTCCAACCCCAATTCCTGATCCATTAATGGGGTATGAGGATATATCCACACTAATTATAATATTGAAATATGAAAATGGAGGGTTGCTAATGGTAAGATTAATATCTTTGATAGCTATATTTTAATGCTTTGTAATTATGGGTAGAGAATGAGTATAGATGAGGAAACAGGGACAAGTGTTTTGCTGACAGAAGTGTGGTTTTGCCAGTTCTTTTCACAGAATTGCTAATCTGATCAAAATTATGCTATTGCTGAAAGAACAAAGATAACATTGTGCTGGAAATTTTGTGGTTAAAAACACATAACACCAAGAAGACTTTTACTGGGAAAATCCAGGAACAGGGTGACACAAAAAAACATGACTTTATAACAACATAACTGCATAAACAGCAAACAATTCAGACTTTAGGTAAATTGAAGCTTGCACGTGTGTAATGTATGGGATACATAAAAAACAAATGGGTGATATGCTAAAATCTGATTGAAGAAAAGTTGAATAATATGGAATGTAGTAACCTGGGCCCTCTATCTGTTCTGTCTTGTCCATTATAGTCTGGCATAAATAAATATTCAGATACTATGAGTGAAAATAAATCTGCCTGAAATTATATAAATAAAGGCAAAAATTGATCAAGCGTAAATTGGGTGGACTTGTGACTAAGATTCACAATGTAACCCCCGCTATTCTCATAAGTATTAGGGTGACCAGATATCCCGATTTTATAGGGACATTCCTGATTTTTGGATCTTTCTTATATAGGCTACTATTACCCCTCCCCACCCCCATCCAGTTTTTTCACATTTGCTGTCTGGGCACCCTAATAAGTATTCATGCAGTACCTAGAAGCCTCAACCAAGATTGGGAACCCATTGTGCTAGATGCTGTACAAACACAGTGAAGAGCTTACATGCTAAATGGATAAGACAGACCAAAGGGTAAGAGGGAAAACAGAAGTACAGAGAAGAAAAATGACATGACTAAGCTCTGGTCTACACTACGAGTTTAGGTCGAATTTAACAGTGTTAGATCGATTTAACCCTGCATCTGTCCACACGATAAAGCTGTTAATTTTCGTCTTAAAGGGCTGTTAAAATTGTTTTCAGTACTCCTCCCCTGACAAGGGGATTAGCGCTGAAATCAACCTTTCCGGGTTAAATTTGGGGTAGTGTGGTCACAATTCGGTGGTATTGGCCTCCGGGAGCTATCCCAGGGTGCTCCATTGTGACCACTCTGGACAGCAGTCTCAACTCCGAGGAAGACAGGAAAAGGCCTGCGAACTTTTGAATCTCATTTCCTGTTTGGCCAGTGTGGCAATCTGTAGGTGAGTGCAGATACCATCAGCGGAGGTGACCATGATGGAATCCCAGAGTTGCAAAAGAGCTCCGGCATGGACCGAACAGGAGGTACGGGATCTGGTCGCTGTATGGGGAGATGAATCCGTGCTATCAGAACTGGCTACTTGGATCACAACAGACCCCACAGTAAATTTGCCCACTCCAAATTGTTGCCCAACTGACCGGTAGCTGTCTGGTGTTGCAAGCTTCCACAGGGCTATTGCCACTCGCTTGTGAACTGTGAGGGCTGCTCTCATCTTGATAGTCTTGCGTTTCAGGGCAGGGGAAAGCAAGTCACAAAGTTCCATGAAAGAGCCCTTACACATGTGATAGTTTTGCAGCCACTGGGAATTGTCCCAGATGTGCAACACTATGAGGTCCCACCAGTCTGTGCTTGTTTCCTGGGCCCAGAATCGGCGTTCTATGGCACAAACCTTCCCCATTAACACCAAGATATCCACATTGCTGGGGCCTGTAGTTTGAGAGAAGTCTGTGTCCATGTCCTCATCATTCTTGTCACCGCACAACTGTCACCTCCTCACCTGGTTTTGCTTTTGCAGGTTCTGGTTCTGCATATACTGCAGGATAATGTGTGTGGTGTTTACAGTGCTCATAATTGCAGCAGTGATCTGAGTGGGCTACATGGTCGCCGTGCTATGGTGTCTGCACTGAAAAAAAGGTGTGAAACAATTGTCAGCTGTTGCAAGGGTTGACTGATGTCATGGCTTATAGAATGGCCCCCTCAAGGATTGAGCTCATAACCTTGGGCTTAGCAGGCCCCTGCTTAAACCACTAAGCTATCCCTCCCTCCAGTATTTATGGAGGAGGGGGCAAATGAATACAAAACAAATCTGGTCTCTATTGTTTTGAGCCACTCCATCTCTCTTATACATCTTAGGCTGGCAGCAGATGGTGCAGTATGATTGCTGGCCATCGTCATCTCCCATTTATGTCCAGGCGCTCCCGACCGACCTCACCAGGAGACGACGACAATGGCTACCAATCTTAATGCACCGTCTGCTGCCAAAAGACAAGGAGCTGCTGCTGTGTAGCAGTGCAGTACCACATCTGGCAGCACCCAGGAGACATACGGTGACAGTGATCTGAGTGGGCTCCATGCTTGCCATGGTATGTCATCTGCATGGGTAGCCCAGGAAAAAAGGTGAAAAAAGAATTTTTTTTCGTTGCTTTCACGGTGGGGGTTGATGACATTTACCCAGAACGACCTGTGACAATGTTTTTGCCCCATCAGGCATTGGGAGCTTAACACAGAATTCCAATGGGCAGCGGAGACTGTGGGAACTGTGGGATAGCTACCTACAGTGCAATGCTCCAAAGTCGATGCTAGCCTCGGTACTGTGGACGCACTCCACCGAGTTAATGCTCTTAATGGTCTTAAGTGGGGACACACACAATCGACTGTATAAAATCAATTTCTAAAAAATCAACTTCTATCAATTCGAACTGATTTCGTAGTGTAGACATACCCTAAGTTCTCACTGCAGGTTAGTGTCAGAACCAAGAATAAAATCAATGTCTTCTGAGTCTGAGCAGCTATGCTGCTATTTTTAGCATGCTACCTTGATCAAAGCTAGGTCTTCTATGTCTACCTAAACTGGAAATTACATCTCCAGCTCCAGTATGGACATACCCTACATGAGCAGAAATGGTGTAACAAAAATATCGACAGGAGCCTGCCCACTTGTACCATGCTCAAACTATTGATCCTGCTTTTTGTTTATTTAAATTAATATTAGGTTACACATCTATTTAAAACTCATATTAGTCTTTTTAGTTTACTCCATATGATTTTTATCCTATTTTTATTCTTTATAAGTAAATATTTAACATGAATAGGTTAGAAAAAAAGCCAACATGGAATAACCAGCATGGCTGTTGGAATTTTTGAGTAATTTTTATTACAGGACCCATCATTAGCAGCTGAAGATACAGACTCATCTACCATGCTGATTGTGCACACACAAAAGAGCAGAAGGTGAGGCACTGAAATAGTGAGTATTGATACCATTCATTTTTCACTGAATCAGAAACAGCAGCGGTCTGTACTCTGACTCACGTTGAGATGTTCCAGTAGCGATATAAATTAATTTAGCAGTGAGGCATGAATTCATATCTTTATGTGGTTGTCAAGGTTCCTTCCCCACTCTGAACTTTAGGCTACAGATGTGGGGACCTGCATGGACACTTCTAAGCTTAATTACCAACTCAGATCTGGTATCACTGCCATCACCCCCAAGCACTACTTTTCTTCCCTGGGTAGCCTTGAGAGACTTCACCAATTTCTTGGTGAACACAGATCCAAACTTCTTGGATCTTAAAACAATGAGAAATTAACCATCCCCCCTCCTTTCTCCCACCATCTCCTGGTGGATCCAGATCCAAGCCCCTTGGATCTAAAAACAAGGAAAAAATCAGTCAGGTATTAAGAAAAAGGCTTTTAATTAAAGAAAAGAAAGGTAAGAGAAAACCCTCTGGGAGAGATTAGCATACCAGCTACTCCCACAGACAACAGATTCAAAACACAGAGGATGTTCCCCTGGGCAAAAATCTTAATACAAACAAGAATACCCAAATTTACCCAATTTTGATTCCCTATTGCACAAAGATAAGTTACAAAAGAAAATAAACATAAACCTATTTATTCCTTTCTAAAACTTACTACTCTGATAAGAGGCTAGTTCCTTGATCTTTTTCACTCGGGCTGAAACTGAAAACTGACTCTGAACAATGGAAACTTCCCTCCTTTCATTTGAAACATTTTGTTCTCCCATTGGTTCCTCTGGTCAGGTGTTAGCAAGGCTAGGTGAACTTCTTAACCCTTTACAGGTAAAAGAGGCATTAACCCTTAACTATCTCTTTATGACAGTGGTGGTATTTAATCAACTCCTGACAATAAGGGTTTTCCAGAATTCTTGATGCTAAAGAGCTGCAGCATAGGTATGAATACTGCTAGGTCCACTACCAGTGAAAACATTGTTGGTCGTTCTTATCCTTGGTGTCGTTCTATGAATGCTAATACCTGAAGTAAAGTAGCCAAATATTTTATATGTTGGTTCAAAATGTGTCCAGGTGACCTGATTCTGTTCTTCTCTAGTCTAGAAGGAAATTCTGTTCTGTTCTATCACTGTATCTCATTGGAATCAATGTGGTTACACAGGCACAGAATCTGATCTTACCTTTGTAAAATAAATTTAATAAAAATTCCCCAGACTGTAAGTGATGCCTCTTTTAAATGAATCGAGACAAAAAGAATTGTCCTTTGCGCCTTTAAATTTATTGACATCGCTGAAGAAAGTGGAGCCTGCCTGCTGCTTATAACTTGTTACCATAAAGAAAGTGCCATGTGGCTCCTTAGCTGCTATGGCTCCATCCCTTTCAGGGGTGGTGCTAGCAGCACACAGTCCTGGTGCTCAGGTGGTTGCAAAGAATGCAGATGAGATTGACCTCTGCACTAAGATTTCCTGAAGAGGCTTTTATGAGCCATGTCCCATTTTAATGTACACGCTAGATATATTTTAATTGTTCATTATTAACATTTTAATTGAACATATAATTTCTATAATGACCCAGTTACTGCATACTCACATTCATTTTCTGACTTTTTCGAGTAGATTGTTATTAGGTGACAATTCAGTTTCTACAAAACTCTCCACCAGTCCAAAAAGTTCAGTTTCTAAAATATAGCAATAAAATATAATTAGAATGTGATGTAACAGTTACTCTATCCTGACTTTGTTCTCTAATTCTCACTTGATGTGTATAAACCTTACAGGAGGTATAATTAAGCCTTAGTGGCACAAAATTGTCTTGGGAGATGTCAGAAACTGTTCCAAGTGGGCACTGTGGTTCTCCGAAGCACAGTGGTCCTTACAGCTGTCACACAAGTGGAGCCTGCCTGCTGCTTATAACTTGTTACCATAAAGAAAGTGCCATGAGGCTCCTTAGCTGCTGTGGCTCCATCCCTTTCAGGGGTGGTGCTAGCGGCACACAGTCCTGGTGCTCAGGTGGTTGCAAAGAATGCAGATGAGATTGACCTCTGCACTAAGATTTCTGAACTCTTTTTTAATTATTTCCTTCCTGTTTAGGAGCTGGTCACAATCTAGCTTGAGCAGAAGAGTCTGGGTTTGTTCATATATTTGGATGTTTATGAATTTTGAGGTTTGAGACATCTGACTGGAATTCTCCCAAATACTGGTGCAAAGGTCTAATATTTGGTTGTGGTCTGCTAGAATGTAGAATTGTGCCTCACCCCTCACTCTAAGACCAACATCCCCTTTCTCCTCTTCCATCCCATGAAAAAAAACACTAAATATTTTTCTCCAAACAATTTGTCTGTTGGAAGGTTCTTATTTCATCTGATCTAATTTGTCCATCCCTTACACCTACAGTCACTTTCCACATGAAGTACTGAACTAAGCTATAGCCATGCATAATGCTGTTGCTACAGAGCTGCTGATAAAATTATTCATATTTTTAATGCTGAGGTATGTCTTATACTATAGATCCCATTCTTCATATTTCCTTTCCCTCTATCTTTATTTCTAAAAATATTTTGTGCAAAGATGGGATATTAATTTATCCATCATTTCTAGTATTTGCTTATACCTGACTTGAGGGCAATCCTCTGTTTGTTTCATAATCTGTTTTAACAGCACCCAGTAAGAAATGCATTAATGCAAAATAGGAGGGTGATTCTTCATATTCCTTGCCCACATGAATATGAGTAGGGCCATTTAAAGTCTGTGGGAGTTGAAGGTTGTCGGCACCTTGCAGCATGAGGGTCTTTGTGGACAATTATTTTTATGTATTGTCACCTTTCTGCTGAGTTTAGCAAGAAGGATGCAATTTCCACTTCATGATCAGTGATAGGAAAGAAAACATTGCTATTCTCTTATGGCATATGTATTATCTCAAAACAATGCTTTGCATTTTAGACATACATGCTCAGTTTTACTTGCTGCATGGATACAATGTATAAACATATACAAAGGGCCAGTTATAATAATAATAATAAATAATAATAATAATGAAATTCCCCAGTTCTGTCCTTGCCTATGTATGCGTGATTCCTGTAGAAGTTGATGGATGAACACAAACATCCAAATGTAGAATTTGAACCATAATTATTTGTACAATGTTAAAATGTTGATACAAACCAGTCAAAAGCCACAAAATCCAGTGGCCGGCATTCTTCCCATAATAACTAGCACTGTTGCACTTTTCCATATAAGGGCATGTTGAAGACTCTCATCCTGAACATGACCCATGCAGTTGCTGTTAGGTATTCCACAACCTCAGCTTTAAGATCAGCAAATCCAAACTCAGTGAGATTCCCCGGGCATAGTGGATCCTTCTGGAGCATAAAACCATCATAGTGGCCAGTGTAGGGGGCAGGCAAGAAAAAAGAGTTTGTGGCCGTAATATCCATATATCCTGATGACTATTGGCACAGATGATGATAGTCTTCAGAATGCTGTGGCTTGCACCAAAAGGACCAATCAACCACACAGTGGTAGTGTGATTAGTAAACACAAAGTGTATGTTTGCTAACCCTTCCCTTGGCTGCAGTTGAGGTTCAGGCCCAGAAAGGCTGGATTCATATCTTCAGATTATCATCTCTTCAAACTTGGTCAAATTCTTCAGGGATTCATTTCTTGACAAGAAGCAGTGTTGGGCCTGTCCATTCATGTATCTGAATATGTGATTCTAGAATTGATGCTACATCAGGTGATACTCTCTCCTCTGAGATTGTACTGAACCAATAACCCCAGACTGTTGGGATGGGGTGCTCTTCTGTTGGAGATGCCATTTCTCAGATGAGATATAAAACTGAGATCCTGACCAGTTTTAGTTATTAGGATCCCATAAGCACTTTTGCCAATGTTATGCCCCTCCTCGTCCCTGCCTGCCCATTCTCCACCTACCTGTGAAGGAAGAGCAGTGACCCTGAGATAATTGCTGTTTCTCACCCCTCTAACATTGTGACTAATGATATGAGAAGTTCACTTAGGGAAACAAGGGGGTACCCTATATTCCCTATTTCCACATAGGCCAGCTCAGAACTGATCCCTTATTGATTTTAGCATAGTGTTATGTATTCTCTGGAGAAATATAATTGCTTCTTTGTTCCCTTCCTTACTAAAAGTGCCCGATAATGGAGGTGTGTGTGTCTGCATATTGAGTCCCAAGTGAATGGTTATATAAATGTGTGTGGTGGGGAGGAGTGGAGGAAGTAATTGGAGTGTATACGAGTAGGCCAAAGAGGCAAAACCAGAAGGGCGCATTCAGGAACATTTACCTTCCTGTCTGCAATATTCTTTCTCTGAAATGTATTCCTCTCACACTAATCAAAAATTAACTATCTAAATCTGGAAATGGTGCCAGGAGCTACAGATTTCTGTCTGCCAAATGAGTAATCATTGTACATTTGATAGAAAAGGAGGAAGAATTAAATTAATTTTTTCCTCTTATTTCTTGAACTTAAAATATATATACTTGGTTAACATCAGATTAGAATTCACATTAGATAATATTAACAGGGCCCATTTAGAATAAGGCAGAGCTGAATAAAAAATAAAGTTTCTGTCTTGTGGGGAATTTCAATATTTCAAATTTTGTTTTTGCCCCAAATTAGGATAAAAAGACAAAATATTAAAACTTATTGAAACAAAAAAGTTCAATGGCATTTTGATTCAGAAATATTGAAACGTTTCATCTCAGCATTTTTTGATCAAAATGAAATGCTTAATGTCAGGTCAGGCTGACATTGATATCTGCGACCACTTGAACTGCCTTGGTTTTACCTGAGAGTTGTAGTTCTAGGTACTTCTTGATCCCATTCTAGCATTCTGGACCTGTTCCCAGGCTGGACTGCATCTCCTATGGGAATCACAGTGGCTCAGCAATAGCTTGAGACTATGGTGCATCACGGGAGATGTAGTCTGGCAAAGGAGCAAAGCCCATTGTGGAGAATAGGGGCAAAAGGGAATCAGAACTACAACTCCCATGATGCACCACAGTGTCTGAGGCAGATGCAGAAACTAATATAGACCTGATTAGAAGCTGGTTTTTTTTCCCAATTTCACTCACAGAAAATTCTATCAAAATCAGTAGTTTCCTATATAAAATATCACTATCAACAACCCCTCATTTTCCACAGGAAAATATTTTGTTCAGCATTTAACCTGCCCTAGAAGAAAGGCATCTAGGCAAAAGCTTTGGAGACATTGGCCTTGATTCACAACTATATTATTTCAGTTTTACAGTGATGTAACTCCATTGCAATGGATTTTCACCAAACTAAAAGTCTACTATGCAGTGGTGGATCAGGTGCATGAGGTGAGAGAGAGAGAGTCTCTTTTTATTGTACTGGTTTTGTTGATGCTGTTACTATTGCTCCTAGCTGTTGTTTTCATATTTATTAAAATGGTTTTAAATGAGTCAGGAAGATGTTCCATCAGCTACTATAGATTCATTTCTTTGTTGACCCTGCTCAGATGAATTCTAAAGGAAAAAGAAAACGTACCTTGTGAGCCACACAAATAGCTTGTACATTTGATGCAAGGTAAAGCTGCTATATTTGTCTGCCTTTTCCATTTTTATTCAAAGAGATTGAACAATAGACATGACCACTTTAACTGTATTGGAAGTGAAGGTGTTATCTAGAGGATGGAGGTTATGTAATATTCTTTTACAGGAGCGGCGCCAGGGCTTCTGGCACCCTAGGCGGGGATCCTTCCGCACTCCCGGTTGGCAGCAGTTCGGCGGCAGGGAGGTCCTTCTGTGCTCCCGGGCTTCGGGGCACTTCAGCCGCGGGTCCCGGAGCGAGTGAAGGACCCACCACAGAATTGCCGCCCAAGACCCGGAGTGCAGAAGGATCCCCAGTTGCCGAACTGCCGCCAAGGGTGGCAAAATGCCGCCCCCTCAAATCCTGGTGCCCTAAGCGACCGCCTAGGTTGCCTAAATGGAAGCGCTGGCCCTGTTCTTTTAACAAATGGAAGTCACATAATAGAAGATGTGATGACAGAAGAACAAAGTGCTCTAGAAACAGAGCCAGTATTTCAGGAAGAAGATTTCTCACTTACAGAAAGCAATTTGCTGAGAACACTGTGTTCTCACGGAGGCCAGCAGTCTCCAACCCACAGGATATGTCTGCACTGCAATTAAACACCTGCAACTGGCTCTTGTCCGCTGACTCAGGCTTGCAGGTCTCAGGTTATAGGACTGTAAAATTGCAGTGTAAATGTTCAGGCTCAGGCTGGTTCCCAAGCTCTGGGACCCCACAAGGGGAGAGAGTCTCATAGCCTCAGCTCTAACCTGAACCCCAAAGGCTACATCACTGTTTTACACCCTGCATACTGAGCCCCTCATGCCCCAAGTCAGCTGACCTCAGCCAGACCTGGGTGTTTAATTGCAGTGAAGGCATACCCTCAGTATCCAGTAATCTGAAAAAGCACTCTCACTCTGGAAAGCCTGAATCCTTTTTCATCCTTGTATTCTTTTTATTTTCATTACTTACTCTCCATTAAAACAGATGAAGGCAGAATTTAAAACGACGTGTCTTGTTTTTCAGAAAAAAAAATCTCAACTGTGCCTCTGAGTAAAAAGTTTTATTTGAAAATAATAACTCAAACCAGTGTGCTTCTAGTATGGCTAAATGTATACATCTTGGATACATTGGGTCCAGGGTAAGGAGGGGATACTGTTAGAGGTGGCTCACCCCCTTTCTGTATGTGAGGTATTTATTACATGTGTGCACATGGAACCGTGATCAGGTCCATAGTTAAAACATCTCCAGCAATAGCGTCTGGAACACTCAGAGAAGTATGTTTGATGTTCAAGCTCAAGAACTGCAACCGAGAGGCTGATACCTATTCCTGATCTTGCTGATGACTCATTGTTGACTTTAGGCTTCCTTAATCTTCATTGCAGCACACATAGCCATATCTGAGCGAACTCAAGTGGTAATATCAGTGTAGCAGGGGCTTTGGTACAGGCTAACCTCTTGAGCCAACCCTAAGCATAACCTGTGTATTGCCACAGATTAATTGATGATATTACTTGAGCCTCCACATCCTGCAATCACGCCACCTGATTGCACAGTTGATATACTCTGTGCATACTTTACCCCTACGGTACCATTTTCTGCTCCACCATCCTACTTCACAGGGTAGCGTAGCTTAAACCTCATGCAACTAAATTTAATGTTTTGTAAAGCATTCTGAGAGCCTTAGTTCAAAGATGTCTATATACAGGTCTGTATATAGATGTCTATACACTGGCCTAGTGGATGAGGGAAGCGGTAGATGTGATGTATCTTGATTTTTAGTAAGGATTTCAACACTGTTCCACATGACATTGCCATAAGTAAACTAGGGAAATGTGGTTTAGATGAAATTAATGGCTGAAAAAACATACTCAGAGTAATCATCAACTGGAAGGATATATCTAACAGGGTACTGCTGGGGTTTCATCTGGGTCTGGCATTATTCAATATTTTCATTAATGACTTGAATAACGGAAAAAGAACAGGAGTACTTGTGGCACCTTAGAGACTAACAAATTTATTTCAGCATGAACTTTTGTGCCCTATAGCTCACTTCTTCGGATGAATAGAATGGAACACACAGACAGGAGATATTTATACACACAGAGAACATGAAAAGGTGAAAGTATGCATACCAACAGGAAGAGTCTAATCAATTGAGATGAGCTATCGTCAGCAGGAGAAAAAAAACCTTTGAAGTGATAATTAAGATGACCCATAGAAGGTGTGAGGAGAACTTAACATAGGGAAATAGATTCAATTAGTCTAATGACTCAACCATTCCCAGTCTCTGTTTAGGCCTGAGTTAATTGTATCTAATTTGCATATTAATTCAAGTTCAGCAGTCTCTCTTTAGAGTCTGATTTTGAAGTTTTTTTGTTGCAAAATTGCCACCTTCAAGTCTGTTCACTGACTGGTTAGGTCGCTGAGGTTGAATTCGCTCGTCTCCCACACTGGTGTTATGGTATGCATGTGTGACTGATTCCTGATGTCAGTATGTTTGTCCATTATATTCTTTTTTGCGAAGAGACTGTCAGTTGGCCAATGTACATTGCAGTAGGGCATGCGCCGGCATCCACGATGACAGCGTGCTCTAGGTGCCTGCTGAAGGACAGAAGGTCGGCCCACTCCACCAATGAGCTATTCTGAGACTACGTGTGAATGAAATTGATGGTAATGACCGCACTCATACCCAGCACAGAGGCGACTCAAAGCTATTTGGCTGTCATATTGAGAGTATAGCCATAGCCAAAGCGAACGATAGCTTTCCAAAGCAATATAGATTTACCCCGTCCGCAGCATTAAGATTATGCTATTCCTATTTGTGAAAAGCAGCTTATGTCACTATGCAATGCAGGGCTTTCATCAGGCCATGGCCGCCACCCTTTGGCAATGTGGCCAGGGGCTTTCTGCAACTTCCCCATTACACATCCAGGGGCTCCCACTCCTAGCGTGGTTTCAATCTGGCTACAGATTGACAGTAACTTAAAACCTCGCGTCTTGTGCTGCATCCCTTCCCAAAAACCCTGTCCATTCTGAGAAGGGACGATGAGAGCACCGTATCGGCTAGCTGCGTACACCAAACTCTTCCGTGGTCCATACAGTAGATATGCAGAGTGACACGAGCCCCTGATGGTTGTGGCTGATTGATTAGTCCTATGATGGTGTCATCTGTGAATAGATATGTGGACAGACTGGCCATCGGGCTTGTTGGATCAAGTGATAGGTTCCTGGGTTAGTGTTATTGTGCTGGTGGTGCATCTTTTGTCGGGGGCCCGGGGTGCAATTATTTGCTTTCAGGTTGGGTAGGCTTGTCTATAAGCGGGACTGGCCTGTCTCCAAGATCTGTGGAGGAGGATTCATCTTTAGAATAGGTTGTGGACTTTTGGATGATTGCGCTATGTGAGAGGCTTTTAGTGGGGGCCTGTAGTTATGGCTAGTGGCGTTCTTGTCTTTGTTGGGCACTCTGTCCGTGAGATGCTTCTGGGTACTCGTGTCTGTCTCTGTCAATCTGTTTTTTCACTTCAGCAGGTGGGTATTGTAGTTTTAAGAATGCTTGATAGAGATCTTGTAGGTGTTTATCTCTGTCTGAGGCATTGCAGCAAATACGGTTGTACCTTAGAGCTTGGCTGTAGACAATGGATCGTGTGGTGTGTCCTGGATGGAAGTTGGAGGCATGTAGGTAAATATAGCGGTCAATGGGTTTCCGGTATAGGGTGGTGTGTTTGTGACCATCACTTATTAGCACAGTAGTGTCTAGGAAATGGACCACCTGTGTGGATTGGTCTAGGCTGAGGTTGATGGTGGGATGGAAATTGTTAAAATCATGGTTGAATTCCTCGAGGGCTTCTTTTCCATGAGTCCAGATGATGAAGATGTCATCAATGTAGCGCAAGTAGAGTAAGGGTGTTAGGGAACAAGAGCTAAGGAAGCGTTGTTCTAAGTCAGCGATAAAGATGTTGGCATACTGTGGGGCCATGCGGGTATCCATAGCAGTGTCACTGACTTGAAGGTATATATTGTTCCCAAATGTGAAATAGTTATGGGTGAGGACAAAGTCACAAAGTTCAGCCACCAAGTTTGCCAGGATATTATCGGGGATACTATTCCTAATGGCGTGTAGTCCATCTTTGTGTGAAATGTTGGTGTAGAGAGCTTCCACATCCATAGTGGCCAGGATGGTGTTTTCTGGAAGATCACCGATGGATTGTAGTTTCCTCAGGAAGTTAGTGGTGTCTCGAAGATAGCTGGGAATGCTGGTAGCATAGAGCCTGAGGAGAGAGTCCACATAGTCAGACAATCCTGCTGTTAAGGTGCCAGTGCTTGAGACGATGGGATGTCCAGGATTTCCAGGTTTATGGATCTTGGGTAGCAAATAGAATACACCTGTTTGGGTTCTGAGCATGTGTCTGTACAGATCTGTTCCTGTGCTTTCTCAGGGAGTTTTTTGAGCAAATGGTGTAGTTTCTTTTGTTAATCATCAGTGGGATCAGAGGGTAATGGCTTGTAGAATGTGGAGTTAGAGAGCTGCCTAGCAGCCTATTGTTCATATTCCAACCTATTCATGATGACGACAACACCTCCTTTGTCAGCCTTTTTGGTTATGATGTCAGAGTTGTTCTTGAGGCTGTTGATGGCATTGTGTTCAGCACGGCTTAGGTTATGGGGCAGGTGATACTGCTTTTCCACAATTTCAGCCCGTGCACGTTGACAGAAGCAATCTATGTAGAAGTCCAGTCTGTTGTTTCAACCCTCAGGAGGAGTCCATGCAGAATCCTTTTTATTATAGCTTTAGTAGGAAGGATTCTGTGGGTTAGTATGTGGTTCAGAGGTGTGTTGGAAGTATTCTTTGAGTCGGAGACGGCAAAAGTAGGATTCTAGGTCACCGCAGAACTGTATCATGTTCATGGGTCTGGAAGGACAAAAAGAGAGGCCCCGAGATAGGACAGATTCTTCTGCTGGGCTAAGAGAATAGCTGGAAAGATTAACAATATTGTTGGGTGTGTTAAGGGAGCTACTATTTTGACTCCTTGTGCCATGTAGCAGTTTAGACAGTTTAGTGTCCTTTTTCTTTTGTAGAGAAGCAAAGTTTGTGTTATAAATGGCTTGTCTAGTTTTTGTAAAGTCTATCCATGAGGAAGTTTGTTTTTTTTCTCCTGCTGACGATAGCTCATCTCAATTGATTAGACTCTTCCTGTTGGTATGCATACTTTCACCTTTTCATGTTCTCTGTGTGTATAAATATCTCCTGTCTGTGTGTTCCATTCTATTCATCCGAAGAAGTGAGCTATAGGGCACAAAAGTTCATGCTGAAATAAATTTGTTAGTCTCTAAGGTGCCACAAGTACTCCTGTTCTTTTGCGGATACAGACTAACACGGCTGCTACTCTGAAACTTGAATAACGGGGTGGAGAGTAGGCTTATAAAATATGTGGGCACAGGCACTGACTTTCTGATTTCCTGGGGGGTGCTCCAATCCTGCTCCATCCCAGGCCCCACCCTCTTTTATCTTGATAAATTTGAGAACTGGTATAAAATCAACAGGATGAAACTCACTAAATACAAGTGCAAAGTGCTACGCTTAGGAAGGAAAAATTGAGTGCAGATTCAAAATGGGGAATAACTGGCTAGGCAGACATACTGCTGAAAAGGATCTGTGGGCTATAGTTGATCACAAATTGAATATGTGCGAACAATGTTATGCGAGTGTGAGAGAGGCTAATATCATAGTGTATTAACAGGTGTGTTTTATCTAAGATATGGGAGGTAATTGTCCTGCTGTACTCAGCACTGGTTTGACCTCAGCTGGAGTACTTTGTCCAGTTCTGGGCACTACATTCTAGAAAATATGTGGACAAACATATTCTCTGGAGACAGTCCAGAGAAGATCAACAAAAAAAGTCAGATTTTCTAAATCTTTTATTATGCGGAAAGGTTTTAAAAAAAAAAACTGGGCACATTTAGGCTTGGGCAAAGAAGACTGAAGGAGGACTTAAGTCTTTGATGTGTTAAGGGCTGTTGTAAGGAGAATGTAGATCAATTGTTCTCTATGTCTCCTGAAGGTATTGTCACAATTTCAGGGAAACTACACATGTAATCCACCAAGGGCCCCAACTTTAGGCTTCTGGTTGTCAGCTGTCACCTCTCTGAGGCAGAGACTCATGCCTTCTTCCCTCCTGATTGGGAATTGAGAGGCTGCAGAGCTCCTTGCTTTATGCTGTGATATCACTAGCAAGACAGACTGGCTAATAGACAAGTTCCTGCATTGTGCTTTCTCTGAGGACTTTGCCTACAGTTATATATTACCACAGAGCTCTTTCTAAGCAAGCACATTAATTCTTAAGGCAAAAAGCATTATGGAGAAACATAAAAAACAATTACAAAAAAAACCAAACCCTACACACATACTAAAAATCTTACTAATGAGCACCTCCAACTCCAGCCAAGAGGTCTGGTAGATTTCAGTGCTCAAATCCCACAGCTGGGTTCTCCATGTGGTTACAAGTTCGTCCATCTTAGCTCCAGAGGTAGCACAAAGCTGGACAGATCAGTCATTTCTTTAGATAGCTCAGGCCTTTGATCTTGCTTTCAGGCTTTTCTATATCCAGTAATCAGCAGATAATGACCCTCTACTCAGGGCATAGTTTTGAAAGATCGGGTTCTTGTATAACTGGAGCTGGGGAATTTACATTAACTCCTTCCTAGGGATTCCCCATGAAATCCGCTTAAAATTTATTGTTCCAAATAGCCATACATCTCTGGTACATTTTCATTATACTCTTTTGAACTCCAGGACTTACATCCATGACGTCTCCACTCTAGAAAGGTTACATAAAGTTCCAGTCCACAAAAATACATACAGTTAATACAGTAAGGTCTTCTGAGAGTACTTCAGGAAAATGGCCCAATCTTTCACAGGGAAGACAAGAAGTAATCTGCTTAATCTGGAACAAGAGAGATTTAAGTAAGATGTTAGGAAAAACTTTCTAACAAAAAGGGTAGTGAAGTACTGGAATCCCTGTGATTGGATATTTTTAAGAACAGGTTAGACAAACATGTGTCAGCATAGTCTAGATATATTTGCTTGTGCCTTAGTGCAGGGGGCTGGACTAGATGACCTCTGGAAGTCAATTCCAGCCCTACATTTTGATGCTTCTGTAATAGTGATATGAAAACACAATGTCTGGCTTCCTGTTCTCTTTTAGAAAGCTTAGTGAGAGGTCTTCAGAGAGGACAATTTTATTATTCAGTCCCTCAAATGCCTGTCACTGTGTAAATTGATTTGTAGGCAAACCCTTGTGTGACCTTCTAGACTTTTTTTTATTAGTGCTGACCCCCAGTGTGCAGCTGTATCTAATATTCAAGTTAGGCATCTTGCTGGAATTGAAGACAAGGTTGTGTCTTGTATGTGAGGCAGTCTTATTTTGCCCTGCTGTTATTGAAGTTCCATCTATATCAACATGAGAAGACTAAGACGTCAGGGCAATAACTGATTTAATTAACAGTTCTGAAGTCTTATGTACAGCCTGATATAAATTTGACATGAATAAATACAAAGCTGTAGCTAAAGTTATAGAGATTCATGATTTAGACATGAATCTGGATATTTTACAATAGGAAGACTAAGCAAGCCTCTGTCAAGTCAAAATGTCTTTCCTGATTTGGCTCAAGCACTTTTATACAGACAAGAATGTCATAAATATGTCCAGAGAGATTAAACATACTAGATTTAATATACCTGCGCAATAACCAGAGCTGCACAATTTAAAGCTTCCATTCTTAAAGGGACATTATCAATTCGAAATCTAGGCAGTAAAAAAGTGTTAAAAGTTATATACCTGCCTTTGAGTCTTTGTCAATCATGTGGTTTTACAGTCATATTTTCCTGATAAAGGTTTTTGTCTCTCTTGTGTGTGTGGGAAAGACCAACACAAATAAGAAGGGAAATTGATTATATATGTTTTGCTGTGAAATGCACAAAATAAACAAACTTGTAATAAAGAGAATCCTTTCCACTAATCTTGGATTTTACTTAGAACAGTAGTATGTAAAAGGTTTTCAGGAAGTACTTTTTAAATTGATTAAGTCCTGTTAATCAATTTTTAACTATGACCATTACAGCTAGGCAAGTTCCCTTTTTTCCTTCTTTTTCTTCTTTTTTTTAATTGTGCTCTAGTAATGGTTAAAATGTTCAGTTCACTGAACTTAACTGCATGCATGTCCCAACTGACTTTCCCGGCTAGAATCTGTATTTGAATCAGTTGTCAAATTCTGCACTAGACACATTTAGTGGAGCTCTAGTGAGCCTGGCTATCATGTCCATAGTAAACAGTAAATTCTTCAATTGACAGTAAATTCTTCAACTGATTTACATGGGACAAAACCATGTACACTTTTTTAATGTCTAGTGCTATATTGGTAAATTTGTAGAAATGTGAGCAGTCTGGGCCCCGAGGCTCTCATTAATGTGAAAACAAAAGATATTACTATAATTCCATGCCATTCTGTTGAGAAGTTTCACCTGGGTCATTTACATCTCCCTTTGCTCTTTCATTGGGCCCAATCAACACATTTGTTTTTGAAGAGAATGCAAAATTGTTTCAGTCTTATCTTAGTCTATAAAATCAGTAATTATAGAATGTTATAACAGCTTACAGTAGAAATGTGTCAGGGCACAACCCTATTGCTAGTGTCAGAAATGTTTCCTCTGGTACCGAATCACGCAAATATACAGCTCATAATGGATTTATGCCTGCCCTTGAAGTAGTTGGAGTTGACCATTTGGAATATGAGTCAAGAGTGTGATCCTGTTGAGAATCAACGGGAATGTTGTATAATTACATTAGATAATTGTTCTACTCTACAGTCCTCAACTGTAGTACTATGTCCAGTTTGGGGTATCACATTTTAAGAAAGATGTAAAGAAACTGGATAGCATCCAAAGGAGAGCAATAAAAAATAAGAGGTTTAGAAAACATGATCTATGAAGAAAGATTTGGAAAAAAAAAACCCACTTTTTTCCAGCATTCTCTAAGATATATTTCTAGGACAAGAGGATTCACGGAAATGAATGATGCAAATTACCATGTGATTTACGCATAGTTACTAGCTCTGTATAGCTACAATTCATAGCCAGGTAGTTTAGGGGAATGTTATCAGAAGCAAACACATGGCTTTAGATAAATTGACATGGGTACCCCTGCAAAAAAAGAGAAAAGAAGAAGAGAAAGAGAGAGACTCTCTAAAGGAAAAAAAATCAGGCATTTAAAGACAGGATGGAAATTTACCTAACTTCAAACTCATTCTCACATCTTGAGTTTGAATGTTGACTCTAGTATCACTGGGTTTATCCTCCATTTGGGAGAGACTGTGGGGAAAGGTCCAGTATGGGAGAAAAGTAAATTGACAAAGATGGTGCAAAATGGAACAGAAATGGGAAGAATGAAAATCAAATACAAGAATATGTGGGTGGGTTTTTGAACACATAGCCCTGGCTTCCTTCAGTCTATGTCACCCCGGGGGGGAAATAAAACATTCTGTTTAAATTACAGAGGGAAAAATGTGTTTAACTTGAATTAACAAACCCTCTAAAATTTAAAATTGTAGAGGATTGCAAAACTGCAAACTTGATAAGCTTTGCCTGTGTCCATTAAGAAACAATTGTAGAAACACTACTTCTTCCTTTTTAGGTGTTATGTTGTTACTTTAAGAACATGATAATAGAGGTTGATGAGATGAGGAAGATATCGCACTGCATCCCTATCGTTGCAGCATAACAGTAAAACATGCTGATTTCTTTGATGCTCACTTCCAAAAGTAATTGAGGCACTTGACAACCATCTGCAATTAAAATAAAAATGTAGCAAAGACTTCCTGAAATATCAGCTGTCTGATATTTTTAGATGGACCATTCTTTGGAGCAGGGTAGGGGGAACATTTGAAATCAAGCAACAAGTTTTCAGGCCATAGGTAAAATTTCCAAAGGTTCCTGATTTAGTAGTTTTAACTGCCATGAGAGATGTAAGTTCCTAGGTTACTTAACATTTGAACATTTTACTCAAAGTGTACAAATAGCTCAAGATTAAGTCAATACAGTTCTGCTACAATCAGAGGAGAGACAACAATGTTCTTTATCCTTAAATTGAGTGGTTGCTATAAGATCATCTTTTGTTCTGACCAGATAGCCACTGGTCTAATTGTTGAACTGGCAAGAGTTAGAATTATGTAAGAAATCCTCCCCATGTACACATCCTTATATTGGAGGATTTGGCTAGCAATCAATCAAGTTGAAGATCATGTTGATGACATAGGTTACAGACTCTTAGGAGAAAATGATACGTGTATGTGTGTAGTTATCTCTCTAAAACAAGTTAGAGTGGGAGTGGCTCTCTGAGACGAAGTCTCAACTTCTGTTCTAGTTCTTCCTTCCCCTTTTTCAGTTTTCAAATATATACATGGAGACACATACATGGGGAGGGCTAAATTGGCCATTGTTTTTTATCAGTCCAAAGATATTTTCTTCAAGCTAAAGTAAACTCAGTTTAGCTGTATTTGGGTAATGCAAATATTAATAATGTATACTTTTTCTTCTGTATGCTGAAATCTGAAAATTTGCACCAAACTTACCTTTCTCTGCAGCTCACACTTTAAAAAGATTTAAAAAAATAAACAAACAACAACAAAAAAACAGTGTGAAGAAAACTGGTTCCGAAGTTTTAAAGTAATGGATATCTGAGGTCTCTCTTTTTGTCCAGATAAATTGAAATTCTTCTATTTAGTTGTGCTGATCATGTTTTTAAGATTCATTGTTTATGCATGCACTTGTATTGGCTTACCCTGTAGGGGAATACTATCAATGCCAAACATTTTTTTAAAGGGATGGGGCAGCAAATATAATACAACATGCCTTTGGGGGGAAAATAGGTTAATTCTGAGTTAAAACTGCCCCACTTTGCATATCTCTATTTGAAATGTCTGAATAGAAAGCATAATATCTGCAATGAAATGTATACCTTTCCTAAGACCTTTGTCAAGAGTCTTATTGAGCTGCAGCCTCTCTTGTACCAAGGTTATCTTGGAGTAGCTGGTACCTCTTTTATCTGGGGACCAAGCAAAGTCAATTAAAATAGTCATCATGTTCTGACTCCCTAAAAGTCAACGATCCATTTTATATAGGTGAAAATTTAGTATGCAATAATGATTTCTTTGAAGAGTTATGCAAATGTGTACTATGAAGAAATGATATTGTTATTGTTTGAATAATATGGAAAAAATAGTATATTTGTTTAAACATACTGGGCATGTTATAAATGATAACCACATTTAATTTTATGAACATGGTTGGTTTATTTCTCCAGTATAGAAGCAAGTGATGGTAAATCATTTTCAAGTGAGTAAGTACTGGAAATCTTGTATATGTTTCCTTCCACCTGCAAGTGTTGCAGTGAGATTAGTGCATCCCTCATCAGCTCAACTGTCTTGTTCTTGAGCTGTGCAGTAATATTTCCTTTTATCCGTTTGTACGAAAACCTTAAGAGGAATCTTTCACAACACTCATTGCAAAATGATTTTTCTCCTTTGTTGGTGAAATACCTGTTCCCATACAGATAAAAAAAAAAAAAAACTGTCATTTTGTTTCATTATTTTCTTCCTTTCTATATTTTATACCATGTAATTTTCAGCTTCTGGCATTGAGTCCTGTGCCCCAAGTCTCCTCTCTCACCACCAGAAAATCACACACAAACTCACTGATCTCAATAAGTTACAGTAGTGTCAAGACTGCATGAGCAAGATAAGAATCAGGCCTTGAGTTTCCTATTGTACTTTATGAATGACTCTCAAGTCTCTGTGTATTTTGTCTGTCTATTAATTGATCCTCTCTGTTCTCTACATGGAAACCCTGAGCAGAATTGGAAGAGAGGGGATGGGGAATAGTACCCCCTCAAATTTGCCTACTGGGGTTACCAGAAGTTTGGGGTGAGTTTCCCTGTTACCCTGCACCTTATGTGTTCATATAAACCAGTGCAAAGTGTTCTCTGAGTAGCATTTTAAACTCACTTTGCACTGGACTACAGTGAAGACTATACAGGGTTCAAGACAATGGGGAATCTAGCCCCATGTGTGTGTCCATTTAATTATAAGTGGATTCATATATCTTTTGAACAATTCACTGAAAAACAAAGGTCTTTACATAGAAGCAATAGGAAGGGAGAGAAGCCTCTGGTGAAAAGATATGTCCCAGAGGAGCAAAGGATGATCTTGTTCCACCTAAAGCCAGTATGCGTTCAGACTGGGGATGGGGAGAAAATTAGTGTCTTCCATGCACCAGTGTGTGAGAGGGGAAAAATAACTCACAAGCTGGGACTAGGTGTTTGGAGATACTGAATGGATGGACAAACATAATAAACACTGAGATAAATTCTAGCCTATACCTGGTACTCATATATCCCCGGTTCTACCTGACATTGGGGCAAACTACTGGCTGTAAACATTTATCAGAAAGCTTACCAGTATAATGGCCCTATAGAGCAGATAGGCTTGTCAATGTGGGTTATTATTTCCGTATAGGAAGAGGTATAGTCTGGCTTCTGTAGAGAGCATGCTACTAGATATGGTAACTAAAAACTTGTGGAAACCAAAGCACAAAAGGCTCAATGCTCATATATGGCCAGACAACACCTGTGCATACCTATTACTCATGTTCCTTAACCTCACTCATGTGGCACCAGAACATGTGTATTCCTCTCATCATTTTTTCCCCAAGGCAGTGCTGTGCAGAATTTTAGCAGTATTATGTGCTGAAGCACTGCCTCCAAACCTGCCGTGGCACACTTTCTATCCTGGGACTTGCAAGGTTGTTTTCGATATAGCCTGTACTGATGCAGTCATTCCCTCCTCACTCCCACCCAGGCAAAATTGGGGCTTTAAGCGCCCATTTACTCCACTCTAGCATTTGTCCTGCTGTAAAGAGTCTAGAGCTGTCCTAAGGGTCTCACCCAATATTTTCTATTTTGAAACACATCTCATAATTTCCTTGTAACTTATGTTAGGGCTTATTAGCACTACTTAAAGTAATAATTAGAGAAAAGTTCTACTCCATTTGTATTCTCTTGTTGTAACAGATATGTTATTTGTATGTATTTATGAGCAAATCATTACATAAAAATGTGCAGTACTGTTCCTTTGAGTTGAATTTTATGTGCATGGTATCACAGGATATTTAAAAGAATATTTTAGGAGATTTATTGGATATAATATGTACTATATATAATACCATATGTGATGGTGGCTTTATTTTGTTTTTTCCTTCATAATTGTAAGGGGGAAAATGAATATCTTGCTTTACGTATCAGAGAAAAATGTGCCTTCAAGAAGAATGAAGAAAGTATCCCCAGTATGTAAATTTCCCATAGGATGGTGTACTAAGTAGGTGGTCTCTGCCTTCTCCACTCCAGAGGGATTGCAGGATTGGCCCAAAATATAAATGTTTTTAAAACAGTAAATCACAAGTAAAAAAGAAATTGCTAATAAAGTAGGAAGCTGGAATGTAAATTGTGATGTTTAAGATGTCCCATATTTTCTCATGATTTACAGAAATCAGTTTCCAAAAGATGAGGTTAAACAAGTGATTTTTTTCTTAACACACACACACACGCAAAATCACCTCTTTTCCACTGTAAAGTTGAAAAAATGGATCCCAAATCCAGTTTAATCCAGGAATTACTGTCACATATATTTACCTTTGGACACGTCATCAATAGTTCATATTGTTTTCCTTGTGATATGCTTTTATCAATGAGATGGTAACTTTAGTTTTAATCCATCACAAAGGAGAAATGGAAGACAATCAATGAATCAGCTGTTCTTTGTAAAATAGAAAATTGTTTGATAAGCTCTTGACTCATTCTGAACTTTATACAATTATTGCTAAGATGTGAGAACAAAGACAATGATAACAAATGTTAGATATCGTCATATCAACAGTTTTCATGAGAAGAATGATTATACCATTAAACTACACTTGATCATCATTAACTGAATGCATATATAGTGGTTCCAGTTATGGATTAGAACATCTGCTCAAACGTCACCTTGTAGCTCTTGCCAAAACTCTGATCAAAAGTTGCAGATGGTGCTGAACTCCTTACAAACATAAGAACACAAGAATTGCCCTGCTGAAACAAAGAATGGTCCATCTAGTCTGATAACCTGAGTCTCAGTGGCTAGTGCCAGATGGTTCAGAGGAAACTGTAAATCCTCTTCCCCCACAGTGTACCTAACTCTCAGATATGTCACCATAGAGAGACATTCTTCTTGACCCCAGCTGATCAGTTGATTTTGAAGCATGAGGAGATTTTTTTTTCTCTCTATCTCCTAGTTTTAATCTTGGCTAGGGTGAATGCAGATATTTTTCTTATTCACAGAAATGTCTATGCCTTTTTGGAAATTTATTAAACTTTTAGGGTCATTTATAAAACATCACACAAAGCAGAACAGAAAATTACTGATAAAACACTACCATTCAAAACCAGGTTATTTACACCAGCAGTGTGTAATAAATAAATGAATCAAGCCAGTAAGATACTGCATTCTTCAGCTACAGTTATTCCAAACTTGTCACTGTATGACTACTGTTTTCTATTCTGCAAATCAAACTTTCAACAAAGTGGTTTTAAATTTTCATTGAGTGCAATATAAAAAGTGCACCAAGATGTGAATGCACCCAAACCTTGTTACACTGTTGTTTCTGCCTTTTAGGATGGTTAACTGTTTACTTGCTCTTTTTTATGACCTTCTGTCCTTCATCACACAAATAATCCTATTCAAATATAATCTTAAAGTAGGCTACTTGTGTGAATAAAGGTTGCAGATTCAGGCCTTAACAAAGCCTGAAAGCATCCCTCTAAAAAGCAAGGGAGCTGTAACCAATCCAAAAGTTTATAAAAATGTGTTGTTTAGAGTTGTATTCACATCTTGGGTCCCATGTTGTATTCAGATCTCCACAAACAGATCCCTGTGACTACAAAGGGCATGTATACAGACATAAAGATCTGCCTGAACAGAACTGAAGAGAGGATTGACATCTGTCTGTCTTTATAGAAAGTGTAATGCTACTTTTAAAACCAAAATTTGAAGTAATGAGACTGATTTTTGAGTAAATGTTGCAGGATTTTCCCTTCATTAATGTTGATACAGCACAATGAAGTAGTAGTATTGTTATATATGAATATGCCAGCAACTTGTTATATGTATTGAACAAAATGAATGAAATGGTCTTGCAGAACCCTACCTGAAAGATCAATTACACAGACACACTTGGAGCAGAAATATCAATCAGTCAAGAACATTACCATCTACTCTACCAAGCAAGTTAACAAACTCTCAGTAAATGGTATCAAAGGCTGATGACAAACCTAACAGGATCAGCATGAACAGTTGTCCTGGGCCATTGCTAATGAACAAGACTCATGGAGTTGCACTACCATGCCCAGACCAATGTCCAAATAAAAGGGATTAGGCGAATCTGAGAATTCTGCATAAATTGCCTTGTCGCTCCATCTTACATTATCTTTCCAGAAAAAGGGATGATTAGAGACTATGTGACAGTGCCACCATGAAAAGATCATGATCTCTTAATCATGGGCCTAACCATTATTTGTTTGAAGGAAGCTGACATGCTACCTTTTTCTTGAGAAACACAAGAATCTCAATAAGAGACCAATGCCTCCCTGTTTGCTTTAAGACACCAGGGAAATGGTTCCAGCTTGTAGGTCTCAGATCATACTTACCAAAGGAACTCCATAAGTAAAACTGGCCAAATGTATGTTGTTTATAGTAGAGCCTATTTATCTGATTTGTTTGTTTTGCTGCTTGTATATGTATTTTGTTTTAAAATTCTAGTAAATAAAATGAAGAAACTGTATTTAATAGGCATGCAACAGGCATTCCCAAGTTAAACGACTCCAAAGTTAAACCTTAGACTGAGTTACCTTAAAGGTAGAGTTGCCCCATCTGTGCTGAAGAGCCAACTGCACCAGACTGATTTACAATTAAGCAAGAACTTATTGATACTGTGGTACTATTGAGAGAAGTAGGAATGAAAGGCTGACTTCAGGGTAATGTTTTCAATTCAATTTATTTATTTAATCTGGAGAGAACTCTTCATTTTATATATGTAGAGACAGATAGAGATAGATAATTATATCTATCAAGAGTTGTTTCCAGGTTGAATAAATACATTGAATTGGAAATTAAATTGAAAACATTACCCTGAAGTCAGCCTTTCATTCCTACCTCTCTCAATAGTATGTGTAGTGTGTGTGTGTGTGTGTGTGTATATAAAACATATATGTGTGTGTATATATAAAAAATTCCCCTCTCACCCCTATGGGTGGTATGTGTCTTCCTCAACCTCGGGTCCTCTACCAGAGGCCTGGAAGTTTGAGGGTTCTGCGCAGTATCTTAGCTGTTCTAGACTGCACTCTTCCTGACAGAGAGCTCTGATGTTGTTCCTGGGATCTGTTGGGAGCCACTCACGCACGCTATAGGAGTCACAGCCCCTGAGTGCTCCTACCACCACTGGGACCACTTCTGGCCTCCACGTTCCCATCCTCTCTGTTCCTCTTTCAGGCCGTACTCTTCAGCTTCCTCATATCTCCTATCGCTTCCTCATGTTGCTCGTCACTTGGCAACGCTATCATCTATCACCCTCGCTGTCTCTGTCTTTGTCTATTAACACGATGTCTGGTTGAATGGCCAGTACCCTGCCTGTCTAACTACTGGACTGGAAGTCCCCAGAATCTTAGCCTGCTATTCCTCGCCACAACCTTTCTGTGGACTTGCCATTGTCTTGGGAGGGGCTAGCCCATACGCTCGTGCAGATGTCCGTACACAATGCCACTCACTTGCGTTGTTGCCGTTCAGTGCAATCGTCTGTTCCCTGCTGCATCTTACATCCTGCCACTATGTGTTGGACTGTTTGAGCCCCTCTCTGCAAGTCTCGCACCTTGGGTCTCTCTACTGTGGTAGACCCCTGCTTCAAATGGATCTGGTCTTCAGTGACCTTTTCTGGGCTGCTTGCATCAGTGCCTCATGCTGGTCTTCTTAGTCCCAGCCCGCTTCCAGCCCTGTAGGATTTCCAATGTTCAACTCACCTCAGCTATCGTCGATGGTACAGATCCAGGAAGGGTCTTGTCTTGCCATGGCACTTCTTCTGCTTGGTCTCCTCCCATGTTGCTGCCTGCTCAGGCATTGCTCTGCAGCAGCTCATCTTTGGGGCCTAATCTTACTGATGTACTCCTGGATGTTCGGTTTCATCCAGGACAGTCGGCTGCGACCGCTCATCCAAGCCCACGACCACCTCTTCTCGGCCTGGCATACAGTCTCTGGCTGTTGGACTTGGGGTGGAAATCTCCGCTGCATCTAGTGAGAGCAGCTTCCGGTTTGCAACATCGGCAGCCCTCCATGTCCTCTGGCCAGTACTATACCAGCGGGTATCCTGGATACGCAGGGCGTATCCGTATCGATGGCATGTGACTCTTGTCTGTCCCATTGAGCACTGGCTCCTCAGGACTAGTCATTACTCCTTCTCGGCTGTATACTTGGCATTTCTCGTCCTTCCTTCGCCGTCCTCAACGAGTGGTTTCCCAGTGACTGTGGACGCCGAAGGTACTGTAGCTCGGTCTTAGGCTCTGACTATTGCACGCTGTAGTTCACCATCAGTCTTGATCCTCTCCACTTCTCTCACGACCAGCCGGCCAACACAATATCTCCACCGTCCGAATGGCATCCCCGATCATCCTCACTTCGTAGATCCCGACCGTCAGGTCTGGAATTAGCGAGTCAGACTGTCCTCGTCATGATCTTACATACAGCTCTGAATGCACCACGTACGAGCGACGCTCGGCTAGCTGGGAGTCCTCCACTCCTGAACCTGTACTCGTATCCAGTTCCTTGGGAATTCCCGGCGGAGGGGGTTTAAGCGCCTATGCAGCAACAGCAGCGGGACACATGCAATCCACACCTTGGTATACATACCGACACTGCATGGCCACTTCTGCAGCTGCCTTGAGTTGACTTCTAGTGTTGTCTTCCGTCAGTCCCAGGAGTTCTTTGAGGAAGGTCCTAGTGTCTGTTGCCTTTGTATAGCGCCCAGCACAATTCACAGATCCACGTGTGCGCATTCGACGTCGTAGGCTTCGCTGTAATCAATCCAGGCCTGTGCTCCGATTGCTCCGTCGAAATCTGAGCTCTTGGCGACTGCTCTATCTACGAGCAACTGGTGTTTTGACGCTCTGGTGTTGTTCCAATGCCCTTCTGAGCGTGCTCAATGGGTCCTGTAGCTCTGGTCAGCTAATGATCTGATAGGACTTCATGTTGGGGACGGCACGGTTATTGGCCGGCTAGTTGGCGGTTCCGCCCTTCGCAGGGGTTTTCATGATCAGCACACTGTCTTCCTGTGTTAGCCTCAGTTTTGGGTGGGAGCCTGCTGAGCAGCTGGTCACTTGTGCTGCCAGGCGTCAGGAGCACTGCTGTGAGTTTCTTTAGCCCATAGGCTGTGGTATGTCTGTCCAGCGCTGTCCAGCCCTCTTCATGTTCTCCTACCCGCTGCGCTGGAATGTCTTCTACTGTGAATGGGTCGACTGGTTTCTGTTTGGAGATTGCTGTGCTCGTTCTTCCGGTTTGCACCACTTTGCACTGATCGTTATGGTCTTCTCCTTTCCCCCATCATGTCTACCAGTCGTTCAGTTTCTGCTGCTGGTGGCTCGCTGTTATTGGTAACTGCAGTTGGTGTACACCTTGGATGGTCTTTGGAGCACAGGCTCTATTTTTGGCCTCTGCTCTCTAAGTGGTAACTCCTTAGCCCTGGTAGCCAGTGCCGTGAGCCTTTGCTTTAGCAGCTCTCTAGGGCTTCAGATGGAGACCAGGCCCTGGTAGTTTTTCAGAAGCCCGAGTCCTTCCTTAATCTCTACGACCCTTCTGTCGTGTCCACCCCTGACTAACTCTCTCCGATCCACTTTGATCTTAGCCTCCAACCCTCATTTTTCCAGGTGGGTACATACTGTTGTGTTCTTCTTGACGTGTAGCCCAACGCATCTCCAGGACCTACAGCGGCTGTAGCGTATACCATTTCCTCTGTTTGGAGTTACGGTGTAGTAGGAATTGTCATTCGAGGGCTCTATTGGCAATCCCTTCTTGAATACTCATCTACTGGCAACTTCTCCACGGAAGCCTTGATGATAAGTCTTGAGTGCATTGACTGTAGCTTAGCTTTCTTCCATGGACTTAATGCCCTCATATCCAGCTGCCTGTGCTCTGCAATGGGCGGAGGTGCAGCTGAAGGTTTTCAACTTCAGGTCGCTCGGCCTGAACATCCACTTGTTCTTAACCAGGTACCTCTCTGCTCCTGGATTCAACTGTCAGGATTGGTCTACTCTCAAGCTGCTGAGAGAGCCTGTCCTCTCTTACTCTGTTGACAAGTGTTGGGTAACTAGGCTGTTTCGTCAGTAATGCGGTGATGTGTAGTCTTGGTCCATACACATCAGTCCCCTCATAAGTCTTCATATATTTCCCCTCCTCCATTAGGTCATGTTGTAGAGCAATTTCGCATCAGTTCCACGTTTCCGTTGCTCTCCGGTCCATGAATAGTCTTTGTATCAGTCAGACACTTGATCGTCAACGTTGTTCCTGGTTCCTCAACAGTCCTGGCCATGACCCTTGTTAATCCGGGCCGACGTCCGCACAGCCAGGCATGACTCTCCTAGTTTGTGTCACTCTCATATTTGAGGTAGGCAGGTGAAGCGTTAGGGGGTCTTTTGCCCAAGGACCCCTACTGGAAAGTTGGGTACCAACCAGGATTTGAACGCCGGTCTCTTGTATCAAAGGGTGGTCTCCCGTATCAAAGAGCGGCGCTCTTAACCACTACGTTATCCAGTCGCTATATATATATTCAAAATATATATTCAAATAAATAATATATATATATATATATATATAAAAACATTTGAATTCCCAGATGATCCTTTCAAGAGGTGATATATTTATACCCTTATGAAATCATTCGGTCTAAAGTCCACTTGTTTAAAAAAAACAAGTATAGTACATAATAAACTTAAGTTTAAATAAATCATTTCATCCAAATCCATGGGCTAATCCTGCAAGGTTCCAAGTGCTTCGTTTGGCATTATGAATGCCTTCAGCTCCCCTTGAAGTTCGTTAAGTCAGTGGAACTTAAGAGTGCTCAGCATTTGCAGGAAACTCTTGTCAACTGGCTGGATTCAGACCCATACCTGCAAAGGTGGAAAAAAGTGACCTAGAATTCAGATTTTATGTAATAGAAGGGTAGTCCTACTCAGAAGTGGCAACACAAGAAAAGCTATTCTGTTATGTAAGATTTTATATATAATATATCTTGTATCCAGCACCCAAAAGATCTGAAGATATTTCTTCTTGCTTTGTAACAAGTTTCCTTTCTCTAAAAATGAAGTAATAAATGCTCTGTAAAGTTGCCAATCACTTCTTCATAGAAAGAATCAATAGAATTTTCTGCTGTTACAGGGAAGAAACTCTCTAGAATGGCTGGACAGAATAACCTTACTAAATGCAATAATTGCATTCTGGGCCCAAGTTTGCTGAAATAGCTCCACCAATCTAATTGACTTTCAGTAAAAGTCAATACGACATAGACTCCTGTCACATTCTGGGGTGTAATTCAGATTATGAGGGGTTGTGTTACTGCCTGCCCTGTAATCCTGAGTGCATCAAAATGCTCTGCTGCTGCAGCTCTCTTGTTTGGACTCTTCCAGCTGTGTTTTCATAGAATATCAGGGTTGGAAGAGACCTCTAGTCCAACCCCCTGCTCAAAGCAGGACTAATCCCCAGACAGATTTTTGCCCCAGTTCCCTATATGGCCCTCTCAAGGGGGGAATTCACAACCCTAGGTTTAGCAGATCAATGCTCAAACCACTGAGCCATCCCTCCCTCTCAACTCTGATTCCAGCAGCCTGCTTGTTACACCACTGTCTCCCCCTGCCTTGGTTACATCTGGTAAGATGATCCCAATACCCCCAGTCCTGAATTTTCCCAAAACCATATGCTCCGCAATGCCCAACTTTCTCTTGGACCATTCAGAGAGCTATTAATGTTTACCTGTTCGTTTGTTCCTCTAAAGATACAATACACAGCAGGTTGCCACTTTAGCTGGAGTTAACATTCACTTTAAATCAAATGCAGCACTGGGTTGGTTTAGATTAAAAGTAAAACAAGTTTATTAACAAACTCACTTAATTCCTATCTCCTTTTCAGATATAAAAGGTAGCGTTAGAAAAGGTTACAGGCTAATAAAAGTGAAAAACGCTTTCTAGAGGCTGAGACTTAATCTTAAAAATTACAGCCTTTGTTCAAGATAGTTTCCTTATGAATCTACCTTCCAGCATGATGGTTGACCAAACCTTGGTCAATATCTTCCACAAAGTGAAAGGTGCTAGATTCCTTTGTCATCTTAAATGAAAGATAACTTTGGATTCTTTGGTTACCCCATACTTTAGTTTGTTGAAGCTGTGAGGAAAGCAACATGGAGTCTTCTGGTGTAGGACGTTTTATCTCCCCTCTCTTCCCCCCACTGGTCTTTGCTAAAATGCAGATTGATCCATTTCCTGCAATGTCCTCATCTTGTGAATCTGAATGGTGATCTCGTCCTCTTGTTGGCTCGATAGTCCTGTTTACTTTTTATGTAAATTGAATTCCTACCATCTCTTAATGTGCGTTGGAACTACCTTCCAGATGGCAGAACCGTGTTCCTTTGTCTAGAATGTGGTAACTTCAGCCCTGCCTGGCAGACACACTTTAAGAACATAATTCCCAATATGTTTGTAATTCTGAATTTATCCTCCCATACGTACACCAGTCAACAATATTCATAGTTAGTACGATATTAGTTTTCAATTGATATATCAAATGATGCCTTTTAGATACAGGTTATAACATTAGTGAGTTGGGGTACATTCAGCTGGTCAGGCCAGTTGAAACTCACTACCGGTGAGGTTCCTGCTTTCTTTCCTCTGGGGTGCTGTTAGACTAACAGTTCCTAAGTCACTTAGATGTTTTTGTAATATTTCTGTCTTGCTATATTTTTCAGCCTAGGTATTTCTTTTGTGTTTGTCCTCACCATGGTATCTGAACATCTTGTAAACTAAATTTTAGGGGCCAGTTCTTTCTCTGGGTTAAATGGTCTTGAAATCAATGCTGATTTACTCTAGCTGTGCACCGGTCCTACTATGTTTCCTTCCTTTCTATATGTTTCATATGTAAGGCAAGATATTTTTAAGGCAAGGCAAATATGTTCAAATAGGACATATTCAATATTTGTGAATGTGCTCAAAATCTGCAATTGTAAGAACAAAATAGTAGTTGTGTGCATAAAATTACCCAACTCATGTATACAAATGCTGATGTCTGCAAATATTATGAGTTTTTTTTCCTAAGACCGTTTTTCAAAAAATGGCATTTTGATGTCCCTTTATGCAGGAGGAAAATGTTTTAATCTTCCTGTTTTTTTGCAAATCCCATTTTAAATACAACCAAAAGGGTATGTATAGCAATAATGAAGTTTATGAAAGTCCTTATTCAAATTTTGCCTTCTGTTTCACTTAAGCACAATTTTAGTTTAACATACTTTTTCCTCTCCCATCACAGTTATTCTTGCACTCAGGATTTCAATTATTTCAACTGGCTTATATGTGAGGGTGTCATAATGGTTCACCATGTAATTTTCTTTCAAAATCTTGTCAGAACAACCAAAAAGAATGGGAATTTATGCTCCTTTATATAATGTAGGTAACACCATGCATAATAGCAAAGACTGGAAAGAGAAAGATTAGCTTTAGTCTATCCCAAAAATTGGGTAAATGTGTTATGGAATTTATTATAAACAAACCATTCAACAAGGAGTTTTGTGTGTCCATTTCATGTATAAGCCACATCTCTGGCTTTACATAAATCAGTCAGCTCAAGAGTAAATTCAAGGTCACCTTTTGCCTTCATTCTTCTCTTCTCAAGAGCAATAGAATTTTTTAAAGTAAGTCATTTAGGAGCCTAAATAATATTGACTTTCATTTTGTAAATTTTACTCAATGTGCTTATTTTGCCTTTTCAAACTTTTTTATTAAAAAATCATTTATAATGGGCTGAAGAGCCCGTGCTCAGATCCCTGGATAGGTTTTACTCAGGATTACTCAGTTTCAAAGATGAATCAAGAATAAGATAGATTTTGATGCCTATCAATGCAAGCTCAAACGAGCTGTTTTTGTGAGATTTCAGCCCTAAATAGTAGAAATTTTGTAAGATCAGATGATCTCATAAGATTTCTATAAGCCTAGTCTAATGTTGTTTTGTCTTCTCTGCAGGATCTTTTACTACATCAATCCAATGTGATATTTGAGTATCAAAACTACAAACTGTTCTAATAAGAGTTATGATACGTTTGACCCAGAAGGTAGGCCAATTCTGGTTTTTGCTCTGATTTGGAACCCAAACTTCAGAGACGTGTTTGGATGCACCAATTCCAAGTAGAACTCTCTAGTGCTCTCCACTGAAATTTGAAGAGATTTCAATTTCAGGTTCTCCTTTTGACTCCATCTTCAACCCTTGCTCACATAAAATCTTATTGCTTAAGAAAGAGAACCCTTGTCTTGAGTCTTACTATTTGTAAATGTTAATTTGTGTGCTGTGACTTTAATTTTTCATAAATCCTCTAAAAGAAATCAACTGGATTATCTTTTTACAGCCAACTAACTTTGGATTTGAGGCCGAGGCAGTGGACTTTAGCAAGATACCTCCACTAATCAGTGCTTGATCTTGCGTCACTGATGTCAATGGGAGCTATACTACAGATTTCAGTGAGCACAGAAAATGCTTCCAGTTGGTCGGTTCTAATAATGAAAATCATGAGACAACGCCCCAGTCACTGTTGTACCTGTTTTGCTACTCGAGGTTAGACTCAGGAGTAAATATAATATAGTAGAGGTTGGGAAGAGCCCACAATCTTGTCACAATAATATTCCTGAATTGGAAGTACTCACGAGGTTCAGTAATAGAGTAAGCCACTCAAAGCTTTAGTACTTAATGAAAACTAATTTAGCACAAATTCAAAGGCCCTGACGAATATCACAGTTTGTTAGAAATCAACTATAGAAACAGGAAGAATGTTTAAGATACAGCTGGACAGGAAAAGAGCAATGGAGGCTACAGGGCTTAAGTAGGTACTTGAAGTGTAATATAAAAGACAATCAAAAACCTTAAATATCTATATTGAGATCTAGATCGATCAATCTATCTATATACACATGCTTTGATAAGGAAGAGAGTAAGAAGAATTATACAAATAGATGCTAGAGGGACAATAATTAAAGGAACAACATGAAATACTGAACAAGCTGCAGAGAATACTTCAGCTAAAGAGTTCCTCAAATATATTCTCAATGGGCAGAAGGAAAGAGTATATTGATTCTGAAAAATAACAGTAGTGGAAAAATTGGAGATTTAAGGAAACTAAAGACTGATTTTTTTAAACAATTAATTTGCTCTTGTTTCTGCAAAAGAAGATTAGAATAGGATCTCAGTAACTAAAAATGGGACCCAATTCCCATCACAGAAATGTTGGACTTATGAGAAGATAGATTAGTGGAAGTGACAATGAAAGGGTTGGATATTTCTCATTTAGTTAATGTACCATGTGTCATAAACATACAGCTAAGGGTACCATAAACCCTGTAAAGAGTTAATTCCTCTTTTACGTGTAAAGGGTTAAGAAGCTCAGATAACCTGGGAGCACCTGACCAAAAGAACCAGCAATGGGAGAAGATACTTTCAAATCTGTGGGAGAAGGTTTTTGGTCTGTGTCTGTTGGAGCCAGCCAGGAAATAGGGCAGGGGAAAATATATCTGAACAAAGCATCTAGTCTTGCAGTAAGTAATAGCAGAAAAGAAATGCATTAAATTCACAAACTAAAATAAAAGGTAATCTTTCTCTGTGCTAACAAGGAGGTTTATCCCTGTTTTTGTAACTTTGCCTAGAGGGGAAATCCTCTGTGTTCTTGAGTCTTTTGTTGTTCTGTAAAGTACTTACCATCCTGATTTTATAGAAGTGATTCTTTTACCTTTTCTTTAATTAAAATTCTTCTTTTAAGAACCTGATTGATTTTTCATTGTACTTGAAATCCAAGGGTTTGGGTCTGTGTTCACTTGTACTAGTTGGTGAGGATATTATTCTCAAGCCTCCCCAGGAAAGGGGATGCAGGGTCTTGGGGGGATATTTAGGGAAGGTAGGGCTCCAAGTGGCTTTCCCTGAATGTTTAAATCACTTGGTGGTGGCAGCATACTCTTCAAAGTGGAAGTTGTGCCTTGGGAAAGTTTTAACTTAAGCTGGTAAAAATAAGCTTGGGGGGGGTCTTTCATGTGGGTCCCCGCATCTATACCCCAGAGTTCAGAATGGGGAAGGAACCCTGACACCATGTAACTACTACTTGGATTTTGCTACCTCCTGGAACTCTGGACTGAGCCTCTAGGGCTACAGCTACAGAGCCTGCAGAAGTGAACCTCCCAGTATGGGTCAACAAACTTGGGTTGGCACTCTAAAAATAGCCCTGTTGACAGTGCTTTGAGGTCAACAGAGCTATTGAGATTGTGGCTCAGGATGAAACTTGGACTCTGAAGCCTAGGAAGGAGGGCTGCTCAGCTATTTTTAGAGCAGTAGCATGAGCCCCACACTCAATTCTCTTAACCTAGGCGGGAAGGCTCGCTTCTTCAAGCTTATACAGATATACCATATGGGTCCACCCTGACACCGTCTATTGAGAGTCAGCTGAAACCAATACAGAACTCCAAACCAGAGAGGAGAGGACGCTGCCCTCCTACCCCAGTAGTGAGGATACTATGAGGACTTTTTATTTTTTGTTTAAACTAGGCAACATTTAAAGTGCTGCAGCATTTGTCTCCAAATTCATCCCCAGCATAACTTCTTCCTGGGAAGGTATCGGAAGGAGCTAGGGGCTGGGAAAATTTGTGAGTGTTGATGTGTTAGTATGTATTAGTTAACCCTCATCCTTTTTCTCCCCGGGTCCTAGTTTCCTGCTTCCAGTAGAGTTCCTATTTATGATGGTCATGTTTTCGGGTGTGTCCTTTTGCTTCAGTTGTGTTGGTGTATTTTATTGGTTTTGTGTACTGGGTTTTATGCTCCTTGCCCATTAGTTGTATTATTCATTTTCCAAAGGAACAGCAACCCTGTGTCCACAGGCACAGTAAGGAGGTACCATGTGAGGAGAGGAGAGAAGCCACTCCAAATACCAGCTTTAGCCATACCTCAGGGGAGGGGATATATACCTGGTCCAGTTCCCTCATAACACACATCCCTATTATTCAAGTAGAAGGTATCACTCAAGTGTTAGTGGATGTTATATGTTAATCTGTAAGATTCTTGAGGACTGGAAGGGCAAAAATAAGTGTGTTTTTATTTTGGACACAGCAAGAGTGCAGTTGCCCTCTTAAGATCAGCAATGAGGAAAAAATGTTCAGAACAGATTTTCCGGGAATTGATACTGTAATTTTATTTGAGACAACCAGCAAAGATTTATGACAGGGAGATCTTGCCAATGGATGGATGAACCAGTTCTGAATAAAATAAGATCATTTCTCTCCCTACATATATTTCTAAGCAAACTCTATCCAATCCATTGCTATACTTCAGAAATATTTGGAAATGGTTTTTCTGTTCACTTTCAGTATTTTTCTGGGGCCAGTGCTGGAAGAATTGGAAATAGCACAAAAAGTCTGTTTTTGCACGATCTGCAGTCCTTTTATATAGACTTAGGAGGTTGGACAATTGAGATAACATTCCGGATTTGGATGATTAATTATCCAAATCAAACTTGAACTCTGCACCTTTTGACGTTTGTCCATCATTCAACTAGATCTTATTGAACTGCCTTAAAGTTCTTTGAACATGTTAATGCTGTGGTTAAGGGAAATGTAGTTGATATTATATGAAGTATTAGGTTTGGAATGTAAACATGCTCTAACATAAAAAAAATCAGATAAGCTCTAGATTAGCAATGAATTTTAAGATGACTGCTTCTATCCCATAATTTTTCAAGTAAGCTGTACTGTTCATTCAGTGGAAAACCAGAATATTGGTAGATGGCATTTGGAACATTCTAGTCAGTTTAGCTAATAGTTAGTCACTTAGGATATGTCTTCACTGCAATTAGAGGTGTCAGTGCAGAGGGGGTGCCAGCCTCTTCCCGATGGCGGGGGGAGGGAGGGGGTTGAAGTGGGCCAGACAGACAACTGGGGGGTAGTGCCCTGCCTTCCCATATGGCCCTGCCCTGTGGCCAGGCTGGAAGCTGGAGCCAGACAGTGTGAGTGCTGACTGCTTGCAGGCAGTAAGAGATGCGTGGGTAGGGGGACCCAGTTTTGGAGCAGGCAGAGCAATGGGGTTAAGGCAATTTTGGGGGTGGCTATAGCCCCCACAAACCCTCTCCCTAGCACTACCCCTGTGTGCCTGCAGCACATGTAGATCTGCCCAATCTAGTTTTGATCTAGCTAGCTCAAATAACAATAGTGGTGAAGCCACAGCAGCACAGGCTAGAGGCTCGAGTACATAGCAGGGTCTTGTCAAGAGTAGCTTTGCATGGGACCTGATCCAAAACCATGGAATGCAATGGAAAGACTAATTGATTGCAGTGAGTTTTTCATTATTCATAACTGACAGATGGCATAATTTGTCTCTAGGTAAGACCCAGATTTTCAGAATCAGTGATTCGGGATGTCTCTGTTTTGGTGGCCCAACCTGAGACACCGTAAAGAGACCTGGTTGTCAGAGAACAGGTCCGGAGCACTTTCTGAAAATCAGACCCCTCTCAGGTGTTTCAAGCTGAGCACCTAAAATCACTGCTCACTTAGGGGAAAACTTGGCAAAGTGTCCATAATAATCAGTTTTCAAGCTCAGATGTCTTATAGCGAGATGCAGAATATCTCCAAATAAACCATAGTTGAGACTTATTTTCAAACTGTTAAATGCCCTGCTTCATCAGTATATCAATCTGGAAGGATGGCTGTGGGGAAAAAATCTTTGTTCATGCTTTCGAAATCACCTGTGATAGGAAAGGAAATGCAGAATAAGTGCATGGCAGTTTAATGGTTTGGAGACTGATAAAATGTTGCTGGTATGTTCCTGTGGTTCTTCAACTTTTCAAGATAGTTGAGTTACTACAGAGAATTCTTTCCTGGGTGCTGGCTGGTGAGTCTTGCTCACATGCTCAGGGTTTAACTGATCGCCATATTTGGGGTCGGGAAGGGAATTTTCCTCCAGGGAAGATTGGCAGAGGCCCTGGAGGTTTTTCATCTTCCTCTGCAGTGTGGGGCATGGGTCACTTGCTGGAGGATTCTCTGCACCTTGAGATCTTTAAACCATGATTTGAAGACTTCAGTAACTCAGACATAGGTTAGGGGCTTGTTACTGGAGTGAGTGGGTGAGATTCTGTGGCCTGCATTGTGCAGGAGGTCAGACTAGATGATCATAATTGACCTTAAAGTTTGTGTCAAGATTTCGCCTGTTATGATTTAAAGCAGTAATATTAAAAAAGTCTTAAAAAGTAAGGCTTGTAAAGAGAAACCACTGGCATATTGTTAACTTTGTCATAGCAAATGGGTGCTGCCTTAATTAGCTTTGTAGACTAAAGCTCACTTCTGGGTGGTTTTGAACCTGGTGTTTACAAAATTATATTTGAATTTCACTCTCATGAATGCTATTGGCCTGATTCATCTTTGTTTCTCGCACCAGTGAGCTTTATACCAGTGTAACTCCATTAACTTCAGTGGAGTTGCTTATAATTTTATACCACTCCAAACAAGAACGTAAGACAATCAGTTCGTATTAGATTTAGTACCATTCTGGTGGCATGCTTTCAGTATTGCAGATGCCACTTATGTTCATTTCCAGTGGTATGCTCTAATTACGTCTGTTCTTTCCCATTGTAAATTGTTAATTTTATAGCTAGTATTTGTTATATAATTAATTAGGTTAAACATTTATTCAATAGAGCAAAACCATGCAAAAAGGGAAAAAGAAGGTGAAAATACCTGATGCCCTCTACAGAACTCTTGTCAGTCCATGATCTCAAAGATTTCCTTCTCCTCCATTGTGTAATTGGCAAGAGGCAGGAAATTGAAGAGGGAAAGATTAATGCTAAGAATACAAATGACTGTCTTATACTATATGTTTCAGATTCACCATGATAAATGTTATTACAAAAAGAAGATGGAACATGCAATACATTTCAGATGCCCTTTTTAAAGGAGGAAGAAACAGAAGAGAGATTAAAAGTAATGATGGAGAAACTAGTCCTGTTGCAATAAGAACTAGCCCAAGCTTTAGCCCAAGTCTCATTAAATCAAATCTTTACAGATATTTGCAAAGTTTGTATAACATCTTCCACTTCCTCTTATAACTAATTTTCCTTCATGTCTGCTTTTTATGCTGCCTGTCAGGGTTTGGAAATTATGATGAATTATTGTGAGAGAGGCTGGTCTTACATCATTTCTGTCCCATTTTGGTCGAAGAGATGTTATACGTCTGTTCTGATCTCCTAAAATTACCAGGGTCATCTTGGAGACTTCAGAGATTTGGTTTGTTTGGATGAAGTTGGAATACTGAACTTTTGGATTTTATGTAACGAATCAAAACTCTGAGCAGTTTGAGGTTTGCTGAGAGTGGGGACAAAATCTTCTGTGCTGATGATGGGAAATTTTTCAGTGTGATACTGGCTAATTTTATGAAATTCTGACTTTCTGGGATGCTTTTCTCCCCTGCTTACAGTGAGCATCTTACTAATGCCATTCATTAATGTCCTCCATACTGCTCCCTACGGTATCCGTGGTTCCTCTCTTTTCCAGATTTCCCCTCTTCCCTCTCCAGTTGTGGATTCTGGATCTGTCTCAGACAGGGCCATCCAGAGTATTCAGGGGGCCTGGGACAGGGCCAGGTCTTCGGTGGCAATTGAGCGGCGGGTCCCTCTCAGAGGGAAGGACCTGCCACCAAATTGCTATTGAAGAATTTTTTTTTTCTGCCGCTTGCAGCGCGGTGGTCCAAGGCTTCGGCAGGACTTCAGCAGCGGGTCCTTCACTGCTGAAGGGCCTGCCGCAGAAGTACTGCAGAAAACCCGGAGCAGCTCAAGGGTCCCCTGTGGGACCCAGGGCCTGGGGCAAATTGCCCCACTTGCCCCCCTCTCTGGGCAGCCCTGGCCTCATATGAATCCTAGGTTTCATTACAGTTGGTGGGGATGTCAGAAAAACAGAAAACAGCATAGCATTCGCTGGGACATTGACTATAAGCTCCCTTGATCTATTCTGGCCTAGATGTCAAACAACTATTTTTCTAGCCTCTCATTCAAACCAAGAAGTGAACTATTAATGAAACATAGTTGTTCCTATGTTTAATGTCATTAAGCCTTCATTTCATGGAGCTTTCTTTTTGACAAACACCTTTGCTAAGTTCCTTGCAACATTATTTGGAGGAGAAGAGATATAACTCCTTTTGCCTTTGACTGAGCATTCGCACTGTTACTCTGCTCCTTCTTTTACCTGCTGAAGGTCAGAAGTGAATATCCTTCTCTCTGGCTTGCCTGGCAGAGGCTGTTCCCGTTCCAGTTACTAAGTGAAATATTTATTTGGTATGGAGTGGAAAATAAACAGAAGATCACAAAATAAAAGGCAATTGTAAACAAACACTTCTAGTTCAATACCTGCATGGAGAATTTTTTTTATTACAAGTGCAGAGCTATTGCATATTGTAATTGAAAAAATTTACTCCTTCAGTTCAGAGTTTAAACATGTCTCTGTAAATCTGTTCATTATGCCTCATCAAGGGGTGTGTTTTTCATGGCAAAAAAATATATAGCTGCCTTCCTTTTGAAGGCTGGGGCTATAACAATGTTTAAAAGGGAACTGGATAAATTCATGGTGGCTAAGTCCATAAATGGCTATTAGCCTGGAAGGGTAAAGAATGATGTCCCTAGCCTCTGTTCATCAGAGGATGGAGATGGATGGCAGGAGAGAGATCACTTGAGCATTGCCTGTTAGCTTCACTCCCTCTGGGGCACCTGGCATTGGCCACTTTTGGTCTGACCTGGTACGGCCGTTCTTATGTTCTCCCCCTCCCCTTGATAGAGCTCACTTCATTTTCATTTGGAAACAAATCATTTACCCTATTATTCTTGACGACAATGTGGCATAACATTGTCTAATGTATTTCTTCCTGTTATCCAACCATAGCTGTTTTTTGATGTAACAAAAATGTTTCTCACATTGTTTTAGGCTATTTTGGGGGCTTAGAAGAAAATAGATTTTTATTTAATATAAAGGCTTCCCCTACTTCCATCAAAGTTGTTTGAACTAAAAGCAGATGAAAGGTAGATCATTTGCTTAAAATCATATTAGCCTCCTTGATTACTTTCAAAAGCTTTTTGAAATAATGCTTCATTACCATACAAATGCAAATAGACTGTGTTTCCAAGCTAACTGTCATATAGAGTAAAATACAAAACAGAATAAAATATCCAAGATTATATACAGTTTGTAGTGGACATCAAGTCACATTTACCAAATGTTGTTAGGTTAAAAAAAAAAAATCTAAGCACACTTTAATATCTACCCAAGGAGTGAGCTGTTACACTCTTCAGCAACTCTGAGGCCAAGCTTCCAGAAAACTATTATGGCTTTAATACTCCCGCAAGGGAGACGAATGGTCAGTGAAGAATATGCCAACAGTTTGAGAACCAAAGGCTGAGGTATAAACTAATAGAGAGCACAGGAGAAAAAAATTATTCCCCTGTCTTTCAGTTCTTTGTAACTGTAAAACCCCCAATAATTCATTGGAAGCTGGCATATATTTTTGGTAATCTGCTATCAGGGCCCCCAAACAATCCTGTTAATGTGTATTTTGAAATTTTAGTTATGTTATTGTATAGCATCCTTTTGAAAGCAGAACTGTGTTATAAACTGTGTTTAGCTACAACGTGTATGAAACCAGTTTAGGACAAAATTCCATCTTTGGGAGCTACAGTAATATGGTACTTCTGAGATAGTAAACACTATGGAGGATGTAGAACTCAGAGTAACATGTTATACTTTTTGATCACTAAGCCCTCGAGGGTACATCTACACTGGAATAAAAGACCTGTGGCATAGCTGTGGCTGGCCCACAGGGCTTGGGCTATGGGGCTAAAAAATGCTGTGCAGACATTTGGGCTTTGGCTGAATCCTGGGCTCTGAGACCTTCATCCCTCGTGGGGTCTCGCAGCCTGGGCTCCAGCCCGATCCTGAATATCTACACAGCAATTATACAGCCTGAGCTCCATGAACCTGAGTCAGCTGACCTGGGCCAGCCACAGCTGTTTAATTGCTGTGTGTACATACCCTAAATGGTCCAAGACTTTCCCAACTGAGAGATCACTTCTCTCTGCATGCCATGCTTCTACAGATGGGATTAGCTGACACTTCAGCTCCATTGGTTTGTAAGGGAGATTGTGATGGGATGTACAAACTTCTCACCGGAGAGGAAGGTATAAAGGAGCAATTGTGGGCCTATGCAGCTTGGTCCCACGACCCCTAGAATGCATGCACAGGCTGGAGGAGGAACTTAAAAGAGGAGCAAAGTAGCTCACTTGCAGGCAGCCAGTGGAAGTGGGCAGATCTATGCTCTGAATATCTGCAAAAGGATCCTTGTGGGAGGCCCTGATGCTGGGGCCCATCAATACTGATTCCTGACCTACTCAGGGAAACAGACTCTGGACGTTTATAAGGTTGGAGACTTCTTCTTTGATTCATTTAGTTCATATGTCTGAGGTTTTTGTATGGGGAGGCCAGTAGGACATTGTCCAGGGCATAGGCATTGACTTCTTCTAGCGCCGGTGGGTGCTTGATCCCCCTCTGCCCCTGGCCCCACCCTGACTCCACCCCTACCCCATCCCTCCCACCCTCATTCCAACCCCTTCCCCAAAGTCCCTGCCCCCTCCCTTTTACCTATTTGACTCCTTCCCAAAAGCCCCAACCTGACCCACCTCCTCCCCTGAGCATGCCATGTTCCCGCTCCTCCCCCTGTCTCCTGGAGCTTGCTACAGCTGTTTGGCAGCGGCAGGCGCTGGAAGAGAGGGAGCAGTTGGGCACTCAGGGGAGGAGGAGGTGAGGTGAGGGGCAGAGAGCGTGGATGCAGAGCACCCACTAATTTCTCCCCATTTTCATTAAATAATTTTCATGCTGCTCTATAATTAAAATGCTCTGCTCTGCTCTATCAACACTCAACTTTCTCAAAGGGTGCCCATGTGTAAGACACAGATTGGTCTTACAGGGGATACAGTTAAATATGTAGAAGAGGTTGCTGCAGTAATCATGAAGGTTTTCAATTACCTAGTTGACTATCCTGATATTGGCTAGGGAGTGAGAATTTAAAAATGACTCTATTTTCCCAGAAAGATAGACTCAATATCGCTGTTTCCCCCCATCTCCCTTCCTTTTTCACACTTTACTGAATAACCAACTTCAGAGACACTTTTGGATTATGTGTGTGGAAATGAACTAGGAGTGATGAATTGGGTATCAGTTGTTGAACATCCAGGGTCTAGTGATCATGCTCTTTAGTTTTGAGGTACTTATGCGGGTACTATAAAAGGTAACAGCATAAAAATATGTAAAGTAAAAGATAACATATTGGGCTTTCAAAAGTAGATGGAGGATATGTGGAATGAACTGAATAAAAATTGGATTAGAGTCCTATATTGCATTGGAAATCATCAGTAGGGAAATATTCAAAAATCAGTCAGAGAAAGATATAGGCTTTTGGAATTTAGCATTTAAGGCCTCTCCCCACCCCAAAAGGCACGTGGAGCCAAGTCATAACTTATTTTGCTCCACGTGCCCCCCCTTTTTTACTTTTTTCCTCAGTAATCCAATAGGAGTGCGGAGCCGGCACTTGGGGGTAGGGGCAGCGCATGGCTCCTCTGCCTATGAGCTGGACCTGCTGGTGGTTGCTTCCTGGGCACAGCACAGTGTCAGAACAGGTAGGAACTAGCCTGCCTTAGCCGGGCAGTACTGCCAATGGCCTGGTCAGTGGTGCTGACCAGAGTCACCATGGCCCAGTGCCTTACATTATGCGACCCAGTACTGGGTCATGACCCGCAGATTGAAAACCAGTGCTCCAATGCCCTTGCAACCCCTCCCAGCTAGGTATCATCCGCAAACTTTGAGTCTATTCTCTATGCCATTATCTAAATAATTCTTGAAGATATTGAACAGAATTGGCTCCAGAGCTGATCCCTGTGGAACTCCACTCGGTATGCCCTTCCAGCATGATTGTGAACCACTGATAATGACTCTCTGGGAATGGTTTTCCGACCAATTGTGCACACACCTTATAGTAGCTCCATTTAGATTGTATTTCTCTAGTTTGTTTATGAGAAGGTCATGCGAGACAGTATCAAAATCTTTACTAAAGTTGATATATACCATGTCTACTGCTTCCCCTATCCACAGCGCTTGTTACCCCGACAAAGAAAGCTATCAGGTAGATTTGACATGATTTGTTCTTGACAAATCCATGCTGGCTCTTACGTATCACCTTATAATCAGTGGTTCTCAAACTTTTTTTTCATGGACCTCTTGAAAATTGCTGAGGATCTCAGCAGACCACTTAATGGACTTTCCAAATGTTTTTTGTAGCATTAGCTAACTATTATAAAGCACTTTGGATAAAAGCGCTATATTAAAAAAAACCTTAATAATAAACACTTTTTTGTTCTACAAATAAAAGCACATAACTCATATTTTAACATCAGTAGTCTTACTTTTCTAATGCAGTGGATGTGCCCTCTCTCCCCCACCATGACAGCCTCTGAGCTGGGGCTGGAAAGAAGGGCCATCTCTCCCTGTCAGCCACAACCCTAGAGCTAGGGAAAGTTGCCTCTTTTTCTGACTGCCGCAGCCCTACATGTCCTAAATTTCCCCCACCTCCTCTTCTGACCCCACTGCCCCCTCCCACCTACCTCCTGTTCCCCCCCCCAAGTCCACCACCTCACCTTACATGTGTGTCTTCTCCAGGGTCCAGACACCTAATTAGTGCCATGCCTGCACAGCTCCACTAATTAGGTGAGTGGTCCTTCATTCTCTTGTGTGCATCTACCCAGGTGCACATCTTAGAGGGAAGTATCCGCGGACCACCTGATGGAGCTCGTGGACCACTGGTGGTCCACAGACCACAGTTTAAGAATCTCCTGTCTAGATGTTTGCAAATTGATTCCTTAATTATTTGCTCCATTATCTTTCGGGGTACAGAAGTTAAGCTGACTGGTCTGTAATTCCCCAGAGTTGTCCTTATTTTCCTTTTTATAGATTGGCACTATATTTTCCCTTTTCCAGTCTTCTGGAATTTCTCTCGTCTTCCATGAATTTTCAAAGATAATTTGCTAATGGCTTAGATAGCCATCTAACTTGTCTAAGTAATTTTTAACTTGTTCTTTTCCTGTTTTAGCCTCTGATCCTACCTCATTTTCACTGGTGTTCACTATGTTAGATGTCCAATCACCACCAAACTTCTTGGTGAAAACTGAAACAAAATCATCATTAAGCACCTCTGCCATTTCCACATTTTTTGTTGTTGTTTTTCCCCCTTCGTTGAATAACGGGTCTACCCGGTACTTGGTCTTCCTCTTGCTTCTAATATATCTGTAGACTGTTTTCTTGTTACCCTTTATGTCTCTAGTTAGTTTGACCTCATTTTGTGCCTTGGCCTTTCTAATTTTGTTCCTAAATACTTATTTGTTTATATTCATCCTATGTCATTTGACTTAGTTTCCACTTTTTGTAGGACTCTTTTGAGTTTTAGATCATTGAAGATCTGCTGGTTAAGCCAGTGTGGTCTTTTGCTATACTTCCTATCTTTCCTACACAGTGGGATAGTTTGCTCTCGTGCCCTTAATAATGTCACTCTGAAAAAACTGCTGTTTTCAATTGTTTTTTTCCCTTAGACTTGTGTCCCATGGGATCTTACCTACCAACTCTGAGTTTGCTAAAGTCTGCCTTCTTGAAATCCATTGTCTTTATTTTGCTGTTCTCTTTCCTACCATTCTTACAGTCGTGAACTCAACCATTTCATGATCGCTTTCAACCAAGCTGCCTTCCACTTCCAAATTCTCAACCAGTTCCTACCTATTTGTCAAATCAAATCTAGAACGGCCTCTCCCCTAGTAGCTTTCTCCACCTTCTGAAATAAAAAATCGTCTCCAATACATTCCAAGAACTTATTGGATAATCTGTGCCCTGCTGTGTTATTTTCCCAACAGAGTCTGATTAGCTGAAGTCCCCGATCACCACCAAGTCCTGTGCTTTGGATGATTTTGTTAGTTGCTTAAAAAAAACTTCATCCACTTCTTCCAGGTTAGGTGGCCTGTAATAGACCCGTAACATGACATCTCCCTTGTTTTTTTACCCCCTTTATCTTTACCCAGAGACTTTCAACAAGTCTGTCTCCTATTTCCATCTCTACCTCAGTCCACAGGTATACATTTTTAATATATAAGGAAACACCACCTCCCTTTTTTTCCTTGCCTGTCCTCCTTGAGCAAGCTGTACCATTCTATACCAATATTCCTGTCATGTGTATTATCCTACCATGTCTCTGTGATGCTAGCTATGTCATAGGTGTCAAGTATCATGGGGTAGCCATGTTATCTGGGTGTGTAAAAAGTGACAGAGAGTCCTGTGGCACCTTATAGACTAACAGACATATTGGAGCCTAAGCTTTTGTGAGTGAATACCCACTTTGTCAGATGCATGACATGGTCCAATATGTCTGTTAGTCTATAAGATGCCACAGGACTCTGTCATAGGTGTTTTTATTTACTAGCATTTTGAGTTCTTCCTGCCTTTAAAAGTTAGCAATGATGAAAAGATGGATTTGGGGAAAGTATGGCTCAATGTTCCAGACATTTGTTTGTTTGCTCGAATGGGGTCATAGCCACTATGCAAAACAATAAATTTTGTATTGCAAGTGCCCAGATGAATCAAGATTAAATAACTTCAAGGAGGATAATACCTCATGGTCTTGGCTGGCTGTTGTATGAGCCCACATTACTGGAAAGCCATAACAGCTGCTGTCCCTAGCCCAACTGAGCTGCTTATTGCATAGCTTGTCTGGCCATGAAACAAAGACCATTACTGCTGAAGAGTCCAAAACCTGTTTTTTACAGCTGCAGTGTTCTGTTTGCCAAAGTTTAGAAATTGGATAACTGTAACTGTATTAAATTCTTGTAAATGCTTTTTGCTAGGTATTAGAATGCAGGACAGAGACAGGAGCCCTTGTAAGTAAGATCTGAACTGGGTCTCAAGAGATCTGGGTTCCAGCTTTGCGAAAGGCTTCCTCTGTAACCTTGAATCTCAGCTCATCTTCTCCTTCAATGTTGTATCCTTTTCTCTCACCCTTTGTCTTGTCTAGTTAGACTGTAAATACTTTGTAACCTGGACTGCATCTTACTATGGGCTCAAATGAGTCCTTTAGCCAGGGCATCATTGCGGGGATCGTTGTCCCTTTCCCAGCACAGCTATGCAGGATGTTCTGCAAATCAGCAGATAATATTTTGTAAAATTCTTTATTTGACAGTATTTTACTTTAACTTGCCTAGAGAGAGAAAACAAACACATGCTTATTTATCATCCAAAAATCAGTTTTCAGTTATCTTTTCATGTGCACATACTAGATTTCTGGCTTTAAGGGACACACCAAAATAATCATCACAGAATAAAGAAGGCAACCTAGAGAGAGAGAGAGACAAAGGAAATAAGGCACCTGGGCTATATTACAAGTATTTGTAAAGAAAATGTCTAAACAGAAAAGTTATATTGCCAAACGCATCATAACTAAGGCAACTTCAGCAACTAATTCACAGTGTGTGGTAAAGTGCCTCTCTTTCTACAACTCTCCAGTGATTCAGCATTGCTTGTTGAATGATTGCTCATTGGAGAAGGAAAAGGCATGCTTGAAAAAATCTTGAAAAAGATCTTATGTGGTTGAATAAACCTAAAGATTCAGGATTATTCAAATTACAAGACATATTAGACACCTGCTTTATTGACTGATAGACACTTAACACATTTTTATATGTAGCTTATACATTTTCCACTAGTTTATAGTCTTTATTCACAAATGGCAAAGAGATGACATATTTATGCTTCTCTATCATCCTTTCCACTGCTTGACAGAGGCCTAAATTTGCAGCAGCTTCCTCCTTTCAGCTGTGTTTTGTTTTGGGGACAGTGGAAAAGGGAGAAGACCAAGTGAATTTAAAAGGGAGTTAGAGAACTTCTAAATGGAAAAAAATGATTTAAAAATAATGAAGGTTTACAGGATTAGCAATCAGAAATGGAGCTTTTCATGTTTAGTTTGCCAGTTGAAATCTGGCTCATGGTAGTAAAGACCAAAGTGTGTTGTCATTGATTAACTGTGGGATGATGTCTGTGAAATAATACTCTGCACTTTCATTAGTAGTTCAGTGCAGTTGCTGGTGGACAGGTGTCCACCTCACAAAACTGCTGCTGTGGTTGCACTAATTGAAAGCTTGCCGACAACCTCAGAAGAAGGGCTAAGGGCTGAAGGGCCCTCGAGACTGAACTTTCTCATTTTCTCTCTCCAACCTGGAATTCAGGCACATTGGCAGGATAGTGTAGGGAAACATGCACTCTCTGTGCTGTTTTTGTTCTGTAGTTAAGGGGTACGTTACAACTCCCAGGACATGGACACACATTTTAAAGAAGAAGAATGAGTTAACTGTGAACCTAGGTGTTTTGGGTTAGAAATTCATAGCAGTCATTTAAGGTTTAAGGCTAATATTATATTACTACTGTTTAACAGGGTTTGTAAGGAAAGCAAATTAAATGACTTCTTATTCTAATGGCAGTGTAATGGGATAAGGAAGTTCATAAAATCAAACCTCTGTGTAGCTAATGTAAAGTAATGCATGCTTTAACAACTTTTGTCACTCAATACAGAGGAAAAAAGCGAGTGTGCATTAGAATTGGTCACTGAGCCTCCCTTTTCCGTTATAAAATAAAATCAACACCATGAATTTCAAATCTTTATTTATGTGACAAACTAGGGGAATAAAGCAAAGTAAATGACTATAGCTGAATCACATAAAATCCTGGTGAGCTTATTACTGGATTTATACAGTCAGGGTTAACTTACCCTCATTTCAGATTTTGGAACCACCTATTGGGGGTAAATTCAAGGGCATTTCTCTTATGTGAATGTCCTGTAGAATTTAAAATAAAATGATACCCTTTCTGCAGGTTTTTAATAATCTTATTTAATTTAATAGAAAATAATTTACCTGCTACAGCATAGCAGGATGGTTTGTTGTTAAGTGCTGCAGAGAGTTGTTAAGGCTGCTAAGTTGTTATGGCTGCTTAGTGTTGCTGTTCTGGGAGCTCCGATATCTGCTACACTAGCAGAGAATGCAGGTTACTGATTCAACAGACCTCAATGTTATTCATAAGGACAGAGCGCACACTCAGTTTGGTGGTGATGGTGCTTGCCAGGTTTATTGTTGCCAAAGCACAGTACTAGCACCAGATAGGAACTACATGTATGACTGTGACAAGGTACCTGCTCAGTTAGCACACCAGAATGCTGTCCCCTCAGCGAGTACAAAGATGCCCCTTATAGGACTTCTCCTTTTATACACTAATACAAGCAAGTTAGTATTATGCTGCAGTTGGTAGTTACCACCCTTATCCTCGTACCTGCTAGTTAGAACAAAACATCTTCATCCATTATCCTGCCATTGCCTCCTTATGTTTCCAAGGGTTGATGTGTTCTTGTACCATCACTTATGAATGTGTTTACATAGTTCCAGTACTTGAGAGATCTGTGAGTGTTTGTATTGTCCTCTCCAATCAGGAATATACTTCCTTGGCTAGCTGACACCTGATGTGTTCTATTTTACTAAGGCCAGGCCTGCTCTGGTTCACAGCCTTTGGTGCATATTCTTATTTATGCTTAGAGCTCCAGCAAGACCTATATAGTTCAAAAAAATCTATGGAAATAATCACATTTGCTATTAAATTCTGACTGAGTACAGAGTAGTTTCTAAAATTTTATAGAACTCTATTAGTTTCCTGTCTGTTGAATTCTCTGGGACTGTGCCAATCTGATGGAAGCTCTTGACCAAGTTAATGAGGTAGCTGATGTGGAAGCTGATGAGGTCTCTGTTCCACATCTCTAAGCATCCTTTTATATATATATATTTTTTCCTGTGGTGCTCCAAACCAGTTTTGAAGGTGGAGCCAAACTCTCAGCCACAATGAATAATGGTTATAGTCAACCTCAGTATATCCAAAATTGGTTCTACATGGAAATAACTTGCATACAGGAATATTATAAGCCTTTTTCGGGGCCTGCATGGACTCACTCTAGTGTGGGTTTGTTCATTTCACACAAAGATTATTGACGTACAACTTAATTCCACCATGGGTATTATTTCAGGCACTGATCCAACCACCACTGAAATCCGTATGAGCCGTTGTACTACTTTCATATGTAGTTAGTGTGGCACAACTTAAAAATCAATTAAATAGCAATGGCCTCTTTCCTCCTCGCTTTCTACATTCAGATAGTTCATGAGATTCCACAAATTATTTATGAATGAGGAAGAACTGGCATCCAAAGATGAGCAAATCCTACTTGGCTGTAGGGGATTGCTTCAGTGATCTAACAGATCTTTGTCCTCTCTCTCTCTCTCTCTCTCTCTCTCTGCTACAATTCTTTAATCTTAACTCGAATCATTTTCTGCACTTTGGAGGTATAAAAGAAAAGTTCAGACATGAATTATGAAAGTGATGTATATCGATTCTTTCTTGCAGAACCTGGACATTTGCTAAGCATTGTAATGGAGCAGAGCAAAGGAGGGGAAAAATTGATGAAACACGTGCAAAGTTTCAGAGTAAGCTTCTGTTTACGCTGCCCAGGTTTTTGAAAGTTTGGGTCAAATGCCGCTCTTGGATCAGTGCCTATGACCTTATTAGGGTTACTGCAGACACACATGAGGACAGAATTTGGTCCTGTGTGTTACATCATTCTATGAAGTGTAGACGCTTGAACTGCTTGTTGAGATTGTTATCCATTAGGACACTACTTTTTTTTTTCTTTTTCTTTTAAATATTTCAAACACTTCCAATTCTGTTCCCAGACGAAACTTTTCTTGTAGTATTTTAGTGGTTCCAGTTTAGGTCCAGGCTGGATAAAGATTTATAATGATTTTTATTTTATCCACAGATGGGTCACCTTTTACTTTTTAGTAAGCACACACAAGTCTAGATGGTTTCAGGAGAGAAAGCACAACAGTTTATAACAAATGTATGATCACACAAAGTCTTCTCAGACATTCACAATTATTCAGTGTACACTGGTTATGCATAGAGGTTAATCCAAGTGTTAGCATAGTCACTTCCACTCTAACATCACGTTTCGTAAATATAGTCAGTCCTGTGCTAGCAACATTATACCCTCCTTTTAGACTCTCCCAGTCCTTTTTACTGAGTATACCAGAGAAAAGCAAACTATACGAAAGAATAGCAAACTACAGGCAAGAGCTATAGTGCAGATAAAATACACTCTCATAGTGACTGGCAATTTCTATAGTTCTCGTAGAATGTTAGAGGCCTTCATCTGTATTGCTTAATGCTCTCAGAGATGCAAAAAAAGGGTGTGATACAGAGAGAATTAGTAAAACAGATTATTTTTGATTTATTCTATTAAAAAGAAAATATGATATTCTTCCCCCACCTCTTTGCTGTTTGAACTTGCTCAAAGTAGGAAAAGAGCATTTTTCACAGCAAAAATTATTAATAGGCTAGGGAAAAAAAGTCTTTTGGTGACTGGACCTTCCAAGAAAATAAGGTCTTATGTCTTGTTTCTTGGATAGTATAGCATCCATTGGTAAGCAAAGATGAGAAAATATAATAGTTATTGTGCTTTGCATCCATTTATGTGGCAATATTGAACCATTTGTGGAATAGAATTATCAGTGAATCAATACAGCATGTTTCCCAATCAGCAAAAATTATGCATGTACCCTAGGAAAGGATATATGAAATTTGATTTATAGCCTATAAACAGTATATCCTTTGTCATATCTAATAATATCATGGCCTGGATATAATTAACTCTTCAATGTCTGTTTGTTTTACTTAAACATCTGATATAAATGAAGAAAGGCAAGATATATCACTCTTCTTAAAGAATGGACTTTGCCTTGACATGTGTTCTCACTTTGTAATCCCCTCAAGAAAATCAGGCTATAGTTCAGATACAAGGTAAATCAGTAAACCCTTTTAAAATGCTATTGGGTTATCTAGATTCTATTCATTTTCTAACATTCTCAGAGTGCCTATTGTATAATAAAGGTGCCTCCTTTAAGATATAAAGACTGCTGTTCACTTTGGTTGTGGACATTCATAATCCATTCACTTCTAAAGCATGGTGAGCTCCTCAAATTCAGAATGTTGCTGGGTAACTCTATAGTCTGTGTGGGTGTAATGTTTAGGGTGGAATTTATGCAGAAGGTTTGCCCAAGGTCCTCTGTACCATTTACACTCCAGACTAAGTGTCTCCTTCAAGGTGATAAATGCCTTCAGCTCCCTTAGGGTTCAACCAGATTAGGAAAAGAGGTCAAGGTTAGGTTTCAGTTAGGCAGTCATATGTTAATTAACTCCAACCTGACCTCAGCCTCTCTTTTTTTATCTAGGCAAATCCTTAGACAGCACTGCATAGGAGATACTTTGAACCTCAGTGGGACTGAGCACAGCATAGGACCTTGTCTGGGCATTGGCATGGTTTTCATTCTCATTGAATGAGTCTGGGATTTTCAAAGATGCCTAATGAAATTTGACACCCAACTCCCACTGAAATTTAGGTTCCTTTGAAAATCCCAGCCTTTAAAATGTTTCCAGGACCAAATTGTATACACTTCCCAGTGAAATGCAAACAACTGAACTTACATCAAAATGCAATCATGAAATATAACACCTTTTCAAAATTCAAGGATGTAAATTGATGGAAATGTAGGGGAAGTTTTGCTTTTACAAGCGGAAAGGTAAAAATCCAGCCTCTGGCTCCCAGTGGTGGAAAGTCTACTTGGTGAATGTTGCCTAGTTACACAAGCTGCTGACAATGACCTCTCCATCCTTTAGCTGGCTGGTGAAGCCGAGAAGGTGGGCTGAGTTGTCAAGGTTGATACCCTGATTCCTCATGCAGTTTCTTTTGGCAGGGCTCTCATTGAGGCATGCCAGTATCTTTAATCTATTTACCTCTAATAAGACCCTTGGGAGATGGTACTGAAGTGCGGCTCCCCCATTTCTCTTGGAGAAAGTCCCTTTTTGAAACAGGTGCTCCTGAGTCCAGGAGAGTGTACTAAACACAGGAGAGACTGGGACTCAACTGAAACTGGTGTGCATACATAATAGTGCTAGCATTTCAGTACCAGGGCCTGAAAGAGGAACTAGAGAGGATGTGGAAAGTGAAGGCCAAAGTGGTCCCAGTGGTGGTAGGAGCACTCGGGGCTGTGACTCCTAAGCTGGGTGAGTAGCTCCAACAGATCCCAGGAACAACATCAGAGCTCTCTGTCCAGAAGAGTGCAGTGCTAGGAACAGCTAAGATACTGAGCAGAACCCTCAAACTCCCAGGCCTCTGGTAGAGGACCCGAGGTTGAGGAAGACACATACCACCCATAGGGGTGAGAGGGGAATTTTTTTTTTTTGTTTAATGGGATGATATCCTGCCCCCTCTTGGGCCAGCAAAGCAGGTGAGATGCAGAGTGTAGCAAGCTCCTCCCTCCTTTCTAGAGGGGTGGAACGGGTGTGCTGTCTCTAACCACCTCAGAGGTCCTGGCCTCTCTTTTGGACCTTTTTCAGTTGCTCTTCAGGTAAATTTTACTTGCATTTACAGGCCATTCTCCTGAAGCAGCCTTTGATCTCTCACTGTGCAGGGACAAAGAAGTCAGCTGTGTGGTGTTTGCTTTCTTTGAGCCTGAAAATCTGTGCCATACAACTGTCAGACATGATATGGAAGAAGGAAAACTAAATGTATTATATATGTGTCAGTTAGACCTGCTCTGAGCAGGGTTAGATGACATGGTTCTTGACACAGGTGGCAGCACTAGTAGAGGTGACCTACTGTTTGCAACAGTGGGAATTTATTGAAACTAAAAATCCTGAGGTAAAGAGGGTTGTAGTGAACAACTCTTTATCCATCTGTAGAATATACCAAATGCCTGTTGCTGAAGTGTTAAGTGTTCAGGCAAGAGGTGTGTTTTGTCACATTTCCTGTTAACTTTCCTTTTCTCAAGCAGTTTGTTTTAACTGCTTCCCTTTTATATCTCCTTTTTAATATTGTTACGTTGCAGTTATGCAGAAGGATTTGGCCAACAGCCAACTAAATTAGATTTGCATGCAGTTTGGGAAGCACATGGCACTTTATTGCTTATGTGAATTCTATAGCCCATAAATTTTGATTGTTTGTTTTTTCTTTAGAGAAACAAAGTGGATGAGGTAATATCTTTTATTGGACCAATTGTAATTCTCATTTTCTTCCTATTGCATTCAGAAAACAATACAGGAGTTTTCAATGTATTTGAAAACTGGACCTCTATATAAAAATCCGTATAGCTATGTTACCTAATAATTTCCATTATAAACAATTTTTGTGACCTTTGTTTGAGAAGCTCTTACGTTGTCATAGTTTGCAGGTGGTCTTTGAAATTCAATAAAGAAAAAAGCTTTAGAAACAGAAATGACTTTTCTTTGTCCTATGAAATCACAGGCCATTTAAACCAATGGTTTGGAAGCAGTGTTCTAATTTGTACATTTGTCAGTTTCTAAATTCCCAGTTTAAGACATCTGGGGCTGACATGCAGAAGTTGAGCACACAAAGATACAGCCATTAGAGAGCTATGCTTGGCAGTGAGGCAGTGTAAACCAGCAGAATGAACACAGGGTCAGGAGCCAGTAGGGTCTTGAGTTCTCATTCTGACCCACCATGGGTTCACTGTGTAATCTAGGGCAAATCCCTTTGTCTCAGTTTTCCCATCTGTTACATGGGGATAACAATGGTCTCTTATTTCATAACCAAAAAAATCAGCGTTTGTGAGGCAATCAGATACTACAGTGATGAGCACCATAGAAAAGCACATCAGGAAATGAATAATCCTGTGTTCATTGCAGGCTTTGGGTGGTGTATAATAAAGAAGGCAGAGACAGCATAACTGAATGAGGATAGCAATGTTGAACAGCTGTCTCACTCCCTGAGTACCATCTATTCTGAGCACTGAACAAGGCTGAGATGCTAGGAAAAAATAGTATGTGATCATGGAGAATCCAGCCTAAGGGTCCGATCCAGAGCTCATTAAAGTAAATGGAAAGATTGCTGTTTATGCCACAGGGTTTTGGCTCAGGCTTATATTAGTATTTGTACTGTATTTTTGTATTCAGGGTAAGGGATGTAGATGAAGTAAGGAGTGCAATTCACACTAGATAGCAATTAACCACAAACGCCTATTATAAGTGTTAAGCATTCTATTCATGTTTATGAATACAGGTTCTGCTTAAAGAAATATATTATATTAAATATGCCTGATATTAAAAAAGGAGACTGCCATTGTTTCTCGTGTGAAATTATCATCATTCAGTTACATAATACAATTTCACTAGGTTAGATAAAAGATTATTGTTAACACTCCACAGCCTGACTCAAGTTATTAAATCCAGTTTTTCAGATGTGTTATTAATGAAATGTCCCCATACATGTATCACAGGAATTTGGTATTAAACACATACATTGTCTTTAACTTTAATTTTATTAATTTTAAACTAATATATTTTATTTTAAAAAATCTGGAAGTTTTCTGAAGGTGCCCTACAAATAAAAAATAGTAATACTATACAGAAATTGCTTTATGGTGCAGAAAAGGTACTTTTCATAGCTGCAAGTCAATTTTCTGGACCAAAAAAAAATGTCATAATGTAGGATAAAGAGCACTGAGATATATAACATATTTCAAATTGACTCCCAAACTCCCAAACAGAGCTTTTAAGTGATTCCTGCAATATACTGTAAGTGACAATATTTTCTACATGTGGAATGTTTTTTGATAGTTGTGTTGACAATTGTGTAAAGAGGACCATATATCTGATCTATGATTTTGCAGTGTGATTACAGGGTTATATAATCAATCATGATTTTTTCTAATCCTCTGAATTATTTTGGCACTGTATTTCATTTTTAAGTTCTACCTGATTTCTTGGCCTTTTTCAGTGATTCTTTTCAGTATTTCCCTGGCTTGTTTTGATTCCCTCTTATGCCCGCCTAGCTCTTTGCTTTGCTTTGTATTTTTTGGCTCTTGTATTTCACAGTTTTCCACTGGTTCATATTGGGTTAATCCCTAAATACCTCTTCACTGATCTTTCTGACTATGTCTTTGACTTTAGTTGCAAAGAGCAAATAACATAATAGTCTTCCTGCAGATGCTCCTTCATCCTCTTAATCACTCATTCAATTTTCTGCCATTCTCCTTTATTCTTCCTGCTGTTTTCAGGCCTCACCAACACTCCATCTTGCTTTGCTGGACTTCGCAAACATTCATCTTTCCTCCAGAACTCCTTTGTCCACTCAATGCTTCCCTGACTCTGTTTTGCTGATATTTTCCTTTCTGCTGTTTCTCTGATATGCACATTATTTTTCCATTCCTTCATCTTTCTCCAGAGCTCACATATTTCTGTACCCTGCTGTTCTGAAGTGACCTCTTGCTCTCTCCTTCCCCCTTTTTTCTGTGATGATCATATTGTATTCCAAGATCTGAATAGAAGAGTGATTTACGGCTGAAGTCAATAATTCACTTTTGGCCAAAGCAGTATATTTTAGAGTCACCATCTCTTTGTGCTTAAGCCAAATATGTAATTTATTTGTACAGTTTCAGCTCAAGAAAATACATCCAATAAAGCAAAATAAATAATAATAATTAATAAAACCTCAGCAACGTGTATACCCTGGTTCAAGACAGCAGATGAGCACATCCTGATTCAATACAAGTATTCAGGATAATACTCCAATACACATTTAACTTTAAGTATAAGTTTAATCATGTGCTTAAAGTTAAGCACTGTCTTGATTGGGGAAGATGTGAATGGGGGCCATGGGAGAATTACCTTAGTAAATCACATAATGAAGAATGGAAGAACACTCTCTAGAAATAGCTTTGGGGACATTAGCATTGTGTTCCATTGCAAACAATAAAACAGAAAAGGTGCTTCTCTATAGGCCTGTGCAATTTTCCCTTCATTTGTTCCTTCAGGGTAAGGGGTTGGCAGCATTGTAAAGTGGAGGGGTCATACAAGATACGGATTAACAATCTGCAGGGAAAACACAGACCTATAAATGTAGATCTTGAGGTCTCTGCATGGAGAACTTCTCTATATATGTTGGTCTCCGGTACTGTCCCTGAGGAGTCAGGCTGCCATCAGCCTCCCTAGTCATGCATCTCTCCTATGTCTTTCACTAGGGAAGGTGAGGACAAATATCCAACAGATGTCTGCTAGATCATGCACCACAGAGCAGCTGCTTTTTGGCCCCACTTCCCTTCCTCTGGTTTGTCTTGCGGAAAAATCCATATGGATCCTCATATGAGATATAGAGAAGCATCTTGAGGCCAGCCCCCTCTATGGCCATTCTCCATACCAAGCAGCAGAGTGAAGTACAGGGGCAGATGTTAGTTATGAGTGTGGGATAATAGTCTCCCAAGATATTGTTTTCACAGTAGAGTGAACAAAACTGAAGGCAATGTGGTGTTGTGAAGAAAAATTTAATGCTACATTATTCTTAAGTTATCCATTTTGTCAGAGCTTAAGGGGAAACTATACTGTTTCTTCTGTCTATTCTGCTTATTGCTCCAGGACTTGTACAAAAGAGTGATTTGTAGGAGTGAGGACAGAACTGTTAAAAATTATTGAGTGGATGATTTTTCATTCATTAGCATTGGCTTTTTTCATTTGATGATAGAGTGAGTTAAAAACATTTTTTCCCAGAAAGAAATCTTTCATATAGTTGAAGCATCCCCTAGTATGTATGCTGCATGTAGAAAACATCTTCTTTTCCAAAGTGTCTGGCTTGCAGGTGATTTATTTTCAGTAATTATAAGGAAGAGGATTTTAGCCAATCAAAGCAGAAAACAAACCAAGAAAAAAATCCAAAACAAGCAAAACCCAGGATATTATACCCTTGCAAATGGATCTGAGTAATAGGCAAACTCTACCTATACAATGAGGTTGCAATATTAGGGGCTAATTCTGCACCCATTGAAGGCAACGGCAAAGGTTCCATTGGCTTCAGTAGAGCAGAATCAGGGCCATAATCTTTTATAACCTCCTGTAACCTTCTTTGTATGAATTTATATTGGTGGAAAGCACCTAAGTCTCTTAAGCACCCTTTGAAAATACCTGTGTGTAATTCTTTACACATATATAGCACCTTTTTCCCAGAAAATCTAAGAGTGTGCGCGTGTGTGTATGTACAATATACCCAAGTCTGAAATGCAGAAGCCTGCTCCCAAAGAGTTGATATGTCTCAGTCCAGTCCCCAACAGATGCTATTAATATAGCAAAATATTATCACCGGAGTTGACAACTTAATTTGCAGTCTTGGAAAAGTGGCCTACAGCACTGCATATTACTGAGAACACCAGTTAGTCCCACAGTCACATTCATTTTTACGTTTATAATATTTTCTTGCTTCACTGGATTGCTGCATGGATTAATTATGTCGGAGAAATACTCAGTTCTCACTTTTTGTTTGGGTGCAGCAAAATCAAATACTATATTATTTCTCCAGCAATTGCAATAGAGGGAGGGAGTGCCCTAGGACGCTGGGTTGCCCCAGCCCCGAACGGGTCTCTCAACAGGTAAACAATTACAGCAAGCATTTATACCTTTGTTACAGACAATAACAAGCAATAATACAGACAATAATGAGCAACAGCTGCATTTTGTTTATACATAGGCCATCCTGCTATCTTATTTTCCTCACTTCTGGGCGCCAGTCTACGTATTTGATTATCAGTGCAAGGTCGTGATAACTTCTCACACAGTTCTTTCCTACTCGCCTCACACTATCCTCGCTTCTACAAATCTCACGTCATTAGGGTTACAGCTGGCCTAACTCTTGCTAACAGACTGACATGCATTAAGATCCCCTACAAATCCTTGTCAATTCTTTCCCTTCTTCCACAATTAGTTAATGGTTTATAGTGCTTTGAACGTGCAAAGTACTATATAAGCACTACTTATTTTTGTTATGAATATTTATCTTTATATTATGAGTTCTTGGAGATTTAGTCACATTTTTAGACCTAAACTAAAGGCAACAATGGTTGTAATTGGTTATATATATATTTCAGTTAGTGAGGAGCTTATTGATGAATTTACACGATGCTTGTTTCCTTTTAAAAATCATATTGGTATTTGGAATGAGCCATTTTTTGATTAGATGAATCTTAGGATGAGTCTGTTGTCTCCATCAGTCAGAGTGCAGCTTTGCAATAATGCACAGTGAACAAATGTCATTCTAATGCACCAACATCCATCACAAAATGGGGCAACATCTATATTAATCATCTGAACAGAAATAAAGAGATTGGGGTAAACTGTTGTCACTTAATGTAATGTACCCTTCACTTAACTTTGGATAAGTGCATCAGTTTTGCCTTGGCAATTTTATTGAGAAGGGAGAACGCTATTCTGTGACACCAGCAGTATTCCATTCCATTGATATTATCACCTACATTAAAGACTGAGCATCCCTTTTCTAGATAACAATGGCCCTTGAAAAATCAGTGAATCTGCAAGATCATGTCTTCCAAAATAAACTTTTCATATTCTACTAATTTTTGATAGACTATCACAGTCACTTTATTCTTTGTGGATGATCTGCTCAAATTAACATGTAGTTGAAAACTGATAACTGGTTGTAAGTCTTTTAACCATAGCAGTTAGATACTAGCACATCAGTGGCTGAATTGTGAAACAAAAATAATTCATAACATCTTTTCACAAATAATAGCAGTAAGTATGGTTTGCTGTGATTCATGGAATCTTTTTACCATATTGATTGAGTATTTAGATAGCTGCCGTCTATTTCTCACTTGTTTGAACAGCTTCATGAATTTTATTATGAAGTTGTGTTCATCCAGAACTTCAGACTGGAATTGTTCTCCTTTTTTACAAAGTTTCAGTCACATAATCAGGGAGCAGAAGCTAAGCAGTCGCTCAACACAAGTAATGGATAACTAACAGACAAAAAGCTGGTCAAAGCATCCACTAAAGTTAATTAGAACTTTCCATTGACTTTTTGGGGCATGATTCAGACTGGAGGAGAACAATTCAATGAAAATGTTTAATCCATACTATTTGGCAAAGTTACTAACGGGGCACAGTAACAGTGAAATCGTGATTTGGTAGCAAATGATTTGCTACACAAAACAGAGACTATGTCGTGATTGTTCATACTGAATAGCTTGACCAGTTGTAATTGCCCCAATGTTGCCTTCATACACCTGTAAAAATTCCCTTAACATTGAAGTTATCCTGTTTCTGTTCCCATGAATAGAGCAGCCCAAGGACACAAGTTCTCCCTCATGATGTATGTCATGCAGGCTGCCCAGAGCACAAATCAGGCAACTGGGCTCTCTCTATAGAGAGTGCTACCTCAGTAGAGATGGATAGGGTCTAGATTTCATGCCCCAGAGTGGATAGATGAAAGGAAGAAACCAGCTTTGTTGGTGGACTGAGGAACTGACTAATGATCCTTTAAAGCACACATCAACTGAGATCTTTCACAAGGATTAAAAACAGATGGGGATTTTCTTGAACCATGAATTTGCATATGAAAAGGATGTTGGATTATAGAGGATTCCAGATTACAATAATAGGACAATTATGTATTCAACACTATTGAAAAACATACAGCCACCAGGAAAGGAAATATTCCATATTCCAAGCTGTCAAGGTTTTTTCCCCACTTTGAACTTTAGAGTACAAATGTGGGGGACCTGCCTGGACCCTTCTAAGCTTAATTACTAGCTTAGATCTGGTACGCTGCCACCAGCCAGAAATTCAGTGTCTGGCACACGTCCCCCCCCCCACCCTGTCCCCTCTGCCAGACTTTTCCCTCCCTGGGTTGCCTTGGGAGGCTTCACCAATTCCCTGGTGAACACAGATTCATATAGACCAGAGGGATCCCCGCCCCCCGCAGCCTTAGATTCAAAGTTACAGCAAACAGAGGTAAAAATCCTTCCAGCAAAAAGAAACATTCACAAGTTGAGAAAACAAACATAAGACTAATCCGCCTTGCCTGGCTATTACTTACAATTTTGAAACATGAAAGACTGATTCAGAAAGATTTGAAGAGCCTGAATATATGTCTGGTCTCTCTTAGTCCCAAGAGCGAACAATCCCCAAAACAAAAAGCACAAACAAAGACTTCCCTCCACCAGGATTTGAAAGTATCTTGTCCCCCTATTGGTCCTCTGGTCAGGTGTCAGCCAGGTTTTACAGAGCTTCTTAACCCTTTACAGGTGAAAGAGAAATTAACCCTTAACTATCTGTTTATGACACAAGCAAAATCTGTCTGACCAAATTCAACCATTGTTGGACTCCTGCTGCATCAAAAAGTGAGTGGATAATTTTGCAGTTATAGGAGACAGTGTAGAGGATATTTCTTAATTTAACAATCTAAAGTCTAGCCCATTCAGAACCCACTTGTAGGCCATTTAGTGAATGAGACAAGAGTATCCTTCAAGAGGATTGATAACTGATTGGAGTCCATCAATCTATCCAAATTTGAATCCTCTCAAACTAGCTTTAGATCTGAGCCTGGAGGACAGTGCTTTTTAAGAAGAGAGCATTTGTGCTCCTGTAGGCATCAAAGAGACCATGGAATAGCTTCTCAGCTAAGGTTATGATAGGCTTTTCTCACCCTACTTGAAGTCAGATACAATCTGGTATTTACCCACTGCTGGAAGGGAAGGTAGTTTGTTCTGAATGTGCATTACCTGTCTGTCTTGTCTAGATATCAGAAGCATCCACTATTTGACATATTTCATTCATGTTCTCAACATATATACCTTCTAATTGCATTGTCTCTACTTTACCTTAACATCCTTCTTTCCCTTAACACTAATATCTCCTGAGAAATGCATGATCTGTGTGTAGCCATCAGATTATTTATTTCACCAATATATCACAAGTATGACAGTTTGCGCTTGTGATACATTGTTGTAATAGATCATCAGCATGGCTGATCATTCTCAATTGCACATCAAAGTGATACATCACAGTGAGCTGTCCTGATGGAATGTTCTAATGGTGGCAACTTTCAAGAATATTGGTAGAAGGGAAAGATTCACTTGAAAAACTAAAGATATACAATCCAGAATCCTTGCAATTCCTCCTTTCCTGTCAAGGATTTCCTGCTGTCCTAGATTAATTCCATTGAGCAAAGGGGAATTTAGTTATACACCACCCAAAATATTCTGTAACACGGGTGGAATTTTAAGACTCCAGGACATCTCTAAAATGTCCCTTGTTTTTAAGAACCTCACTCAGTTTTGTACCAAAGTTAACTATGTTTCACTGAAATTTAGTGTCTCTTCATTTCTTCTTTTGTTTAAAATTATTTGCATCACAAATAGAAAATCATGAAATTGAGAAACTGAGCCCTGTGTAATGGACTGTAACCTGCATGGTTGGATCTAACGTTGCTATCTCATATCCATTTATACAGTCACTTTGGGTGGATTCTGTTTGGCTTTTAACCCTATCTGTAAAGGCTATAGACAGGCTGGGGTTGCTCTTGAAGGGCCTTGTCCTCTCCAGATATCATGAAAGAACACTGACTACATCAAGGGAGTGTGACTTGGGCTCTCCCTGATTTGAGTGGGGCTTGAGGAAGAAAACTGGGAGGTAAATCAACTACTGTAAGTGAAAATAGAAAATATTATTATGCCGGAAGGCTCCGATTCACCATGCTCTCCGAGCTGATGTTATGTCTACTAAAAAACAGTCTTTACAGCCGGGGTAAAAAGAGGAGGATGCTAGGAGCTTGAAAGGAGGTCCCATCAAGACAGATAATTGTGAGGTCCCAGGAAAGGGAGCAGGGAGCACCTAGACCAGAGGACTGCATGAATAAGACCTTTGAGGAATCTAGCAACTGTAGGAATGGAAAATGTGGCATGGTCCTGAACTGGAGAATAATGTGCAGATATTAGTGATAAATTTACACTTAGGAAGCTGATGGATAGCCTCCAATGTTTTAGAGTTAGAAAATAGTCCAAAATAGCAGAAATGGGGCCTGCCAAGGGGGACTGTTGATGTTGTTCTGTCCAGATAGAAAACGCCTTCCATTTTCGGGCATGATGCAGTAATAGAAATTTTTACTGTTATGTTCCGGTAGTCTGATTGGGTGCTATATTGACAGATTCACTAGCTCTAAGTACCAGAACTGTCTGGGCCAATCTGGGGCTACCATGATGACTGAGGTTGAATCTCACCTCAGGATTCTTAATATTAATGAGATCAGCGGATAGACATTTTTGAGCACTGGTGCCTATGAGATAAGCAAGGAGTCAAACATCTTCTGGAACAAACACAGGACATTTCTTGTTCCGGTCTGTGGCAAGTAGGTCTATTTTTGGGCACCTCCACTTTGGAAAGATGCTCTACAGATGGAATCTTTGTAGTCCAATCATAATTGTGTGACGAGTGTCTTCTGAGCTGATCCACAAGGGCATTTTGTAAGCCTGGAAGAATCTCCAAGGTATCTGCCATGTGTAATAAGATTCTAAATCATCCAGTTGGCAAGGAGTAGAAGGGACGTTTGCCTCACTAGGGGAGGAAAAAGATATTTCTGTTGAATTCAATTAATCATCTGTATCCTGCTGGTGTTCTTCCTCACTGTCATGCTCCTTCTGGCACAGATTATGAAACTGTACAGTGTGACCTTCTTGAGTACACATATAATGTCTTATAGGGGAAAGGGATCTAATTCTTGGGAGCGGGATATTGGAGAAGGGCTTCCTAGCTCGGTTGCATTCCCAAAGGAGCATGATATGGCCAAAATTGTACTTCGTAAGGGTAATGGGCTTGGCAACCAGGGTGAATGCTCCCCAGAAGATCCCTGGGCTCTGTTTTTATAAGGGCAATCCCTGGATTCCCAATGAGTCCAGTACAGCTCATAAATGAAGAGTAGTGTATCAGGGTGGGAAGCATCTCCCTGGTGTGTTCAGAAGGGGATGAAGAAGATGAATATACTTCTTCCAAAGGGGGATTTGTCCTGTTTAGTGTGTTCAGGCCACTCTCAAATCCCACTGCTAGTTTCAGAAGGTGGTGCTCATGGGGCACATGCACACCAGAAATGAAATCCATGTCACTCCGAGAAGAACACTGTAATGTGCCACACCTTTCTTGGAAGCAGGAACACTGAGGTATGGAGCCAGCAAGGAGAGAGGTCCTGCTCCTGGTGTGGTGCTTGAACATCTGAGAGTGAACCATAACCCGGGAATCTTGGCTGTTTCCATGCTGTTTCCTCTGTCCTCGTCACCCACGGCATGGCTATTTCCCCTGCCAAGCTATCATTGGGAGGTTGCCCTCTAGCTAAATTTACTGCTTTCCCTGATAAACTGTGCAAGCCTAGGAGGGTAAAATTAATATTGTTTAGACTACTAACTTATGAGATATTTTCCCATGTATATTGTCAGTTGACTAGAGCACCCTGCTATGCAAATGCTGCTCCCAGTAACTGTTTTTTGTCCTCTTTGTGTAAAAGGGTGGACTGGGCCCTTTAAGGAGGAACTGGGCCAGCCCACTTGTTTTTCATTTAATAATCTTGCAATGGGGCCTGATAGAGAGTAGCTGGTATCTATAAAGACCTAGTCTCTAAAGAGGGGGGATCAGGAAGCTGTGTGAGAGGCTGTCCTTGCCTGGGGACAGGGAAAAGAAGGGTTTGAGTCTGGAGGCCACCTTAGATTGTGAGCATGTAGAAGAACTCTAGGTAAAAAGGCCTAAGAGTTCCTGCAGAGATTAAAGAGCAGGGAAAGACTCAGCTAGGAAGGCCTGAGAGTGGATCCTCAGAAGAGACCAGGGAATGCTGAAAGGTTGCCTGGGTGGGCTGAGGGGATAGCCTGGGATGAAAAGCAGTGCCCAGCTTAGAAACTTGAAGACAGACCGACCTCAGGCTTGAGAGGATAAAAAGACTGTATTCTGAGTTTGTATGCTAATAAACCGCACCCCAGGACAGAAGACTTTGTGCTGTTATTGAGGAGTCTGAGGGAAGGGAAAACTGAGGCAGTGTGCTGCAGAGCCACCTCAGGCCACAAGGGAGCTCTCAGCATGCAGTCCAACTTTTTACACTTTGTCATACGGGTATTGATGCATTATTTTTAAATAAAGAGAGCCAGGTTTTCATAGACTTTGCAAAACAGAATAAGAAAAAGAGGTCAGATTTCATGCCTGCCAACCTGGATAGTGGTGGTTTATATTTATTCATTTGTTTGTTTGTTTATTTATTTTAAGGTTCCTCATGTTTTTTAGTTCAGAGCGCCATATAGAAGGAGAAAAGGACAATAGTCAATAAAACTGGCTGACAGATTTGCTGGCAGAAATTTGCAAAATTAAGGAAATAAGAAAGCAAAAATGTAGGCTGAATTTGGGGAGGGAGGGAGAGAGATGTTTCCTAACAATGAGGTCTAAAAGACCCTGGAAGTATCTCCCAAAGGCAGTGGTGAGAGCTCCTTTGCTTGAGACATTATGAAACTTGAATGGCTGAGACACCATAAAATAAACAGTAAGGAACAATTTGTCGTGACAGGGAGTTGGACTAGGTAATCTGGTAAGCCTTTTCTGTCACTAACCTCTTGATGTCTATAAAAATGTCTGGAAACATTTTAATCAAGTGCAGTGTTATTTTTTTTTAAATTTATTCAGCTGAATATCCTCTTTTATAATAGTCAAGGTTAAATCATATTAGTGTTGGAGCATGTGAAAGAAAAAAGAGAGTTCACAATTCTATAGAACAGATTGTTCCATTCAATTCCAAACAAAAGCAATGCAGAAATTAATGTACAACAGCAATTTTAAGCATTCAGGAAATTAGCTGGTACAGGACAAACCTAATCCAATCATATTTTACAATGAAGAGGTTTAAAATAGTTGTGGAATCACAGTGGGAGTAGGGACACTCACATTTCTTCTAACAGTTGATTGATATACCCCTGTGAAGCAGGTAACTTAATTGTTCTATTAAGCCATTCATGAATTATCTGCTCTCCCCTCACACATGACCTCATGTACTATATATAAAGTGGCAATTATTTTCCGACTCCCATGCAAATTCTTAGATTTAATTCTTTTATTTTAAAAATGGAGGAGGCTATTACTCTCAGATGCTATCCTAATAACAAGAGGTTAAAGCATTATCCTGGAGACTGAATCCAAAATGACAACTGATCCTGGCGTGACAAAATTGTATGGTTCAAGCACTGTGCCTGTACTTATAAGAATCACCAATCTACCATATTTTTAAGTGATAGTCGTGTGTATCACTTTATCTGTGTGACCTGAATGTTTTATCCAATTATGGCTGTAACTCTATAGACTGAATTCAAATTGCAAGATTAACTCTTAGTTTGACAGAAGTTTGACAGCACTGTCTGCTGTTCTACGATGAACTAATGAAATAACCTATGTCCCATTCAAGTTCATTTGCTACTTTCCTCTACTATGAAGGACTGCAGCTGAACTGGTGAGGGCAGGATCTGGGGACCTATATGGGAGATGCAGTCTCTTAGGGTCTATGGGACACAGTACTAACATACAGGAATGTTTTTGAATAGTGGTTAAAAAACTGCACTGGTCCATTGTAGGCAGAAGAGAAATATACTGGCCATGGGATCCATTGCAATCCCATGGATGAAATAGCAGCCAGAGAGCAGTTCCATAACCTAGAAGAAGATTTCTACTTGCATCTTCTGGAAATTTTCAACAGCAGATTATTTGGACTCTGAATCCAGAGTGAGATTTGACCCATGATTTAATATGTGAAAGGGAGTACAGCTATGGATGCAGTGGTACCCTAAAATCTAAGTGTACTAGAAATTGTCAAACTAATTTACACCTTGGGTTATCTAGTCCAATGGCCTGTCTCTTATAGTGTCTGGTACAAGGGAGCCACGCTGAGTTTTAGTTATATTTTTTAGATGAATATGTACCTTGATATGGATAAGGTACCTTTTAAGGCCTTTGCTTTTCCTGCTGACGGAACTATTCAAACTCCTTCTTATAGAATGCACAACCATAGTGGGGGCTGACAGCATTTGAGACTTGGACCTGTTCTTGTCTCCTCTGGATTGTTGGCCTACATTTATTTTTTTAGGTTGTCTACTTCCATTCCTACAACTCTGTCATCTGCTTTTTGTAGCACAGATTCACCGATCAGTGAACACCATTTTATTACACTAACTCTAAATTATTAAGCAGTGGAACAAGCTTTCACAGGAAACCTATTGACCCTTTTATCAATTAAACTAGACATTTTAAACTTTTATGTGAATTGTGATAGCACCTTACTGAGGTAGAGAGGGGGAAAAAATTCCCACAGATGTCATTCCCTTGGCAGGTACATTTATGTTAACTGCACAATTAGATGTAAAATTCTAGAAACAACAATGAAATTAAATTCTGTAATAATCTGAGACAGACAGAAATATTGGACCTGACTATTCTGAAAAAGACAGTGGGAAAAGACATGACTAGTTAATCTAAGATGAATTGTACAGCTATGCTTTTTACAAATCGAAGGAGTATGTGCTGCAAGATAAAGAGGCCATGGCTAACAGCTTCTTTAGGCATTCAGTAGGAAAGCAGAGAAGATGCAGTGTGTATGTATAAAGAATGAAGCTTAGCAGTGTGGAAAGGGGTAATCTATCAGGAATTCCGTATTAAAGACAACATCTTGCAAGCAGATCTGAAAAGTACATTTTGCCCTTAAGTGCGTGGGACCAGGTTTGTCCATCAGCCTGTATTTAAATACTGGAAAAAGCTGTAGGCATCGGGGTGCTTTTTACAGACACTAAATAGTATCCCTTTCAAGAGTGCACCTTTAAGAAACCAGTACAGATTCATTGCTCTAGGTAGTGTCTTTAATGTGTGGACAGCTAGAGAAAAAAATCTTAAATATCCTAATTGTTTACATTTTCACAAGTGGATTTTGGTTTTCTAGAAGGTTGATAACATGTTTGTGGGTATTGTAAACCTTATGCATTTAACTATCTTTTTTCACCCACGTATTGTACTGTAGGAAGACATTTTACCCTCTTATCAGGTATAGTCATTTAGGTTGAGATTTTCAAACCCTTCTAAGGTGTTAAGAGGCCCAGTTTTCATTTAATTTTAATGGGAACTGTGCATCTAAATCCATCAGACAGATTTTAAAACCTCAGCCTTTTACCCTGTTCATCATTGTTGCAAAAAAAAAAAAAAAATAGTTGCTGATAGTCACAGGTGAACACAGGTGGGTTTTACACAATAACAGTCTCAACAGAGGGGATAAATATGAATTATAACAAGTCAACTTATTACCTAGAAAAGAATTACAGTGACCCTCGATCTGCATTGCCTTGCAGCCTGTATATTTATTACACTTTTCCAAAGTTAATGGAAAATGCTAATAAATCAGACTAGGAGCATTGAAACAACTACACACATTACAGGGCAGTGGACAAATCAGAATTCATTAAAGATACAAATCTGGAAAAACGAAACTTCTTATGAATGTGTCTTAGAAAATGGAGAAGTGTCCAATTTGTGATAGTTAACTAAAACAATTAAATGTACTGGCAGGGAATATAATAAAGTATTTTCATTAAAAAAGGTCAATAAAATTAATCACAAATTTTAAAGGAGAGACCAGTCATATGACAAAACTACATTAAATGTAAGGTTTGAGGTGTCAGTTATGACATTAGCATCAAGGACCCCTGATGCTGATTTAGAAGAGCACTCTATTCAGGGCAGTATTTAAACACGTGCTTAAGTCTCATTTAATTATAGGTAAGTACATGCTTATAAGCTGCCCTGAACAGGGGCCCATATTATTTTCCATGTGTCATGTCAACTTGAGACATATATGCAATCAGGAAAACCTAGTGGAAATGTTTGCAATCCAGGAAATGACTCACACTATCTGATCACTCTTTAAAGTGATCAAAGATGCACCATTTTCCTCCCATAAACTTGAAAAGGCTTAAAATGTGTTTTCACTTTTAAAAGTGACACTCTAAAAATGACATTGTAGGGTTCCGTGTGGATTGTGTCTGAATGATTTCCATTATCAAATGTGTTCACTTCACAAGTACAAAGATGTTTTTCCCCAACTGCCAAACCTGGAAATTCAGCCTGGGAATTCCAAATCAAGCTAAGTTCTTTTCTTCTTGCCTATCTTCACATCAAATTTCATCAAGCCAAACTATGTCCACATATAAACCTCTGCAGCTAACTGTCTTCTAATGACTGCTTCAGTGACATCTGTGCATTCCTATTTCGTTCAAGTATAAGTAATCAGAGTTTAGTCAACAATTCTGTTCTTGATGCTCTACCTAGATAGTATTTAGTTCACTCCACTCTGTTGGCTCTGCTTGAATAACAAATGTTTAAAAAATCTAAAGTCAACATTTATACCCTGTATACGTACAAGTAGAAGATCTCTTACATACAAAGGAGCCATCTTTCATAGAACTGCACTTTTAAAATATAAATTGCACAAGTAAGGTTTGTAAATTAAAAATCATGGGTTTAGATGGTGCCTGAAATGTAGCTATCACCCTATTTTTTCTCCAAAAGAACCATGCTATTTGGTGAAACAACCATCCAAGCTGAATCTTAGGACTCTTCTATTTGGATGGAGACACCAGGAAAATTAATCCGAATTAACTAAAAATGTGAATTTAAAGTGGATTAGTTAATTTGGATTAATTTTCCATGTGTCCCGATAGACAAATCCTAAATTAAGTATTGTTTTAATGGCTTGGAGTTCATATTCCAATTTTCTCTTCTAAGTCAGCTTTGCAGTAAGGGTACTTTATGTACACAGAATAAAATAAAATAAAAATGATTTATAGAAGGTTTATTTCAAAGACAGGCTTTGTTTTCCCTGTGGGTTTACAAATCAATTTTTCTTTGTCTTAACATTGTACATATTATTCAGTAAGAAGCAAATTCAAACCTGATTTTGAAGCCTAAAAGCCCAGTTTATAAAATTGAAGAAAATAACAGTCAGAAGTGGAATGATCTCCAGAGACACAAATCTCTTACTTACAAGGCACCTGTTTCCACCACCTACTGAAAGTTAGGATCTGTAGAAATTTTGAAACATAATTTAGACATGTCAGTAGGAATCATGAAAAGTCTAAACAGCTGTGACAAGTTTAAAGCTATTTGAGAATAACATTCCATGGCAACAAGATGACACTTGAATTTACAGAGACCCTAGATCAATACACGGAGGACAGAAACTAAACAATTGCAATTACCATGATCCAAATGACTTCCAGACATTGGAATATTGCCAACTGGGATTGCCGTTTTTGCCTTCATTAACATAAATTCTGCATACTCCCAGGAGCACTGTAAAAGTGATATTTTAGGTCTTCAAACTTGTCCTATTAATTTTATCAGCTATAAATTGAGATTCAGATTTGTTAATAAAAACTCCATACCATACTAAAGAAAAACATCTATATGTATGCTGTGTGATTAGGTACATAACTAAGGAACTTGTAAGTACAAAACTCTAGCTATTTCTTTTAAAAACATGCCTGCTAAAATGGGAGATGTATATTATAATGCCAGTCATGCAGTACATATGCTGATAATGAACATTTATTTTTCAGAACAGTCTAATGGGACATCTGGTGGGCCAGATTCAATCCTGGTACAACTCTCTATAACACAATAGACTTATAGCAAGAGATGGAATTAGTCCAGTGTGTCCTCATAATTGTAGTGTCTGATACTGCAAGGTGAGGAGGGCCTCCAGGAGGGACTTGAGACTCTTCAAGTCCTATTGGAATTAATGGGGATTGTGGGGATTCAGTACTGTAGCAGGCTGCAACTATGATCTGGCTTGTTCCAGGTAGCCCTTTTTGCCTGGCTCCCCGTAGACTTGCAGCAACGTTTTTCAAACAAACAAAACTCAGAAGAAAACCCTTCATAGCCAAGCAGGGACCTCTAATGGGACACTGTTTTCCAATCTTCTTCCACAGCTTGGAGGTCAGGGTCAAAAACACCTCAGTCCTTTTTTTCTGTGTTAGGAGAGATTAGCAGGCAACCAACCTTCTCCTGCTAGTCTCTCCTCCATTGAGACCCCACAGTGGGTGAAGGTCTCAGAGTTGGGCCCAAGCCTGAGCCCAAATGTCTACACTGGAGTCTTGTAGCCCTGCTAACCTAGGCTCTGAGACCTAGTTCTGCAGGTTTTGTATTACAGTGTCGACATACTGTATAAGATCCTGCGTCCTTAAAGAAATAGCAGCCTTTTTCCTCCGCAGATGCTTCCCTCTTCCTCTTTCTCTCAGCATCTGCCTCTACTGTTCCCTAGGCTTTTGTTTTCTCTAGTACTCCTTTATTAGGGTAGCCTGGTCTCCCAGACTCCCACCTCTGGCCATTAAGAGCCAGTATATTCTATGATAAGCACTTTTCAGGACTGAGCCCACAAATCTATATATGGACCAGATCCTTTACTGGTCTAAATCAGTGCCTCTTCATTGGCTCCTGTGGAACTATGTTGATTGACACTAGGTGGCCTTTATCATTTTAGATCTTGTGATTTGTACGTAATCTGGTCCTATTCTTGCTGTATAAATGGGTGCAGCTCTGTTGAACTCAATGGGCTTTTGATTTACATCAGCATATAATTTGTCCTGTATGTAATTGTATATATCCACATATACAGATAAATATGGTTTGTCATGCTGAAATTATTTTCCATCTAACAAACTAAAATTTCGATCAGGAATCACAGCTTCATACAACAGTTAAAAAATATAGGCAGATATACAAAGTAGTCTTATTTTAATCAGACCAATTTGCCCATCTCTAATTACTATTGTATATATCATTAAATGTATTGAAGAGAACTTATGCAAATTAAGATCTGCCTGGGAAGCTGATGTTGGAATACCTAAATTGCCTCAGAATGGAATAGTTTAGGATACAATATTAAACTAGTGGCTGTGGATCTCTGCTTCCAGCTGATCCAGCAAAAGCTTATGTACAGCATGCAGTGGAACCCATCCTGCTTAGATAAAACAGGTATTGACAGTGATGGTAAATACTGGTATGTGGGAAAACCTAGGGTTGTTCGAGTCACATAGTTTGGAGATGCCCAAAGGTAATGGGCTTTTTTGAGGCACATGTATCAGAGTAAGTTCCTTTTTGTGAACAGATCTCCTTTTAAGACCTGAGAGATGTATGTTGGGGCTAACACAAATAAAAATAGATCTCTCAAACCCATAGAATCCTTATTTATTTCAAGTAACATTTATGCCTAAATGTCAAATATTAACACTTATGGAAGGCTATGACACCACCAAAAATAGTTACAGAATTAGTCATGTTGACTCTTGCAAGAGTAACATACAAGCTATGAGAAGGCATGCATGTCAAGCTATGGGAACAATATCCTTATCTGTAACAGATGAGTGATTTTTTAATATGCCTTTATCAGAAATAGTATTGCATAGTAATAAAATTGCTAGTAGAGGATGCAATTTTCTTTCTTTCTTTCTTTCTTTCCAGTTTCCGTAGGGTTTCTTCCATTTTTTTTTTTTACCTATAGTGTGGAAATATGATATGGCTTATTGTCAAACCAGTCATTTGTATACTGTTCTACATTGTTGTACTCTTGAGCTTTTTATTGGTCTGTATTTTTTAATTCAACAGTGTATCAAAAATTTTGAACACTTTTAATCACACACAGAATAAGATTGCACTTGAATTTTAAGCTGTTCCTTGAACTGAACTCATGCCACTTACCTTAATATTTCACTGCAGGAGCCCATCACCTGTGTGTATATGAGTGGGTTGATGATGATAGGGAGGGGGATACTGACTTCTAGAAGATACAGTAGGCTTGTTCTCTCTATTCTCCCATCCTGATCTGTGTTTAGCTCAGGGAATTGCCAGCCACCCCTGTTTGTTCTCTGGAAGTGGGTCTCGGAACCTGAAAGAGGCTCTATACCTCATCCAGCAGCTGCTTCTCTTCAGATCTAGGAAGCCCCTTCCCACTCTGGTGATTATAGGTCTTGCATTCTGAGGACAAAAGCCTTATCTGGGAGCTCTTGATACCGTTCTGCTGAGCCCTGCTGTTCTAACTCGTTGAATTTCCTGATAATTCATACCCCGCTCCAGGATACACGCCATGCTTGACAGCTTGGAATTTGCACTGAAAGGTTTGATAAATCCTGACTATTGTAAAAACAGGAGTACTACCCTCCACACCTTTTTAACACTCTCTGCGTTTTTTTCCTCTGACTCACATTTTCCTGACTGGTCTTTTTTAAAGAACACAAACATTTAATCATTTGTCCAATTTTTAAAAAATGTATCAAAATGTGTCTATTAGAGTAAGGTGAATAGTATGATTAAAAAAAAGCCTTCAAATATCCATTTGGATTTTTCACTGAATTAGTTTCAGATGTACTTGGTCTTATTTTCCATTTACTTTCCCAAGAGCATTAATGGAATCCAGTTTTACTAACCACAAATATGTCAAAATAAATGTTAGTCTCATATACTCCTGTACTGAGGAAAAAACAAGTTTTATACTCTCTTCCTGTAAGGATTCTTATCACGTTATTTTGGCCACAATTCAGGAAAGCATCTCTATTCAGCAATAGCATTTAAGTACATGCTTAAATCTCTGGTATGATTAAACCAGGGGTAGGCAACCTATGGCACGTGTGCCAAAGGCGGCACGCAAGCTGATTTTCAGTGGCCCTCACACTGCCTGGGTCCTGGCCACCAGTACGGGGGGGCTCTGCATTTTAATTTAATTTTAAATGAAGCTTCTTAAGCATTTTAAAAACCTTATTTACATTACATACAACAATAGTTTAATTATATATTATAGACTTATAGAAAGAGACTTCCTAAAAACGTTAAAATGTAAAATGTACTGGCGCACAAAACCTTAATTTAGAGTGAATAAATGAAGACTCAGCACACCACTTCTGAAAGGTTGCCAACCCCTGGTTTAAACTGTAGGATGTGTTTCAGTGCTTTCTTTAATTAGGAGTTAGAAGAGTTCCATTCATCCAGTCAGGGAACAGAAACACTACCATGTGACTTATATTACCAATTACAATGAAGTAAGAACTGGAATTTCAAATCTCCATTGATTAAAGACAACAGCTTTCTTGAAAAAAAATGTTAAATAATTTTGAAAAACTAATAAAATTTGAGAAACCACGATCTTGTCACAGACATTCCTTGAATTGGAAAAGAGGTGAAATTTATCACAAATATTATTTCATTTTTTATCTAATTGTCTTTAAATCTATAAGGCGAGATGGAAATTCAGTAATTAGTTTTACGCGCAGGAAAGAGAAGCACAAAATTGGACTTTAGAGAGAAGGATGCAGTTTTAGCTCTCTATATGAGCTGTTTAGGGAGGAGTAGGAAGTATACCACTCAGATGGGAATTATTGAAAACTTTACACTTAATATAGCCAGGAGCAAGCATTTAGGGACAGTGTGGGGATCTTGCTTTCTGTAGGGGCAATCTGAGATGCTAGGCACCCCATGCTACAGGTTCCCCCACAGGTCTTCCACCATAGCCCCATACCTGAAGTTTAAATGGCAAGGTAGTGTCTTTTTGGCCCAGAAACTCTCCTAGAGTTGTAGACACTGTCAATCTCTACCCTGTTGCACTCCCAGAAAGCAGGAAGCCTTGAGTGCCTTCAGTGCAGAAGTACTGGGGTGGAAGGAGATACCCTGTGCTCTCCTCTCCACCTGCACTAATGTGGACATAATTTGGATCTTTATTTTGAAAAACTTACTGAGGGCTTCAGGAATTATTGTTGAAATTTTCTCTTTAATCCCAGACTTTTCAAACTATTTCCTCCTCCTCACTTCCTGTCTATCATGTCAATATTCAGTTCCATGGGCAAAAACATATTCCAGTGAAGACCCGAACATGTTAGACCATCAGACAACCATGCCAATCAACACTGCAAACTACATGTCCTTTTTTCCTTGAGAAAGAAGACTCATTTCACCCTTTGACTCACTTCGAAAGGTTGATTGTTAGGAGAAACTGATTCCTGCTCTGGAGTGGTTTGTGATCTACTGTATGAGAGAAACAATGCACAAAGAAATTGGAGTGTATATATGTATTGTTATTAGCTGGAGTTTGATTCATTTAAGTGAATATCAAAATACGTAAGACAATACAGTGCAACCTATCTTAAGTGACAATCCAAGGAAGAGTGTAATTGGTGGACTAGTAATCGGGGAATGGATTAGGGCTGGGTAAACTGCCCGCTTGTCTGGGAACTGCCTGCACCTGCTAGCCTCATTAGCAGGAACTAAAAGACTGGGGAGCAGAAATCAAGATGGAAAGGTCAGTCTCAGAGGGAAGAAAGAGCCTACTAGTATGTTGCTGGTCAGGCCTGTATGAGGCCAAGCCATTAAATAGCCTGTAAATAGTGGGGAATGGGTGGTATGAATGGACACAAACTGAAGAGCACGGGTGTTGCATCAGCTTAGAGTGTCGCTGAGTCTTTAAAGAGCAGGGCCAAGAAGCTAATATAACGGGGCGTGGTGTGCAGCCCATTACTCCTATAAAGAAAAGTTGAACAAAATGGTACTGGAAACTTTATGGGGATACTTTAAATAAGTTAAGCTGCTGGTGGGGCTTCTTAGAGCATGTTTCACTGTTAATAAAGGGCATGACATAGGGATGCCAGAAGAGATCATCAAGCATAATATGCTGTTTCTGATGCTTTTAGAGGAATGCAAACAACAATCTTCGTAATGAAACTGATTAATTGCTTTAAGTATAAGAAATTCCTTTCCTGCTGTCTGCTCATCAAGAAATTAAAGTAGGAAGCATTCTCTGTAGCTTGTCAAGTCAATTACACATAATGGTCTGGTTACCACTGATGTGGGACAAGTATTTAATACCGATGCATACCTTGTTAAAAATTGCATGTAGTTGTGATAACAAAAATGTAGGTACTTCTGCATAAAATTTAAATGAAGGGGATTTTGTTTTCTTTGCGTTTAGTCACTAGAATTCTAATATTCAGCAAATAATGAACTGGCTAGGATTTCACTCATTTTAATTTGTAGAGAGAAACTTGAACAACCCCCCCAAATCTAAACAATTTTGCAAATTTCAGAATCCAAGTATTATTATTGTAGCAAAACTCCGTGGCGGTCTGATGTTGTGTCTCTTGCTCACGATAATCCATATTTACCAATGAAGATAATGGGAGAGAAAATGATACTCAGTATGAGTGAGGCTTGCAGAATCAGATCCTTTGAGTACAGACTCATAAAATCAGATATGTTCTCCCTCATTATAGACAAGCATCTTAGGCCTGTGCCCTGCAAAGTGCTATAAATGCATCCTTAACTAGCTTTGCTTTACTCCAAAGGTGAGGAGTTTGTTTTCCTTACCACTGCCGATGGTCCACACAGTGAATATCCCAACAGTTTGAAAGGAAAAGTATCTTAAATTAAACAAGATTAATCTGCAAATTGAGAAGGTCTAATTATAGCAAAACTGAAAGGAATTAAATCATATCTTGCTGATGACTGGGTAACCATTCAGTTGGCAAGGTTATGATCTTTTCGTTAAAGTGGACTCAACCCCCGAAGAATAACCATTGTACTAGAGCTTGTTGGGGAATGAATCTTTTCCCCATAGAAATTTAATTTCGATTTCTTGGAATTTTTTTAAAAACATTTTCAGGCAAAACTGTTGATAAAAAATGAAAATTTCTTTCCAGAAATGCTGCTGCAGTGCCACATGGAAGTTTTTGATGCCTCCATTGTCTTCTGTGGGCTAGATTTCCTGTCTGAATTACTTCTCCCATAATGCAACACAGTTTTCCCTCTTGCTGAGTACTGTAATTCATTGTGGAAGATGTAATTTGGAACCTTGCCCACAGAGAATAGTGGGAGCAGAAGGCACTTGTGAAAAATGTAGGGGTACTCAGTGGTGAATGTTGATCTGTACACCAAAATGTACTTTCTGAACAATGGAACAACCATCATTGAAAGGCAAACAAAGACCAGATTGGGTCCCAAAACAATGTAAGATGGATTCATTCTTTTCCTGTAACTAAAGAGGGAAGCCTATCTAACTCAGTTGGCAGTGAAACATGTGATTAAACAGCCTAAATACGTTTAGACTTATCTAAAATAATTTTATCTCATGGTTATTCCTTTTGCTAATAAACCTACATATGCAAGAAGTCTATTGGTCACTATTTCACTATCCTAGGGTTCCCGAAAGGTATGAAACTCAGTTGTCAGTTGGACCTGCACAGTAATAAGTAGGTGGCATAGATGGGTTGTTGTATCCAGATCCTGGACTAACAGTGGGAGAACTGTGAAATTTTCCCTCCAGACAGGCAAGGGCACAAGGCTGAGCATCTCATGGGGGCACTCAGAGACTACCAAGGGGAAAGATGTGCAACCAGTAACAACCTGGAACCATGACACACCCAAAATATAACTCATGTCAGGCACTGTAATGGCTTTTTCAAATAGCCATTTTTGCTTTTCGGATGATTTTTATTTTTTATTTTTAAGTGTTTGGGGTTTCAGTTAAAAGTCAAAATGTTTCATAGAGAGACAAAGTGGTGAGATAATATCTTTTACTGGACCAACTTTTGTTGGGAAAGAGGCAAAGTTTTGAGCTACTTAGAACTTGTCAGGTCTGCCAGACCTACGAGACCTGAAGACAAGCTCTCTCTGTAGTTTGAAAGTAAAAGATATTACCTCACCCACCTTGTCTCTCTAATTTCCTGGAACCAACACAGCTATAACAATAACCAAAACTTTTTTTTTTATAGAACGCAGATGCTTTTCACTTTTTTAAAAATCTGTTTTCCATTGAAAAAGTTCAGTGGGAAATGTTTTAACCAGTCCTCATTTATATATTCTGTGCATCAACTACTTAGGCTTTCAGGGTTTCCACATCACTTTTTGCAGGTTAACTGAGTCCATCATTCCCCTCAATTTCTGTAGCCACCCTTCTCAGCACTGGATTTTGTTTGTCAGGGAATTAGTTCAGCTACTCTAAGTTCTCTGTGAAGATTAGGTGTGACTTGCCTGCAATAACATCTTCTCCACAAAGTAAACTATTGTATTAATATAGGGAATCTGTTTACTCCAACTTTCTTTCATACACTAACTTTTTTGCCTCCATCCTCAGCATCCCTGTGGATTTGTTGGTACCAGCCTGCATTCTCCCCTTCTATGCACCACAACTGAAACAATAATGGTGCATCTTCATAGGAACTTCTTTACAGCATGTCCTTGTCAATCTCCCACTCTCATGGCTACTGTCACTGGTACCATCTGGCATATAATTAAATTAGTCTCTTTCTCTCATTGGCATAGCTCCAGGCTCTCCCATTGCTGTGAGTGTGGCTTCAAGCTCCTTCCTTTTTATTTTTGTAGTTTCATGTTTACTTTAATTTTCCAAGTGAATTTTGGCACTTGTGGGTACTGGATTGGCAGCCTTTTTTATTTTTTTGGTTTGTTTTGCTTTGTTGTTTTATTCTTGGATTAAGCACAGCACAGGCAGTTGTAAGGATGGGTTACACCATGCTGCCCAACAAATGTGCTTTAACCCTTCCCTGGCAGGAAATTACTCATTCGATCCTTGACTTGTCAGATAAGACTGTCAAGTAGTGGTTTTTGTGGTGACTCATGTTGTGTTTCAACTGACCTGTGATGACAAACTAAAGTCACATAGGCTACCAAATGGAACAGCTCTTAAGAGTTTTATCCTGCCTCACTTGGGGTTTTATTAATGCTGCCTGTCACCATAGTATCTGAACACATAACAGTACATTACATGCTCTAAGTCACTACTGATTAGAGCCAGATCTGATGCAACAGCATATAAAACAAAGATGCTATAAATGTCCTTTATCCATTCTGTCCCAACTTTTTGCATATTAAGTTCACAACAGAGTGTGGGTGGCTGAATAAGTTGTTCTCCTCTTACTAGAGAGCTGTATGACATTAGTCTAATGTTTGGGTAGACAAAGGGATGAGTGGAAGTGGGTATTAATTTTATAGGAAATAAAGGATAATTTCTACCTGTGACAAATGGTACCCTGTAGATCAACTCCCTTTTGCCCCCATTTTTATATACCCTTTCAAAACAATTTGTTATTCTATTCTTCTCACATGGAGATACCAGTTTTTCCTTGATCTAGACCCATAAGTATGTAGTGTTTTTATCCTTTTAAGATATTTGAAATGCTATTTGCTATTGAGCTCATATGTGGAAATGGAGGATAAAAGTTCTGTTGCCAAGAAACGACTTGAGCATATAAGTTGGAGGCAGTTGTATGAGATGTAGGTTTAATCACTAATTGGATAGTGACCACCTGTCAGCATTACTGTGGCAGGCAGGGTGTTGCAGAGTAAAACATCTCAGTAGTTTTCAGAGTAGTGAGAAGAAATTACAGATGTTATAAATTTCATTAAAGAGATGGCACTTCAAATATTTCTACACTGTTTCCCCACAGTCGCATCTGTAAAAATGTTGGCTAAATAAGCTAAAGATATTTACTCTTGATGGAGCTTCAATTCAGTATAGTAGTGTACTAAACAATATCAGTAATATAAAAACTTATAACTGTAGGAAAAACGACATTTAATTAAAGCTTTGAGCTATACCAAGTATCCAAAATCTGATTGTGTAATGCACTATTTTTTTCTTCTATCCTTCAGGCAGAGTAGATGAGCTGTCCATTGCTAAATGAATCATCCAATATTTTTCCAAACATGGCCAGTGCTCTTGATAGATTCAGAAACCCAATATGGGTCTGACCTGAAGATCACTACTGATTTCAGTGGGCTTTGGATGAGGCCCTAAGATAGTCTTGGTATGTTGCAGGATTGAGACATTTGTTTCTTTTTATGAACTGATGAACCCAGATCTTTATAGCCCTTTAGACATCTAACCCTGATCTGAGCCTGAATCATTAACTGGGTAAAAAAGGGTTTAAATTACAGGAGGGAAAATTGAAATATCTTTGGAACATCCTTCCCCCACAAGGATGGTTAAAAATCTCTGACTCTACAAAGTTCAATAATTCCTACTGTGCAATATCTCACAGGAAAGAAAAACCTCCTTTACTGTCAACTTCTGTATAATATAAAAACATTTGTTCCTGCCCATAATAGGTTGCTGTTGGCATGGTGGTATGAGGATTTGTGTACACAGATGCAGCAGTTCAGTTTGTCATAAAACATTTCAATTCCTAAACATGGTGCAAGGGGGAATGGGAATGGATTCTGCTTATGATTAATAAAAATCGGATGAACTAAGACTCTGATTTCAAGTACGTTGGGAAGACATTTTGAGAAGACTGCTTGTGGTTTGTGTTAGACAGGGCTATGAAGAACTGGAAAGACAACTGAAAGAAGTCTTTAAGGAAAGGAGCAATATCCTCCGTCAACTGTCGAAGACCTCAAAAGAACTTAAAGGAATTAAAGTAAACCTGCAGGTTAGATTACACTTCACTTTTCTGAGATATATGATCACTCACTTTGTTAGAATTACTATCTATTTGTTACAAACATTTTCTTTTAACATGAGACTGATTGGTAATTAATTACTCTGATGCTTGTTTTATATGTTGTATATGCGAGTTTTCAATATTATTTAAACTGAGGGAAACATGGTGCGCATTACACATGAGTGGATTATGCAGTTTATGAATCCCCAAAATTTTCCTTGGCTGCTTTGTCTCACTTGTGGAAATTGAAGCAGTTAATGGACAAACCATTAGGAACAGACTACATTGGCAATGAGAGGAAAAAGATATTTTTTGTAGATTGACTCCCTGGAGCTACCCCTTACTGCCATTAATGAACAGTTACTCACAAAAATAGTCCTATGTTGGCTAGGGAATATGATATTTTCAGATTTCTAGCCAACATAACTATGCCAGAAAAACTTTGTAATGTAGTCTAAGCTTTAATCTAGCTAGAGTGAGTGTGACCACACTGAAATAACACTGCAGAGTATTAAATAACTCTGCAGCCTATATCCCCTGATAAGCCAGCCAACTGGAGTTAACTGGAGCATGATGTCAAATATCGGAGGGTAGCTGTGTTAGTCTGGATTTGTAAAAAGCGATGAAGAGTCCTGTGGCACCTTATAGACTAACAGACGTATTGGAGCATGAGCTCTCGTGGGTGAATACCCACTTCCTCAGATGCATGTCTTGGAGCATAATGGTTGGTTTAACAGTTTTGGTGAGAGGACAGGACTCAAGTTAAGGGCAATATTTCAGTTATAACTCAACTCTATCGCGAAGACAAACCCTCCATGTGAATAAGGGGTTTCCAGTCTTGCCCTGGATTTGTTGGCTATCTCTATGACCAAATATTCACATGACAGGGCAGCAGTCTCCTTCATGAGGGAGTCTTTTGGCCTAGTGAAAGCACTGAGAATAATTCAGACTGGTTATGAGGTAGGTTGCTTATTCTGACACTTGCACTGCCTTGCAGAGAACTGCATTTTATTTGAGCCACCTGTTATGAATGGGGCATATATAACTTCCAACAAGACCACCCCTTGCATTGACTAGTTGAGGGAACAATTCTGGGAAATTATCTCCTCAAACAACTCATAGGACCATGCTGTTATCTTTGAGGGGGATGTATGGCTCCCTGTATTCCATTCATTAATGATGCTACCTTCTCTAGCAGTAGTCTGTCATACATTTTAAAATGTCAGTCTGCATTATCCTGTCATCCTCTACTGCTATTTTTTTCTTGTTGAATTTCTTTCTTCACAGTTTATATGGGGAACTTGCTTCCTCTCTCTCTCTCTTTTTTATTTTTTAATGAAGTTACTTTAGAACTTGCTATATTCTCATCAAACTGAATGAATAAAAAAGTAGGACTCGGGAAAATTTATTTTTTCATATACTTTTGAATTTGACGCTGCAGAGACCGGATCTATGCAAAAAACTGTACTACATACTCTATTAGATCAGTTCTGCTTTAATGTCTTATCCTGAACACGTGTGTGTGTACTGCAGCAAGTGCTGAATTACTGCCACAGAAGAGCCAAACTATTTCTGCCTTTTTTTTGAACTGATGATAAAATGTATTATTCAGTGGGAGCCTTTTGTAAAAGAGGTCACCATTAACCTTTTCATAGGTCAGTTACATTAAAGATCTTCTTGGTAATTCTCCCTCTCCCCCTTTGTTTCCAGTCTTTGAAAAATGACGAGGCATCTGCCAAAAGTGATGTGCAAAAACTTCTGGAATTAGGCCAAAAGCAAAGGTAAGAAGCTACCTCCTCTTTTCATTCCTTTTAACAGATTGAAAACTATAGACCATGGAATTCAGTCTTCCCTTTGTTTGAACCAGTAAGCACACCACAGTAGGCGTATCCACTAGCAATCAGCCATGACTGTTAAACAGGGGGAGGGAGGAACAATGCAGGATTGTTTCTGCTACACCTGAAATATTAGCTGATATGTGACAAACTTTACTTCATAGCTGGTCATTAATAATATTCACAAGGGTTAATATTAGAACTAGATATACATCAAGGAAATGGAGTTTAGTTTTGCAGGATAGCTCAGTGCTGGAAACTTATTTATTCAAGTTAACACATTTCTATGCTTAGTGAATTGAGTGCCTTATTGAAGCACCATAAATGGGCCTGATTTTCAGAGGATGCAGTGATCAACAAGTTTGAAAAATCTTTGAAGTATCTCAAATTAGAAACCCAAGAATTGAGGCACCTAAAATAGCTAGTTAGTTTTAAAAATTGCTGGCTTTGGAGGTGGGGCATGGGTTCAGATAAAATTCATGAAACCGAGCACCTAGTTTTGAAAATTCTTACAGGATAATCTGTGACAAGAAGTAAAAGAGAATAAATTTGTGAGAGGGGGGGAATATTCATGTCAAATATTCACTTGAATCTAGTGAATTGGAGAATTTTCCATGACAAGGGGTGACAGACCACCATCCTCAGTCCTAGCTCGATACACGACAGTTCACATGAGTCTTACAGATGGAGTCGATCTGATAAATTGATATGCCAATATAATTTTAACAACAAGCAGACCTAGCCAATAGGGGGATTTTTTTCTCTGAAACAGTATGACGTGTTTAATATATGTATGTGTCTCAGTTTTATCACAATAAAAATATACATTACAAATTAATCAGATATGGCCAGTCTAGGTACAGCATATACCCCTTTTGTTGTCATACAAAGTAACACTTGAAATCCTGTAATGATTTTATTGCAAGTATTCTACCCGGTAGTAGTTTTGTTGCATATTAAAATTAGATGGCTAATAGGGAAGGATTGTGATTAAAAGATTTCCCAATCAGCTCTTAAATACCAAAGAAAATTGGGGCCTGTTTCAGTGCCCACAAAAAGTCAGTGGGGAGTCTTTCCATGTACTTCAATGGGTGTTGGATCAGACCTTCGCATACCTTAGAAATGCCGAAGACAGATATTTCTGTTAAAGGGGGACGTTTTAGACCTGTCTGAACTGTGGAGTAGTGGGGTTTAGTTAGTTAACGTTTCTAGAGAACGTTAAATATGCAAACGTCTATATAATTGGACACAATTAAAACATCACCATTTACCACTAGTAACTACCTTGTAGAAAATCAGACACTATTTTTTTATCCTCCAGTTTCTCATGTAGTAAATGTTGCCTTGAAAATCCAATATTAGCTGCTGTAATTGCTAAATATTCTTATATCAACAATTTTTAACCATGATGATATTAGGCGTCATCATCACATCCTGGAACTTTTAATAGGTGAAAAGTAATGTGTTCTTTGCAATACATTAATAATGTCATTAAAACATAATGAGATGATAAAATGATGGTGCAAGTTGACAGTATCATTGTTCAGTGGTTCAAATTTGCAAATGGTCTCTGAAATATGCATCTAAAACATTTGTGGTTTCATCTCTTTGTGCATGAAAATGCCTCTTTTTGTGGATGTATATCAGCAAATTACATGGTCATTGCTCATTGTGAGTGTAGTTAATTATTTTGTGGATGCAAATGGACATACCCATGTAATTTACAAAAGTATTTTAGAACTGTTTTGGAGAATTGACTCTAAATCTTCAGTCTTATAATTTGCTCTGTGCATAAAGGCTACATCACAAATCCTTCACCCATAATTCAGTTTCTGTGATGGGGTTTGACAAGCATGCAGCTTCCATGACATATTCACATCAGTGAATTAAAATTGTTAATAAGCTATTTAGACAATTTTAAATATGCTCTGTTGTTTGCAGATGAGAATATGGAATAAATCTTTCTGGGCAAAAATGGGTATTCCTCAGATGCACGCACCATTTTGTTCTTTCCATTCCCCAAGACTCCACCTCAGTTCTGTCTGTCTGTCCACCCAAATGGAATGTCAGTTGTCTTTCCAAGAGAAACATGTACTGAGTGTACAGCAGTGTGCTTCAGTGGAACAGTTCCCAGACAGATTATGTGATACATGCAATGGGCTAATGAACAGCTTGTGTTTTTCGATTTCTTCCTTTTTTTAAATCCAGGCGTTTATAACACTCTCCAAGAAATACTATGAAAACCAATATTGTGGGTACTCAAATGTTTAATAATTACAGACTCACTGGAATTGGGTTCCACAGAGGTTATGGAAGTCTATAAGCCCATGTTGACAACATGACAGGGAATAAAAATTGGCATATGATTAACACAGTGGGTGCTGTGCACCTGCTATGATGTATACCTTTCCTAGAGATTGTGTATCTAAGAATAAACCCAGACACTTCCATCTGATAAGTCGTATATCAGCATAAATACGTATCTATCTTTACCTTGTCGTAAATCATTCTGTTAGCCTCCCCTTACAACTTACCTAGTGAAAGGCCTCAAAGAATCATAGAATATGAGGGTTGGAAGGGACCTCAGGAGATCATCTAGTCAACCCCTTGCACAAAGCAGGGCCAATCCTCAACTAAATCATCCCAGCCAGGGCTTTGTCAAGGAAAGAGATACCACCACCTCCCTAGGTAACCCATTCCAGTGCTTCACCACTCTCCTAGTGAAAAAGTTTTTCCTAATATCCATGTTTTATCTGATATCATGTTTTATCTGCCAAGATCCTGAGGTTGTACCCAATCTGCAATAAATGCGAAGAGTGTAGCTGCCCTCCTGTTGAATAGAGAACCAACTGGATTAAGATGCTAGGACTCATCATCACTTTGGGCAGCCTTTTGGCATTAAAGCCACAATCTACGTCCTTCACAGAAATGAAGACTGCATTTGCCTTATGGGCTGCACTTTCACTTATCCTGTTATATAGCATGAATCCTATAAAGTGTAGGGTGCCAGAATCTCAGCTATCAGAGAGTAGCCGTGTTAGTCTGTATCCACAAAAATAACGAGGAGTCCGGTGGCACGTTAAAGACTAACAGTTTTATTTGCGCATAAGCTTTCGTGGGTAAAAAACCCACTTCTTCAGATGCATGGAGTGAAAATTACAGATGCAGGCGTAAATATACTGACATATGAAGAAAAGGGAGTTACCCTACAAGTGGAGAAGCAGTGTTGACAGGGCCAATTCAGTCAGGGTGGATGTGATCCACTCCCAGTAACTGATGAGGAGGTGTCTCAATACCAAGAGGGGAAAAATGGCTTTTGTAGTGAGCCTGCCACCTCCCAGTCCCTATTCAAACCCAAAATAATGGTGTTACATTTTCAAATGAATTGTAGCTCTGCAGTTTCTCTTTGAAATGTTTTGATGTTTTGAAGTTTTTTTGTTGAGGTATGGGTACTTTTAATCTGTTATAAAACGTCCAGGGAGATTGAAGTGGTCTCCTACTGGCTTTTGTATGTTACCATTCCTGATGTCTGATTTATGTCCATTTATTCTTTTACTTAGAGACTGTCCAGTTTGGACAATGTACCTGGCAGAAGGGCATTGCTGGCACATGATGGCATCATGGCATATTCACTTGCACATCTACTAATGTAATATATTCCATCATGTGCCAGCAATGCCCCTCTGCCATGTGTCAGTATATTTATGCCTGCATCTGTAATTTTCACTCCATACATCTGAAGAAGTGGGTTTTTTACACATGAAAGCTTATGCCCAAATAAATCTGTTAGTTTTTAAGGTGCTACTGGTCTCCTCATTGTTTTTTGAGAATCTCAGTTTATACAAGATGAGGTAGCACCTTTGACTTCAATGAAGCTGTGCAGATTTATACTATCTGAGGATCTGACCCTAGTGTTCATTCATCAGAAGTCCAACTTTAATCCTTTCTCTTTTGACCTCTGTTGTAGTTTTTATGCTGCAGTAGAACATGGTTGTTTCCCATAGTGGTTCAAGTTCTGTTACTTCAGTGTATTGTTAACACTTCAAAATGACACAAACTTTGTCTGTATTAGACAAAATTGGAAGGGCTGCAGCTGTTGGCTCTCTGGATTCACCAGCTGTTTCAAGCACTGTCAAGGTTCCTTCCCCACTCTGCACTTTAGGGTACAGATGTGGGAACCTGCATGGACACTTCTAAGCTTAATTACCAGCTTAGATTTGGTATCACTGCCACCATCCCCCAAGCACTACTTTTTTTCCCTGGGTAGTTTTGAGGGACTTCACCAATTCCCTGGTGAACACAGATCCAAGCCCCTTGGATCTTAAAACAAGGAGAAATTAACCATCCCCCATCCCTTCCCCCACCAGTCCCTGGTGAGTCCAGATCGGTCCAGATCCAACCCTTGGATCTAAAAACAAGGAAAAATCAATCAGGTATTAAGAAAAAAGGCTTTTAATTAAAGAAAAGAAAGGTAAAAGAAAACTTCTGGGAGAGATTAGCATACCAGCTACTCTCACAGACAACAGATTCAAAAACAGAGGATGTTCCCCTGGGCAAAACTTAGTTACACACAAAAAATAAAATACCCAATTTGATTCTACCTCTAATTGCATAAGACAGGTTACAAAGAAATAAACATAAACCTATTTATTCCTTTCTAAAACTTACGACTCTGATAAGATGCTGATTCCTTGATCTTTTTCACTCCGGCTGAAACTGAAACTCCAAACAAAGGAAAAACTTCCTTCCTTCCTTTTGAAACATCTTGTTCCCCCATTGGTCTCTCTGGCTAGGTGTTAGCTAGGCTAGGTGAACTTTTTAACCCTTTACAGGTAAAAGAGGCATTAACCCTTAACCATCTGTTTATGACAAGCACCATTTCAGTTAAATCTGCACTACTCAGAACTCCCAAGGTTGCTAGGACCGGTGGAGATGAGGACTAATATGATAGATGAGCCAGCAACTCAGGTACTTCGTGCCTCATCATGTACAAAGCTCATTCTACACCCGTCAAACAGTCATTGGGCTAAATTGTCTCCTGCACCTGAGCCATGCTTAAGACAGGCAGGGGTTCCAGCTTACTGATCCTGGGGGTTGATCTGTGCCAGTGACATCCCTGATAATGCTGTTAGAATGCTCTAAGATATGTCACTATTGTAGCAGCACCACAACCCTTGCAAATGGCCTGTGTTAGGGGTGAAGGGGGTGGCTAGCGTAAGACTTGTATCAGACATAATTGTGCCAGAAGGGAATTCTTATTCCACATAAATCCTCTATATGTGTTGCCAGTGTGTGGTCCCTTTTCATTTCCTGAGAAGTGCAAAGAGGCTGGATCTCAGCAGCAAAACTTTCCAAGAAATCTTTTTTTTTTTTTGGGTGGTGTTTCTTTTAAACAATTAGACAACTCCTTATAAGATCCCAGTTTATCATTTGCTTCTGGAAAGAGAGAACTAGAGGCTTAGGTTTACCAGCTAGAATTTCTCTCTTCTTTAAAAGCAAATATAAACAAGCTGTCATAGACAGTCGTATATTTCCTGTTCAAAGTGCTTCTCTTTCCTTTCTTCACTGTTACTATTCTTTTCACTAGAAATTACACAATTAGCAGATGTTCTGTACAGGAGGGTGCTGTGATAGATACAAAAATAGCTACTTACCATGTTTATATATATTTATATAAAATTTCTTTTTGCATCAGCACTGGAGTTCACTGGACTATTATGGCTTTAACAAAACACATAGACAGCACTCCTGGTTGTTATGCTGCATAATTAAATGAGTCTGTTTAACTAAAGTAAACAAATAAACAAAAAAAAAAACCACCCCCATATTTCCTAATGGAAAGTAGTGCTGAAGTTTGTATTGTTTCTTTTCAATGATCTAGGGAAGAAATGAAATCTCTCCAGGAGGCCTTTCAAAAGCAGCTTAATGAGGCAGCTGAGAAAGCAGAAAAACAGCAGGCTACAGTGAGTGATTCTCCGTCCTTTCTTCTGTATTCTCCTTTGTTTCTTCTGTCTTTCTACTCTCCTCCCTTGTGATTTATTTCATTATCTCAAATATCTTTGCATGACCAAAGTTATAATAATTTATTGATTATGCATAGTGCTTTGATGACCCAGAAGACCTCAGTCCTTGCTCTAAGGAGGCTGCATCCAAAAGCCCTTTACTCTCATGTATACCACTTTATATTGTTATAATTCCATTGACTTAAGTGGAGTCATGCCAGATGAAAAGAGTGTCCATAAGAATCTAATGAGATCCCAAAGGTCCAGTCTTAATCTTATTGAAATCAGTGGGTGATTTGCCCATTGATTTCAAAAGAAATAGGATCTGGGTCTCAGTGTTTTAATCCATGAACTCAGATGAAAGTAATAATTAAACTGTGTAATATTTTTTGGCTAAATCCGCCATTAACCAGGGACAGTTGAATCAAACTTTGTGTATTACTCTTATTCTGTTGAGCATAAATGGTCGGATTTTATTACTGCATAGAAAATTACAATCGTTTCTCATTTCTCTTGTATAACTGGTTAGCTGCTAGGACATAAGTAAGGAAATGTCCCCTATAACTGTCAGTGCTTAAATGAACAAAACATCTCTGTAAATGATCTGTCTTCAATTGGTCATCAGGTAACTGAACATTTTAATACCATTTGAAAGCTGTTTTGCCAGATTTTTTGGTTAACGTCTGTTTTCACGCTGACCAGAAATGCTAGTTGATTATTTATTTATTTAATTTATTTGGCCATATTTAATTATTTTTAGGCTTAAAAGACAAGAATAGGGTGTACATAAGAATAGAGTAGATAAAAACAAGAATTAAATAATTTTGCAATGCTTTGCAAACATTTGCAAAATGTGATTTTAGATGAAGGTTGATACTCTTATTTGTAACTGAGACAGATTGTGAATGCTTGTTTAACAAGATGCAGATTTTATTAACTGGTTTAGGAATGATGATATTCCCACTGATGTGAATAGGAAAATTTCTGTTTGGCTTCAGTGGGAGCAAGATCAGATACTGTAGCCCCAATTCAGCAAGATACTTAAAAGATAGGATAGTTTTATGGAAGTCAATGGCACTACTCGTGCTTAAAGTTAAGTGAATGTTTAACTGCATTGCTGAAATGCACCCTATATTCAGCTCATATTAGGCTTTTGAAAAAATAGCTTTGTCCAAATACATGTATGGAAGCATTCTGCTGTAAAGGAGAAATAAAGTGCATTTTATAATCATCATGTACAAGAAGACTTCCAAGGGAATATTTATAATATCAGAACGTACTTTTTCTTCAGTGCTCTCTGAAAGCTTGGGAGGGGAATCCATTCCTTTACAAAGCATTGTATCCTCTTTGCCACGTATTTAGGTATTTATTATTGTTTGAGGTTTTTTGTTTGTTTTTGGGAAGGGAAGGTGAGAGAGAATGAACAAAACAACAAACAAAACCCCCAACACTTTGCTTTGGGCAGAAAATGAAAAGAATATGCTTAATTTCATTGTATTTGATTATATTTGATTATAGTATAAAAATAAGGAGGTCAAAATTAGTCCTGCCAAGGTAGTCATGACAATGTGTGTCAAGAAAATTAAAACAAATTATCTAGCAATAGTATTTAAATGGGAGAACTGTCCTAAAGTCAGTAGCAAAGCAGAGCACAGGATTCATTTATCCCAATTCTCTTCTCCAGCCAGCTGAAAACATGGTAGGCCAAATTCTGCTTTCAATTACATTGATGCGCCCCCACTGACCTTGATGAAGGGTCAATAATGTACGGTAATAACGATGAGTATTAGTGATAGATAGGGTGACCAGATGTCCTGATATTTGGGGCTTTTTGTTACATAGGCTGCTATTATCTCCCCAACCCCGTCCCGATTTTTCACACTGGCCATCTGGTCACCCTAGTGGCAGGAGTCAAAACACAAACAAAACAAACTTCAAATTAGAATCTCCTGACTTCTTGTTTGTTACACTGTATATGCTTAAGAGCAGTTCAACACTGGTGTAAATTAGTGTATCTCAAATCAAGTCAACAAAGAGGTACCTCTAAAATTTGAAGTTAATTTTACTTTTCAGTTTTTCCTATTTTTATATAAAGTTCTGTCTCTTTTTTTGCATTAACTTTTATCTTCTGTGGAATCTCTTTCATGGTTCATTCAGGGGAGGCTGTAATCCTGGAGTGAGATACAAGGGAAAAAATTCTGAACTTAGTTACAATTCAGTGATTCTGCATGACCTCCACCATCTTTGGAACACAGTGGGATCAATCACCAGTGTAACTGAGTGCAGAATTTATCCCAGGTTGTTGTCAACTGGTTAGAGAAGGAGATTGTGATACAGAAGGCTTGAGCTCCAGTCTCAGTTCTGCGAGTGATTGGCCTGCTAATGATTTCAGGGGTAGCAAAGTTGAGCTTTTGATTTGTGACCCTGTGCAAGACAATTAACCTCTTAGTGTAGCCTTCAGTAAAAATGAATTACTGTCTGAAGTCTTTTGAGATCATTAGTTGAAAGATGCAATAAAAATGAAAACAATTATTATTACTGTTACTTAATCCTGTCTCCTGACAGTGTTTCACACCTTTTTGAAAGCCAGTTGAAAGTTATGGACAAAAATCTGTAGGATACTTTCTTAATACTTGAAGATGGAAGTCTGGTTTGGAGGGTGGGGTTGAATTTAGTTCTGTTTTACTTAACTGTAAGGCTTTATTCTGGTCAACATGTGTAGGTTTTAGTCTATTGAACTCAATGGAGTTACTCCTGATTTATACTGGTGTAAATGAGATAAGAATCATTGTTGAATCAAACCCATAAAGCCTTAAACTGGAATATTTGCAGAAAATAGCTGGAGGAGGGAAGGTTAGAATGCCTGTTCTATTCTTGGCAACTCGGAATAATATAATCAATCTCCTACTTATTGCGTGTTACTCAATTGGTAAATTAGCATTACATATTTTGAACAAATAGAGAACACCTGCCAGAGAGCAATGATGGGATCTGTTAAGTAACTGCAAAATGGTTGTATTTAAGAACCTAAAATAATTAAGTAAATCAAATAATATTTCCACATTATTTTTAATATAATAGGTGGCTTGACCTAAATTGGCAGATCTAAATTAACAGCACCATAGCATCTTGAATATATTACTCAAGTGTCCAAGCTTTGCAGAACTTACTATATTAATCCTTTATCATCCACTGGCCATATTATATAAACTAGGCCTGGGCAAAATTTTATGGATTTGTAGTTTATTCACCGAAAAATGCTATTTTGAGTTGATTGAAACTATTCATGAACTCAACACGAAATCACCAAAGGAGCTGCAGGGACATGGAGCTGGGTAGGGAGCCCCCCGAGGACTAACTGCAGACTACTTCCCCTGCAGCTCCCACCTGTTCTCAGCGCCTAGGCTTTATCCAGGCCCTTCCTGTTCCTGTCCAGCGAGCCACATCTAATTAATCCCTGCTCCCTGGCTCCTCCTCCAGGGGAAGAGTTAATTGGCCCAGCTAACCACCTTAATCCCAGCAGGGCTTGTGTGGGGTGGATTCCCCATCACATGCTGTAACACTTCTTATCTGTCTTCATGATCTTTTTGAGTTTAAGTTTTAATGTGATCACTAAAAAATAGTAACCAACATCTGCTCTTCTTCTGACTTTCACATCCCTCAAGGAAGATGCCATCTTTTAGATATACACACATGATCTATCTGGTTAACAGATGTATTGTCTGGTGATCTCCATGTGAGCTTGTGAATCCTCTTGTCTTGAAAGACTCGATTTCTAGAATGCTTGTTCCACAGAGATTGAGTCCGTTCACCATTATTAGTTTGGATGCCCTTTGTTTTTTGCCCAGGGCTCTTATGCCAGCCAGTAGAGTTGTTGCTGATTTGTACATTGAAGTCACCTATCATCAACCTGATGTCATGGTGATGTACATCATCCAATACTTGTTGCCACTGCTCATAGAATGTATACTTTTCACTGTTGCCGCTGTATTTGTTGGTGCATGTACTTAGATTATTCTACACTTGCCATGTCTTGTGTGGAACTCTCCTGTTGTTCTGTTGTTCACTGGCTTCCAAATCAGCAGGGTCTTCACTGGGGGTTTCCAGCATAATTACTACCTCTTTCATGTGTTCCTTCTCCTGAGTATCCACCTTCAGATAGCGTCCTGCCACTCCCTGCCCATAACGTCTCAATGACGCAAGTATGTTCAGATAGTATTTTTTCATTTCTCATGTAACCTGTGCCAGTTTTCCCGTACTGTACAGAATAGGTACATTCCACATTGATACTCTTGTTACAGATTTAGTCATCATGATTAGATGTCCTGAGATCTGATCTTCCTTTTGACTTTCACTGAGATCTGTCATCCTTGGGTTTTGAGCTCCATCTGCACCTACCATCTTCAGGCTTTGTTTAACTTAACTGCTTCTGATGCAGTAAGCTTTCACCTGAGTGGGTCACAAATGTGGCTGCAGAACCCTTATCTTTTATCCAGGCTTGGATCTGGCACTGTTGCTAACAACCGCAGAGTAATTTTATTAGTAGTAAATATAAATAATATAGTAATACTAAAATATGAGAAACAGTAGTAATAAAGAATGCAAGATTTCCTCCAGAGATCTCTAACCATGAATAACAATCTAACAATGAAAAGCTCAGATCTATCCTGCCTTTTGCTAGAAATATATAGACTGTTCACTTCATTTAAATAATAGGCATTTCAGGCAGAGCAGAGCCATAATAAATGATCATCTTTTTTGAAAACAGCCTTAACAAATAACTCTGAAAGCCATTATGACAAAAATAGAAAAGTTTATCTGAGTGAAATATCTTTTCTTTAAGGATTCAATCCTGAATCCTGCAGCAAATTCCAAGAGCCACCAAGTGTCCTCAGCTCCCACAAAATTAATGGCAGTTAAGTGTGCTTAGCACTTTACAGGGTTCAGCCTCCAATGAAGCAAGTTTTCTCTATTTTCTTCAAAAGACAGGGCAGATCTAACTTTTTGGAGGGCTGAGAGGTTTAATACCAACAGAATGAAGCTTACTCCAGGGGCCAAATCCTGGTCCTGTCAAAGCCAAAAAATTTTGTTGAATTCACTGGGACCAGGATTTGGGCCTGAATGAATACAATTTCCCCAAAAAATTGATTTTTTCCCCCAAATATATATTCTTGTACTGAGAATCTGTCTGTTTTGTTTTCATCCCTACCCAAACTAAACCATTAGCATAATACAACCCTCAGAGGAGGATCATAACATATACCAAGCTGCCAGTTGTAGCCATAGTAATGAACAATATCAATGCACATGCTGTACTTCAGTGCATTGTTAATTGTTCATGGCTTAACCTGTCCTAAGTGAGACATAAGAAGTGACTAAGCATCCAGCTTGCAAGCTTTGACTGTGCAATAACAATTACATGTTGGTGTTTTTCTGTCCTTCATCTATGAAAAATATTCATATAAAATAAATGTCTGATTCTTAGAATTAGATCATTGCCATCTGTTAGGGCATTTTGTATTTCAGGAGGGAGGTTAATTTGGAAATTTCAAGGTCAAAAACTGCTGAGAGTAAAGGCCAGTGGATGAAAACTGTTGTCTTTAACAAATGTAATAAGCTCTGAAGCACTTGTCTCCTGGAGACACAGAAGCACAGTCCTTGTTTAACATTGAAAAGTTCACTGGCTTCGAGCTGTAATATATTTTCAATATTTATTTTTAATTGCAGCTAGATATCAATTATAGGCAAACAACATTTGAAAACCATGGATGCCAAACCGGGTGAAAAGACTGAATAATGGGATGCAGAAAACTCCTGAGTGGCTTCTCAGCCTTTAATTTAAACAAAAAAATATACCAGAACTTGAATGGCCATTCATGCACATGATAATAATAGGTGCATTAGGGTGGAGGAGGCAGAAAGCAGAGTTTCTACACCCACCTAACTAATGATTCATGCACTATTCTTATATGCCCCCAAGCAGCGTTTTTCAACTCAAGGTTCCCACACTGCATGCAGTCCTTCATAGCCTTGCATGATGCTCTTTCCTTGGATTTGAGTAAAAGCATCATGCAACACCCTGACACTGAGACAATTGCCTTAGGGCACCAAAACATAGAGGCATACACAGACAGACTCAAATGGACAGATGGGGTTATCTCTATATTAGCTCTAGTACCCAAGTAATATAAATCTTAGTCTTTTATGTGGCTTACTGCAGCTCTGTTTTATGACTAATTGGGTCTTCAGCTGCTAAAGATTAAATGGCACAGCCTTAGAATTCCAAGGAATGCAAACAATACATGCATTTTTTCTTAATTCAGATATAATTTAACTTGAAAAGAAATGGTTTCCTGTGGAAAACTCAAAGGTATTTACTTAGGTTAATTGATTTAGTACACATATTCCTAGGTGCCCATATCAGTGTGCTTTACATCTACTGTACAAAAAGCTTACGTGGTACATACGGCTTTGTGGGGACCCTTTAAAATATACTAAATTTCACCCTAGCAAAATAGCCAAGCTAGTGTCCATGTCCTATAATAGCAGTAGCACATAGAGAGCATTTTCTGTACCATCCTATTACCAATCCTGTACCAATCTCCTATTATTTTAGTTATTTCAGCACCAGAAATGAGCAACTTTGGAGGAAAATGACAAGGAATCTCTCTTGAGAGTAATGACTGAGAAATAGGACTCATGTCAATGAAGGTCAATTTTTTTGCCTGTCTTAACTATATCGTTTGAACAGATAGAGCAGTGCATCTAAAGAGTCACAACTATCCTATACTTTTTTGTGATTCCTCCATGGGTTATGGACCTGTGGCTTCACAGTGACTATTTTTTAAGTGATTTAGTAAAGCCCAAATGTGTTAGGCCAAATGTCTTGCAGACTGAAATTCTCTATTTGAGCTTCTTGATCATCTTGATCATTTGCTGAAAGTCTTCAACTCCCATTAAAATCAATGGGAGTTGAGAATAATCAGCATTTTCCACAATCTAGGTCTTTATGCGCAGGACTTGGACAGCAAAAGTTCCATATAGCCCTGCCAATCATCCCTGACCTGAAGGGACCTCTCCCCCCACTGAATGATAGATTGGCCACTGGCTTCATTGCTGGTATGGTTATCAGTGGTGCCAAGTATGATGGTGTTTTTTAATTACTGACCTCTCTCCCCAGGAAGTGGACTAAAACAATCTACTCAATGTCACACAATCTAAAGAAGAGTTTATCTTACGGTAAAGCCACTGAGGCCCGTATTCCAGGAGTGAAAGGATCTGTATCCTAATGTTGTCTTTCTTAAAACAGCAGGTTTTCCCAAAGTAAATTTATAGGAATACTTTCACAAGTGCTCTTATGTGAACTACAGAGTTTCCTCAGCTGTTTTTCTTCGTGTGAATGCTTTTTGTTGTTTGTTTTTGTTTGTTTGTTGCAGAGAGAGCTGGTCTATTTTTTTTAACCTCTGTATTGTTAATTCATGTAGGATTGCCATGGTATCCTAATATGAAATGGATATTTTCACATTGTCATGTTTATTTTAACTACATACGCCTTTATGCCTCACTGTCCTCTAAAATGTACCTAGCAATGAAGTGAATGCTGAGTTATCTAGCAGTGAAGTGAATGCAGTCTGACTCCTATAAAGAAAAATACAGCCTGACTTGTGTAAACCAGTGATCCTTCTTAAACTACATGAACTGCAGAAATTGAGTCAACCTTCTACATGTAAGAATTCCTTGAATTTAGTATAGACTAGGAACCAGGTTCTGACACCTTTACTCCATGAGTGCTCTCATTGGCTCCAAAAGCTTGATGCAGCCACTCACATAGTAATAATGTTATTTAGTATATGTAAGGGTGTTAGTCTGACAGCTGTTATGTTAACATATAGGAGACTGAAAACTGCTGAGATTTTGTGATTATAAAAACAGCAACTTTTATTGTTCTAAAAATCATTTCTCTGAAAAAATCTGGATGTATCAGATCTATCCAAAAACAAAACTAGGACTCTTAAGGATTTTCATGCAGAATGAGTTTCTTTTTTAACCTATCTTGTTTAGCGATTCCCTTAGCTACCTGTATTGTCACTTTATTACAGATTATTTAATAGATATGAAACTGTAGGCTACTGAGGCTGGGCACCTCTTTTAGTTAAGTAAGGTGTCTTATCAGTAGGGATCAATATGACTAGTGGCTTAATTTTTGAATAGCCTATCAAAAGTTGTGAAGAGGAAAAGAAAAGCAAGAGAGTGGAAAAGAAATGATTGTGTGGCATTTGTGATATGCTTCAAAACTTAACATTCAGCATTTTTTTAAACTGGCAGATTAATTTTCTGAAGACTGAAATGGAAAGGAAGAGCAAAATGATCAGAGATCTCCAGAATGAGGTAAGCAGGATATTTGATTGTCAGCAAAGTATTTTTAGAGTGGATTTTAAAGAAGTCTCAATATTTAAACAACATTGAATGCACTTCAGTTTGTTCTGTGAGATTAAACCAAGAAAGGAATAGTGGTCAAATTGTTAGTATATTTACAAAAAAGGCACAGGTTTTCAGCTTTGTTTTACTTTCTGGAATTGTGAAATTTTCCATGTTTGCTCAGATTTATTCTATTGAGACATGATATGAGATCGTTCAGGTGCAAACACTCTTTTTATCATAGTATTCTGCCTTTATTTTTGAGTACGTAACCTTGAAACACTTAATGGAGGTTTATGTGTAATCCTATAAATGCTGGCTTCAGAATTAAATTAGAACATTTTGAATATATAAATCTCCTATTTTACTGTAATGAGTATTTAACATAAACCTGATTAAGAGAGAGATAGGTTGTGATTAAAAATGGTGGACGCTGCAATGCCTGACTGTTTCACATATTGTATCTGCAACAGAGTTACTATCAGGTATAGATCATTTTATTTCTTGATTCATATAGTATCCGAAAGACATGTGGGTCAGGTATAGTGAACTAGTTAAGATTTACACCAAGGTTGCGGTTTCAATGTTCTGTATCATTTATTAGCATTCAGCACCCTTACCTTAGGATATAGAGGAACACAGTTTGGTAGACCCACAGATGAGATGAAAGCAGAATATTAAAAAATAAGACCTTCTGTCACTACTATGGATTTCCTGTTCCTTACTAATAAATTCCGTTCGAACTCTTAAATCAAACAACTGGCATACAGTATTGTCTGCACATGGAACAATTGTGATAAATATTTAGCGGTGTAGGTTTGGCACACAGGTTTTTTTCGGTTGACCCTCGAGGTAGCCAGATGACATTTCACAGGGGGATAGAGGAAAAAACAGAGATCTCCCACAGTTCATACATTGAAAGAAATTATAGCTTTAATGCAGGATTGGAACATACAGCAGTGTACTGGAGAGATGAAGTTTTAGTGACATGTTGAAAATGCATCTAAAAAATAAAAAGTGCATTTAGAAAAAACAAATAAATTGAAACAACAGTGTGAACTGATGTCCTTGCTAGCAAGATACAGCATACAGCTATTTCGGTTGTTTTTTGTTTTGTAGTGGTGTTGCTTTTTAAGTATTGTACTTTGTTGTGATGGTAATAAAACCAAATTTGTGGTCCCCTCTTACCACCCATCCAAAATAAAAATATTATTTCCTTTTTGCTCAAAGATATGAGATTTTACTTTCAGTGCTGTGTGTGACATAGAATGCAAAAAAAACTATTATGGTCTAATATGCAACATTGCTTGAAAAATCTAGCCAGAAAGAACAGTAAAGTACTTCATAATCCATTGTTTCTAAATAGCTCTGCATATACAACTAGTACAACATATTTATTTTTTTTCCCCTTTTTTGGAGGTTTTATTTAAAATTGAGTCAATAAGCACCTTTTTAAAAGCAAAGTATTTATCCTTTTTCTGAGGTACAATAGTCCTTCATTGGTCAAGCTGCTCCATTGAAATCAATGGACCTATCTAAGGTACTTATGGCCTCCATTACCATAGTCTCTGAGGCTTGGTCTACACTAAGGGGCAGGGTCGATGTAAGATACGCAACTTCAGCTGCAGCTCCCCCTGTCGACTCCGCTACTGCCGCTCTCTCTGGTGGAGTTCTGGAGTTGACGGGAGCGCGTTTGGGGATCGATATATCGTGTCTAGATGAGAAGCGATATATCGATTCCTGATAAACCGATCACTACCCGCCGATCCGGCGGGTAGTGTAGACATACCCTGAGCATCTCACAATCATTAATGTATTTATCATCCAACACCCCTGTGATGTAGGAAAGGCTTATTATCCCCATTTTGCACATGAGGGACAGAGAAGATAAGGCCACACAGCAAGTCTGTAGTAGATCAAGGTATGGAAACCAGGTATCCCAAGTCCTAGGCTTATGCCCTAACCACTGGACAATCCTTCCTTTCCCTTATAATTTACTTATTATATACCAGTCAACATAAGTGAAGGTATATGGCCCTAAGTCAAAAGGTGGAAGTAACTGTCTACAAGTATTTGAAGGGTGTAAATATCAAAAAGGTAGAGAACTGTGTAGGGAGCTTCAGCGGGGGTGACTGGAGGAAATTAAATATCTGTAAATTTAGAATCTGTACAACTTACTATTTCTTCATAGTGAGATCTAATATATAGTGTGAAATATTCTGTCAAGGGAAGAGGAAGCTCCATAGTTCCTATAATTTAAAAATTTGACTGGACAAAATCCTTTAAAAGATACAAGGAAAAGATGTTGATTGGAAATGATTTGGTGAGATGTTCTAAATCATCTACTATCTATGATGCTTCTCTGATTTCACTGTATGAATCATGTCATTTTATTATGTAAATGACATGTCAGATATTCATTTAGGGTGAAAATCTGCGTCCCATCCCTCTGTAAAGCTGAATGGCCAAAAGGCAGGGAGTTTTCATGATGCCAGTCAGGGGACTGAGAATTGGAGGGAGGCAATGCAGGGGAATATCTCATGTCATTAGCATATGGAAGGGGCTTATGGGTGGGGTGGAAGTACGACCAATGCTCCTCCAAACACTTCATGGACTCACTTGTCATGACAACACATGCATTCTGAATCCAGGTTGGTCCATTTTCTGACCACCTGTGTTCGTGTTTTGAGTAAACTTGTCCCTTAGAAGATTCACTGTTCATATAGAATCTGTAGTCATAAATAAATATTGTTAATGTTTAATAGCTTTTCCTTCTACTGTAAAATAGATGCATGTTCTTTTAATTGAAAAACATATTAATTATTTCTGTAATACAAAATACCATTTTAAATACTCTCATTAGTAAAAGTTCTTAGAGACCTTCAGAAAATGTACAGAATCTACAGTCTAAAATATTGGTTGATTTTAAACACATTAGGCATGAAATCCTGGCTCCCTTATATTCAGTGGCCAAAACCCCCATTCACTTAAGCCAGGATTTCACCCTAATTGTTTTGCAAATGAAAAGTGTACATTATATATGGTTCAGTAGATTTAGTCTAAATTACTATTTTAGTTCCTTATTTAGGGCCTCAAGTTACTTCAATAAATCGCAGAAGAAGGCAAGAAAAGATGGAGAAAAAAGAGAGAGAATAAATGAAAAAGACAAATAGAATAAAGTGTACCAGTCTACCATACCTGTTCTAGGCACCAATTGGTCTATTGCAGTGGTTCTCCAATTTCCATGTACCAGCCCACCGTTGGTAGTCTATTCCAATGTTTTGCAAACAATTACATCGATTTTAGCAGAGAACTTATGCTTGTGCTTGAGTACTGTCTTGAATAGCCTATGGTCTTTGGACTGATAGTGGAATTAAAGGTTTCAGAACAAACCAGGGGCTAAGAGAGGAAAGGACATGCATATGAGACAGTCTCTCTAACCAGCTCACAGAATGAAAAGTATGATAACCATCAGCTCCTTAATTTTCACCTGCTATTTTTCCTTCAGTGTAGCTGAAGAATGAATTTCAAGTTGTAATTTTTCTATTGTTCGTGGAATCTTTTATCAAACCTTATCTTAATTTTGAAAAGTAAGAATCTTCGAAGTTGTCTAGCAGAAAAGTTAAAAAGTAAATTAGTGACAGCATCTATGGCATATTCTTTGGGATATATTGTCAGCGTTGGGCATGGAGATCTAGCCCCGTGCTTTCTGTACCTGTTAACGATTATGTTCTCCAAACCAAAAATTTTACCTTTTCTGGTGTGCTTGGCTTTTTTCAATTAAAAATGAAATATTTTCAATTTCTTGTAAAATATTCTGCCCCCTCCCCCAAAAGGGATGGTATGTCTGGCTATAATTTTGAGGTAGAAATGAATTACATTGGAGAAATAGGGTTATAAAGGGTTAAATTATAGTATTCTCCTTATTTTCCCATTGAATAACAGAAAGCTCACCACTTTCTGTTCCAAATGCAAAGCAAACTTCTACTTCACTTTTTTGAAAAACAATTATATTATGCCCACATTTAAAACTTACACAAAAATGACCAAATCATACACACAGTTTAAAACATACACATAAAAACATATCATACATAAATTAAAAAATAAGTTCATACTCAAATTTCCCTTTAGGGATCAGAAGGGGGAGAGAATGAGCCACAAGTGGCAGATGCTGGTCATGTTGCTTATTGCCACAGTGGAAGGTACTCAGATACCACAATAATGGGTATAGTATAAGAACGTGAATAGCAAAGGATATTTTTGTAATGCCAGCTTTATATTTGCCATAATAAGAAACAAACAGGCCAGTGTTAATATTAGTCATCTTGTATATACCTTATTTTATTTTTAAACTGGCAATGCAAGATGGAGAAATAACCCCATTGTGACTTACCGCAAATATTTTTTTCACATATTAAGTTAGCCTTGTCTTGTGTTTACAACTCATAATGCTTTTTGAAGCCTTGATTCTAGATAGTGAAGAGCTACAACCTTCAGTGCACTTGTATATTAGCTTACGTTAACATAGTAGGAACATTTGTTACCCACTGGCACCAGTGAAAGAATTTCATTTTACACCTGCACTCCCACAAATCTCTCTGGGCTGGGAATAGGGTTTGAATAATTCTCAGGGACTGGAGCAATGTGTATGCTTGTTCCACAAAAAATGATTTCTATGGAGGGTTAAAATGTGAAAGTATAGAATGTAGCCATGTGATTGCTCTAGGGCTGTATATGCATTTTAACTGAACAATATGATAATGATTTCTGGTACATCTGATTTTTAAAGAACTTTCATTAAATTACATCAGAAATCAATATAATTCAATGGCCTAAAATGCAATTTTTTAAAAACATCCCTACTGTTTTTAAAAGACGTGTCTCAATTTGGATGGTCTCACTTTGGCCAGATTCCTGTTTTAAAGTTTCTTCTCCAAGCTCAAGAGCAGAAGGACAGCTCAGCAAGCCCATATTTCTTTTTCATAAATGATTATGATATTCTATTGATAATAGAAGATAGACAATGAACACATTACAGGCTTATCCCCAAAACTGAGAAAGATATATTAGATTTGAGCTATTGTTTCTTTCCTTAACTAGGAAAAGAAGATGTGAATGGAAATCTAGTTACATGCTCATTGGCTTTGTATGCTCATATGGCAAGAAATGGGACCTGTTTCAAGGACCATGGAACAGAAGCTGGTGAAGTTAGGCATGCAGCTTAAATATGAGATCAGTGTTTCTCCATCTGCAAAGAAATGGAGGGAAAAGTTATATTCAGATAGCATTCGGACCAGATAGTAGTGTTGTAGCTGCATTGCTCCTAGGATAGTAGAGAGACAAGGTGTGTGAATGCTCTGACCCCCAGGCTATTGGGTATCCAAGGGTGGTACTCTTAATGCATCATTTTACAATATCAGAATTGTCCACTCACACTGTTGTTAGCTCTTTACATCCACTTTACTGTCCCTTTCCACAAATGTAACGGACAGCACAGGCTTCAAGTCCGTGGAGAATCAGGCCCTAACAGCACAAGCAGCTTCAAGCCTATACCACAAACGTTGTGCATTGCTTTGTAATAAACTTTATTTTAACATAAGAGGACCAGATGATGCTATCAGTATACCTCAAGCAGTAAAGAAACACAATTTACTTAAATGGTTTTCTTGCAATACGTTTGAAACCTTGTGTAGCATTCAGGAATGGTGCATCCAGAGAGAGATTGAACGGCTTGTTATCTCATCTGCTGCAAAACTAAAGATAAAAAAAGATAATATATCTTTGTTCCATTTATAAGATTTGTCTTCCAAAAGAATCTTTATGGATATTTTTTCCCTTACAGATCAAATTCTAGTCTTCAGTGACACATGTGAGATGCAGGTGGAAACTCTGGTTGAGTTTAGGAGGGGGTTTGAGCAGATGATGGAACACAGACACGAGGGGGCTGAAGGGATAAGCTCAGATGTGCAGATGGAAGCAGGACCAAAGAATTCTGAGGAGAGACTGCTGGGTGAGGAAAGTGGACGGTGGAAGCATG
>NC_133772.1:63739418-63748734 GCF_003597395.2 Chelonoidis abingdonii | reverse complement strand
GTTAGGGGTTTGTTATAGAAGTGGATGGGTAGGGTTCTGTGGCCTGCTTTGTGCAGGAGGTCAGACTAGATGATCATATTGGTCCCTTCTGACCTATGAGTCTATGTAATCCCACTAAATTGAATGGGATAACTAAGAACAGAATTTAACTCGACTGAAATCCACTTTCTGTCTTGCCCTTCATCCTAGAACAACAAATATTTATTTATTTTGCCCACCCCTTACATTTGCTTTCTTCTACAATACATTTTCATTTGTTTAAGAATGCATGTCTGAGTTCTGCCTGTTGAAGGTGTATTTATGAGTTGGGAATGGGTTAACTCAAGCTCAGGTCTTGGCTGCCTTTTGGGTTCTGTATAGGTACAGGTACATACAATCCAAAAGTAATACATGTTTATATTTAATTCTGAACCACAGAGGAAGCAGGCTACCAGTGCAGATAGTTTATATATTCACTTATGCCGTCCTTTGTTTCTCCTGGCTTATGATGTTCTCTCTCTGAATTCTTGATTGATTTTTGGTTATTATGGTACAGTATATTTCAGTTTTTGCACTTCCTGATTCTTTCTTCACAGAAAAGGATTTAGCCTTTTTGGTACTGGAGAGGCAATCTCCCAAGTTCTCAGAACAAGTTGGGTCTGGTAGGTGTGGAGTGTTAGTAATTCGGGAATAATACTCCTTGGGAATTGAAACTTAAGTTCAGTATAACAAACAAAGTTCAACAGACCATGGAGTCTTGTCCATATCACAGGGTCCTTAAGAATTGCAATCTAAATGGCTACTACATTTTTCTGTTTTGACCTTTAATCTTCTAGATGCTTTGGGATTAAATCTGCCTTTTCTAATATATCTTATCTTGTTATGATTGTCTGATTTAATCTACCAATCATAGGAAGGCCTCTCTCAATACTCCAAGAGAAATATTTCATTAATATATCTAAAGTTTAAACCAGATGTGGTATTAATACTTTTCCTAGGTAGATTGTTAGACTTTTATTGCCAGATGAAAGGGCTTGATGTTCAATCCCTCTTTCTCTAGTAATTCATTTTGAGGGATTTTGTAACCAAGCGTGTTTGTGCTTCTCAATTTAAGGAGGTGTTGGCTCAGAGAAATTAGTTTGAAGCCAAGGGAAGTCACAGGACTTAGTCCTGGAAGATTTGGATCTTATTTTTGTCTCTGACACAGATATCTTGGGCAAATAATTTAGTCACACTTTAAAAAAAAAAGAAAAAAAATCCACTAGCTTGGAATTACAGCTGTAAGGTTCCAAACCTGTGTCATGAATGGTTGAATGATCGGGGAGGATGAGCACCCACTATCCCAGCTAAAATCAGTGGGAGCTATCACAGCTCAATATCTCTGAAAATTAAACCTTGTTCTGTGTCAGGGTTGGCACCCACACACTGAATTCTCCAAAGTAGTTCTCACTGTTGAAAATGTTTGCATCTGTGTCTCAGGCCACGTCTAGACTACGCGCCGTATCGGCGCATTAAAATCGATTGCTTGGGGATCGATATAGCGCGTCTGATCTAGACGGGATATATCGATCCCTGAGCGCGCTTATATCAATTCCGGAACTCCACCAAAACCAACGGAGTTCCGGAATCGACATGGCGAGCCACGGACGTCGATCCCGCACGGTGAAGACGGGTGAGTAAATCGATTTTAGAGATTCGATTTCAGCTACGCTATTCTCGTAGCTTAAATTGCGTATCTAAAATCGATTTTCGCGCGTAGTGTAGACCTGGCCTCAGTTGAACCATTTATGAAATAGGAATAATAGGTTAGATGGAATCCTAGTGTAACTCCACTGAAGTCAGTAGCGTTATATCAGGGATAAATTTGGATCAGTAATACTGAGCAAGAGGCAGCATGATGCAGTGAATGGGGACTGGAGTGGGAGTTGGGAGACCTGGGATCTGTACCTGGATGTGCCACTAACTTGTTGTGTGACATTTTGTCTGTTATGTCTATTTAAACTATAAGCCCTTCAGAGCAAGGACTGTCTCTTACAATGCAGTTTTACAGCAACTAACACAATGGGGCCTTTAGGGGTATGTCTACATGGCAACTGGGAACAAGCCTCCCAGCCAGGGTAGACAGACTCACGCTAGCTGCACTCAAGCCAGTGCACTAAAAATAGCGATATAGCTATTGTGGTTTGCACTGTGGCTCAGGCTCTCAAATTCACCCTGGCTCCCTAGGCTTGAGAGCCTGAGCTCCAGTCCAAGCTGCAAAATCCATCCTGCTCTTTTTGATGTGCTAACTCAAGCCCAGCTAGAGTGAATCTGCCTACCCAAGCTGGAAGGCTCACTCCCAACTGCACTGCAGACATACCCTAGGTGCTATTGTAACATAAATAAATAATTATGAGTATTGTGAGACTCAATGTTTTAATATTTGCAAAGCCCTTGGGAGCATCAGGTGAATGCTGCTTGTCAAGGCAAGTGTATGTAACATAGTGATTGTAATTAATTAGATTGTAAACTCTTCAGGGGCTATGTTTTCCTATGTCCCTGTTCTGTGCTTAGCACAACGGGATCCTGATCCTCACTGGGCAGTACTGCTATACTTCTAATGCTAATAATACCAATTTTTAATGTATTCTTGGACCCTGCATAAGGATTCTGGGTTGCTCTCTTGAGTCATCTGTTACTGGGTGCTTGAACACTCTGTGAATGCCCAGTGCTGAGTCATACTAGCAGATGCCTTTGTTTAGCTTTCACTAGGCGGTATGACAGATTTGCAAAATAGAGATGAAAAATATATAAAATAAATTGTTAATCAAGTTACTATTTAAGTTAACAACTAGGGAGGATCAGAGAACACTTAGGGGGAAAAATTATACTGGCTCTATTAAGTCTTCAGCCATGCCCAAAACCCCATCAGAAATGGAGTGGGAGGAATATGTTGGCAATTTAGTGTCGCTGATGTGTCCCTGTTCTTCTTGATAGAGAATAACTTGGTATTGCTAGACATCATAACTCTCACCTCCTAAATAGGTTCCAGAATCAGAATACAAATAATTCACTTTCCTCCTCCTTTAAGACTAAAGACCAGTAAACAAAATATTGTACAAGAGGGCATCAAGTTTCTCAAGAGAGTGAACAAAATAACTTATATATGCTCTTAATGGAACTATAGAACTTCCTGTTTGTTAATAGCCCTCAAATGTTCCAAGTTTTACATAGAAATAGAAGGATTAAATCTTGGAGAAAGACTACTTTCCAGGATTGTTTGTGGAGCAGCTAATTTTAAGTAAATATTAAAGAATAATCTGAGAACGCTAATGTTGAACTCCTAAATACATCAGTGTGCTGCCCACAGCAAATTCCGTAGCTGAGGGTTCTTTCCTTAGGCTAGTCTATTGTCATTCACCACTGAAATGGCACTAGAGATGAGAGCTTTTCAGTTGAATGCAACTGTTGTGATTTGTGCAGTGTAGTTGTAGCTGGGTTAGTCCCAGGATATTAGAGAGACAAGGTGGGTAGGGTATTAACTTTTTATTGGACCATTTTCTGTGGTGAAAGAGACAGGCTATTGAGCCATACACAGCTTTTCAGATCGCTGTTGTGATGAATAAAGGAAATCTCAAAGAGAGCCATTTTCCAGGCCATTCAAGTCCTTGGAGATGATGATAATCACCTTAAATTGTCCCAAGATATAAAGTGGAATCTAGTGCTGAATGCAGAGCATAAGAATTGTGTTTATTACATCCTATACTACTTCACGGGTGGTAAGTGTGCCTTTTGCATTAGCTGAAAAGCTCAGCAAGATCCCCAGGAGGAGCCCTGTATAGACCATATGACAATCTACCTAAGATGAAAGAAGGCATCAATAAACTGCTAATGGTTACATAAGACAGAAAAGGTTATAGTCTCCATGGCAGCCAGAGATAGTAAAAGACATGACAGACATTAATAGGCCTGGAGTTCCAGGAACTCCAGTGTGCTGAGTAAGACCCCCAAAAATTCAGTCTACAAAGATGAAGTGTAGGGTATTCATATTTGTAAAGACTTATTAGATCTTTGGATGAAAGGATGCTGCTGCTGTTGTTGTTGTTGTTTTATTATTATAAAATGCTAACAGCCTGCTTTAAATCAAAGGCACAGTCACTTATTAACTATTGCAGATCCATTGGGATATCATTCCACAGCAACTGTTTGGAAATGCTACAAATATGAATGATGTCAAAGGCAGGATGCTGTGTCAACATGCAGTAATAATTCTTTTTTAAAGGGCGAGGGTGGGGACGAGTGTTGACAAATAGCTATTTTTGTACAGAATTAAAATTCTTGACTACAGTTCTCGGTTACCTTAAATGATGGCTCAACTGGTAAAAACAGTCACTTTCTATTTAGTATTTTGTTAATGTCCAGTTCATTTCCTTTTGACAAGACTGTAAAAAACATTCTTAGGTAGATACTAAAGTATCTTAGCTAATGAACACTTAGCTACCATTTTCAATAAATTGGTGAACCAGGAATCGTCCCGAAGGCTCTTTGCAAATAGCCTCCTTCCCTGTATCCTCGACAGAGAGTCATAAGAATATTGTACCTAGTATCTTTATATCACATAACATTATCCTTTTATTTTGCATCACTTTAGCCCACAACATGACTGAGTATGACAAAAAATGTAGCCTGATACAATATGACATTCTGCAGGCATAAAAAAATAACAGAAGTTTGGATGACGCAGATGCATGCCATCTGATTGGCAGAGAGGAATCTGTAATGAACACCTAGTTTCTCACACAGTTTTCAGGGGATAATTTAAGATATATCTGAGAATCTCTAAGTTGATATTTGGGAGACAAAGTGGGTGAGGTAATATTTTTTATTGGACCAACTTCTGTTGGTGAGAGAGACAAGGTTTCAAGCTTCCAGAGAACTCTTCCTCAAGCTCTGAAGCTTGTCTTGAAAGCTGGTCTTACTCATCAACAGAAGTTGATCCAATAAAAGAAATTGCCTCACCCACTTTGTCTCTCTAATATCCTGGGACGAACACAGCTACAATAATGCTGCATATAAGTTTCTATTTCCAGACATCTTCCAGTGCATTCATACAGTTGGTAGGGTTATCAGTATCAGAAAAATGTTTTTGTTTTGTCTCTTGCAGAACAGGAGAAAATTATAAATTTCTTATAGGCATATAGTAGTGGCGTTGATAAAAAGCAAACTAGAAATGAAAAATAAATTTGTCTGTAGCTCCCAGACAAAATTTTTGTTTTCCTGATGTGCTTTTATAAGGAGTGTGGTTTTAAAGAAACTACTATGTAAACAGTCTTTTGTTCTATTCATATAGAGCAAGTCTACACTATTGTTGACCTACATTACGTCAACATACAGCCTCTGCAGTAATTGAATTGGTTTTACATGTCCACACTTTGCTCTTAGGTTGGCAGTGCATGGTCTCACAGGATCGCTTGCACTGATTTAACTGCCAATGTGGGGCATTTGGGGATGGTTTCTGAAAGGCAGCAACAGTCGATGTAAGCAGCACAGGGTATGTCTACACTACAGGATTATTCTGATTTTACATAAACCGGTTTTGTAAAACAGATTGTATAAAGTCGAGTGCATGCGGCCACACAAAGCACAATAATTCGGTGGTGTGCGTCCATGTATCACCGCCATATTACTTCCGGGGAGCTGCAATACCATTTTCTCTCTCACCGATTGTCTTCCAGTTCCTCAAGGGGCTTGGAACGTTTATACCTCAGGTCAAGCCCCTCACTCTACCTTGGGACCTGAAACCGTTCTAAATTGGCTCATGCGAGACCCCCGTTCGACCTTTGCCACAATGTCGCTGCTTGTACCTATCCTTGGAAGACCGGACTTTCCTAAGTCCCTTACCTCGGCTTGGCGAGTCTCGGAACTCCGTGCACTGACATGTGAGAATTTCTGTATTACCGTCGTTCCCATAGGACAAGTAACAGCTGCATCTCAACCCAGGTGTTCCTCCCCAAAGGTCGCTCTCCAGCCTTCCACGTGAACCAGGACATCTTTCTGCCACCGTGTTCTTCCAAACCAACACGCGTCGATTACGGTGAGCACAAGTCCATACCTGGACGTCCGGAAGGCTCTCACGCTTCTACATCGAGCGGGCCAAGCCCTTCCGTTCTTCACCGCCAACTCTATGGTAGCAGTGGCGAGCTATAGAGCAGGGGCAATTCCTCTCACGCATTGCATCTTGGGTCACGTCCATTATCGAGGCTTTGCTGCTATGATTTAGCATAGGTCCAGCCAGGCATTCACGCCCACTCTACGGCGGAGCTCAGGCACTCATCTAGCTGCTTTCTTGGGCGCATGTTCTTGTCAGGAAATCTGCCGTTGACAAGCACCTGGTTCTATCTGTCCAAGGCGTTCTGCGGAACCATACGCATTGGTCCAACAATTCTAGATGACGACGTATGCTTCGGTCGTCGCGGTCATTCTGATTCGCACTAGTGTCTCGCTCTGACCACCACCGTAGGTAAGGGCTGGGAATCACCTAATGGAATGATATGAGCAGCCCTCGAAGAAGAAAGACGGTTACTTCACTTCTGTAACTGTTGTTCTTCGATGAATGTCGTTTGCTCACTATCATTCGCACACCCCCCTCTTCCACTGTCAGAATTAGCCGGCGAAGAAGGAACTGGAGGAGGGGGGGCCGGCAGGGGTATATATAGCGCCATAACCGCGCCCTCCAGGGGCGATCCTGGTCCGGCCCACGGTGTTTAGGGGATAAAAGTTTCTGCAACGAAGTGCACGAGAGCTCGCCACACCTTAACTGGATGGATATGGAGCAAACACATCTCGGAGAAACAGTGGTTACAAGGTGAGTAAACGCCTTTCTGGTACTGTCTGGCTGTGCCTCACTGTAAAATTGGCGATGAGATGACGGTTTATCAGTCGCATTCTGTTACCGTCTGCTGCTGTCATGGGTGCTCCTCGCTGACCTCACTGAGGTTCGGCCCGGGGGCGGCCAAGTTACAAAAATGGGAATGACCCCCCAGGGTCATTCCACTCCTCATGTTGTATCTGAAAAATAGTCAGTCCTGTCCTAGGAATAGGGGCAGTGTACTAGAACCAGTGACCCACGAGAACCAGAAAGCACAGCGCTCCGTGTTCAGATCCCAGAAATGTGATCTGGCGTGCCATTGTAGGGGTGCTCCGCAAACAACGCCCACTCGTTGTCCCTCCTCCCCAACCTTCTGGGCTCCGTTGCGCGTTACCCCATTTGTGTGATGAGAGTAAATAAAGAATACAGGAATAAGAATAACTATTTTTAAGTGAGTAAGAGGGGGAGGGCAGCCCAGCTGCTATGTATAGTCCAGGGCAGGACATTAAACGGTGGGGGGGGGAGGGAGCCAGCATTCCGATGCTATGATAGTCAGGCAGTTACGAATCTTTTCTTTAGACATGAAAGGGGACGGGCTGATGGTTGTTCAGACCTAGATTGCTATGATGAGGACAGTTACCAGCCGTTTCTGTACCATCTTGCTGGGAATACGGGAGTCATTCCATTTTTACCAGGCACCCCGGCTGACCTCCCACCTGAGGCCATCAGGAGCACCACAGGCGGATGGACAAGGGACGGCTACCAGTCTCGTACTGCACGTGTACCGTCTGCTCCATGGGACGGGGGGAGAGGAACTGTGCTGTTCATGCCACAGGCACCGCGTCTACCAGCAGCACGCGTAGAATAGGAGACATTGAAAAAAGTCAAGAATATGATTTTATTTCCTTTTCTTTTCATGAGGGGTGGAAATTTGTGAGCTATACCTGAAACCACCCCGGACAATGTGTTTTGGACCTAAGGCAGTTGGGAGCTCAGCAGAATGCCATGTTTTTCGGAGATGCGGTATCGTGGGATACTGGTTAGTCCTCAATCGCCGTTCATTATGATCCTTTGGGAATTTCCATTACATTTGAGTCACACAGACTTGTGCTGTGGAGCTCTCGTATCATAGCTGGTAGATTTTTTTCAAATGCTTGAGCATTTCGTCTTTCTGTAACGGAGCTCTGATGTGAACAGATTTGGTCTCCCATACAGTGATCGGATCCAGGTATTCCATATGGTCCCATGCTGGAGCTCATTTTTGGATTGGGACTGAACATCTGCACTGTTGTCTTGATCAGAGCTCTATGCTAGGCACACGGGAAATGCAATTTCAAAAGTTACGCGGCGGCTTTTTTCCGTTCTTACCTGGCAGGGCATCTGAGTTCAGATTGCTTTCCAGAGCGGGTCACAGTGTGTTGCACGGGTGGGATACCGCCCGGGAGGCCAATACCCTCGATTTGCGGTCACACTAACCCTAATCGATATCGGTCATACCGATTTCAGCGTTAACTCACTTCCGTCCTAGGGAGTTAGCCAGAAACCAGGTTTTAAAGAGCCCTTTATATCGATGTAAAAGGGCCTCGTTATTTGTGGGACGGGTTGTCAGCGTCGTTAAAGTCGCGTTTTAACGCTGCTAAAATCGAATAAAAGCGTAGTTGTAGACCAGGCCACAGCTGTCTGGTTGACACTGTATTGACCTAACTAATTGCCTTAGAAACAGCTACGCCTCTCACAGAGGTAAGGGAGTTAAACATGAGGGTTGGGGAAAGTTAATCAGTGGAGCTAATTTTTTGTGTGGTGACACTTTAGATTAGCAAACCTAACTCTGTAATGCAGTTAGGACCAGACATTCTATTAAATTTGTGGTTTATAGCTTTAGTATCAAGTAAATCATTAGGGATAAGACAGCATTCGTATCCAATCTCTACTGTGCTTAGCGTGTACTAATAAAGCGAACCAATGATGGACTTTAAAATATTCACCAGATCTTACAGGAAATTTTATTGGGCCTGAAGGGTAAATCACATTGTATTCAATTACATTATGGTTGGAAAAGGCACATTCTTGATGTAAGGACAGATGACATTATGGAGTCGTTATATTGCTGACAATGCTTCCATACAGTGTGAAACCTGCATGGTCGTTCCCTAATCCTATCATTAACTTTTGGACTAAAATGTAACTCCCAAACTGTGATTGTATTCGTAAGCTGATTGCCACCCACAAGCTGGGAGACGGTGAGAAGTGAGAGATCACGGCGTTTCGCGTCGGGGAGGAGGCGAGCGCAAGGTGAGCTGCTTCACCTCTCCCGCCTCTCCAGGCTTTGCACGTGCCAATCCTTAGGCGGGAGAAGTGAAGGAGGCTTGGGAGAAAGCTGAAAGCAGCATTGGCGGCTTGGTGCTTTGTGCACGTTAGCAGAGGTAGGTGGGGGGGGGAGTTGCTAGGACAGCGTGGGGATAGAAGCTACCGCAGGAGCAGGCGCCACTG
>NC_133772.1:63716144-63729615 GCF_003597395.2 Chelonoidis abingdonii | reverse complement strand
GGGGGGGGAACTGCCACGGGGAAGGGTGCCTCAGGGCGGGGGCTCGGGGATAGGGGAGAGCACAAGGTGAAAGTTTCACCTAGGGCGCAAAATATCCTTGCACTGGCCCTGCTTAAGTTCTGTGGTCTATAAACTTGAACAGAAATTTGGTGACTTACAATATTATCAAGCAGTACAAATCTTGAGTGTAAGGGAGATTGGAGCCTAACCACAAAAAAAACTAAGCGTGAATGATATTTTAAAATCAGTGCAGAACTTGTTGGGAGCCAGTGTAAAATCAGTCACATAGGAGAAAGAAATGTGCTGATCTTGCTTGTCCCCGGTAAGAAGACAAGCAGCAAAGTTTTTCACAGTTTGAAGAAGTAGAAATTGCCCAGTGGGAAAACCACTTAAAAGGGAATTACAGTTATATAAGGGGAAAAAACTAAGAACATAAGTCAATACTCAAAATTTTGAGTAGCTCCTATTGATTATTTCTGTCCTCAGATGAAAAAAAAAATAATAATCAAATTTCTATGACTCATATAATAGACTGAGTGGAGTGCAACTGTGGATTTTCATCACCACAAGCAGAGCTATCAATTGCCAAGGCTTAACATTTAGATCAACACGATATAGAACCCTATCAGAAGGAAGTCTGGGTTATTTGTATTTGATTTCAGAACTTTCCTTGCCATCTAAGACTGCAACACAAATAGTGTTCCAAACAGACTGTCCAATATTTACTGAAAAACAAAAGTACACCAGCATGTGACCTGAATACATATTTGTTAAAGATAAGAACTGAGTGGCAGGCAGGAGAGGGGGGAGAGAGAGAGACATTGATTTCATTTATTGATTAAAATTTTTTCTTTTACTAGGCCTGATCTTGTCAAGCAGCTCCTAAATTGTGCTGCATGTCCTTAATTCAATTTAGAAGGTGGTTTGAAAGATTGGTTCCTCACTACAGGCCTGATCCTGTTCCCATTGAAGTTAATGAGTATTCAGAGGAACAAGACTTAGGAGCCCAAAACTGATCACACTGGAGTTAATGGGAGCTTAGCCACTGATTCCAATAGAAGTAGGAGATTCTGAGAGTAAGTTTTTTAAAACCCTCTTCATCAGCCTGACTCTGCTTCCATGAAGTCAATAGGAGGTTTACCATTGACTTCAGTGAGAGCAGATTTAGGCCCATGCTTTGAAAATCATCTGTGCCTCATTTTCTCATAGTGGCTTCAGGAGTAAAAGTAGCACACGCAACAGAATGCAGGACACTCAATATACAGTAGCTGACAATAAATCTGAGCATCCATAATTTCAATTATTTTATCTCCAAATATGTTTAGATTTAAGATATCCTCTCTCTTATTGGTAATTAGAGATATTAGAATAAATAAATCCCATTCTGGCATGTAGTTTGGTGCTTTGGTCTTCAGTTTTGGATCTCACTCCAAATTGTAATCATGGGAACACTTTCAAATACAGGAATTTTATGTTTGCACCCTCATTCTCCCCAAATTCAGAAGGATTTAGAATGAAGGCTAAGGTTTTGGTCTAAGTCTAATCCTTATTGTGTGTTTTGGTTCAAGTGAACATTTCAGTTCAGGTGTTAGACTGGCAGCCCTGGAGAGCAAAGCCTGCTGTTTACCTAGATAACAGGTACAGTACAGCATACTCAGCGGGAGTGCAAGCTTCTTTGTACTATGTTGCTTGACCTGGAGGGATCTCCGGATTTCTCTAGGTACAAGGGAGCGAATAAGTCAGTCTCTACATTCAGTCCTTCACCTTTGTTGAGACTAGTAATAATGGTACCACTTAGCGCCAACAGTGCTGGAAGTTTGATATGAAGAAACACTTAAAACTATTAATCTGTTTCATTCTCTTATCCTCACTACCCTCATCTTAAACACAGACTGGGGTAAACCAATTTAAAGTATTTGGGATTTAGGACACAATAGGAAAAAGAAATGTTAAATAGAGCATTTCAGAGGTTCCCCATTGTTAGTTTGTCAGCAATTATAAATATAGTATTCAAAGCGAAATTGATTTTATTAGGTGTCATTTAAGTACAATATTGACCTTAAGAATATGGATTTATATCTATGAAGTAATTCAGAAACACAGTGTTTATCCGATAACTAGAATTGTCTTGGTACTGTAGACTCTATAATCATACCCATTTGTTCAAGTTTGCCTGGTTCTCTTTTCCACTGCCCCATAATTTGATTCCAAAATTATTACAAATGAGACCATTAAATATCAAGGCCAAGAACAACAGAAACTAGTTACTCACTTTTCTCACTAACTGCTATTGCTTTGACTTGCAAACAATGTTCAGCCTGAAGGATTTGGTGTATATGGAAATGCATCTTAGGTGAAACCAGAAGGATTTAATCAAGGCTGCCACTTTAGGCATTTTGGACTGTATCTTATTGACTTTCTCAACGTCTCTCTGATTCTCCTTAATTGTTAAGTGGCTGTAAGTTGTTTGATTGTAGAGCATATCAGGTAGCACACTTGTTATAGTAAGATAAATGCAGATCTTACTATAACTCTATAACTATACATGGTGGTGAGGCCTATTGACCCTCCAGAAACAATATCATATTTCAAAGTAGTGCACACCTGGAGTGTTCTCACACTTAAAAATATACTTTTCTATGTTAAAGTATAATATTTAGCCCTATGGATCAGATCTCTCCTTAGAAAAAGAGCTAGTTTGAGATTTTTTATTTCAGTGCTTGTGGGTGTGGGTGTGTGTGCATGCACGCATGAGAGAGAGAGTAAGAATAGATAATTTTGCTAGGGCTGGAGCCCTATCACTTGATACATTGAAGACTGAACTGGACAGATAGCTAGATTTGAATATACGTAGGAAAGAGTCCTACACTAGCAAGGTCATGGACTTTATGATAGAACAACTCATCTCCCTTCCTAAGTTGTATGATTCTGTGAACTGATTGCCTGGGGAATGAGGTGGGGGAGGTTGGTTAGGACAGAAATCCCTAGTCTCCCACCTATAATGCATAACGTGCCAGATGCATTTTGGGCTTTTCACCTTTCTCTGAACAGTCGAGCACAACCCACTACTGGATGCAAGATGTCTGACTGGATGGACTAATGTTTTGCTCCAGTGTGGCAACTCATACTGAATATTCCTATATTTGTATTTGTTAAAGGTAGTTTTCTGCAGAACTGTTTAGAATGAGTCTTCTTGACTGTTTAGAATGAAGCTTTATTCCAAGATTAGTCTCTCTGTTTCTCTAGGCTCTGTATCCCAACAGCATGTTCTCTTAACACTCTCTGGATTGAATGCACAAGGATAATAGACTGAATGAACCAGTAGGTTTCAGGAAATTCTGAACACATTTAAGGTTAAATGATGGACTGATAGATTAATCTCTTACATTACGCAATATTCGTTTGAAGTACTGCACACCTTTACTTTACTTCCAAAGTTCCATACACTGTCTTTAAATCAGTAATACTCAGACCTCAGTGGTTCAAGAGCCAAATTAGCTATCAGTATTACCCAAAAGAGCCACAGTGGTGTGAATTCATTGTTTCATTTAATATAGTAAGTATATTCGTATTTAAACAGTATGATAGGGGAAATATTTAATGTGTATGTAATTATATATAATGTAAATAAACCATCCCCTGCTGTGGACAGCGCTATGTCGATGGGAGAGCTCCTGCTGATGTATCTGCCGCTGCTCGTTGGGGGTTGATTGATTTAAGTTGATGGGAGAACTCTTTACTGTTGGCTTAGAGCAGCTACATTAAGAGGATCTGTAGACTCAGATAATAGGTGCTCTTGGTAGGGTGGATGCTTTCCAGTGCATGTTGGTCGGTCTCATTGAAAAGCCTGGAGGGGCAGCACTTACTAAGAACCTGTCAGCATTTTTGACTGTTATGTTAGTTTTGTTGGTTTTTTAGTGCAATCAGAATTTCTGAACAAAATAAAACTTGGCATACAATTTCTCAACAGATTGTACATTGTCTTTAGCAAAACTGTATCAAATTGGTTAAGGTATAGGTCCAGAGCCAGAATTGGAGCAGTGTTTGATTGGACAGGGGATGAGGATGCAATTATTTGATACTTGCTTTGAGCTGCTTCTACTGGCAGTTTTCCTCAAGTGTAATTTTCTCCTCCCTGCACCACCTTTGGTGAATCTGGCCCATTATTTTTAATGTGACAGTAGTGCAAGACCTATGTCTTGCTCCAACAAAACTATTAAAGCATATGCTTAACATTAAGAATGTGAGTAGTCCCATTGACTTTAATGCGTGTACTGACCTAGCTATAGTTAAACATGTGTTTACGTCCTTTGCTGGGTTACAGTCCTAGTCTTCTTCCACTGCTAGGATTCACTAAATACATGCAGCTGATTAAAAACAAAATTAGACAATTTAGATGAGCCATAAATATTGATCAGTGAGAGTTAACCTGGATGCAGAATATTTTAAAAAACTGGGGGCGGGGGAGAGGGAGGGATTGAGAGAGAGAGGCTTTAAAAAATCAGTTCAGATTCTTAATGCCTGTTGCCAATTCTTGTCGTCTTTATTTGGGAAAAACCCCAAGTCATTTACATTTCAAAAGAGGCAACTGTGCATGTCTAAAGCCTACATTTCAAATTTGCACTGCATTCCATACTACTTATTATATCCTCTGTGTAGCGTGAGAACTATGCAGAATCCATTTGATTCAGTGGCACTTTGTATACTTAGGCTATGTCTACACTTGCAGAGTTTTTGTGCTGTCAGTTTCACCAGTGATAGGGAACCGGTGAAAGAAAAGTGCTGGTTTGTGTACTCACTTACTTCCACAGGCATCAGTTAGTGTTTACTTTTGCAGCAGTTCCATCGCTGATAAAGGCAGCACACTGAGGGCAGCTATCCCAAGTGCAGCTTTCTTCATTTTGGTGACAAGTCTTGTAAGAAAGGGGAGGGTGGTGAGCGCAGGATCCAGGTGGGGGATTGTTTGCTCTGTGGAGCAGACATGGTCACTTGGTCAGATGAGCACTTGCAAACAAAAAAGGAAGGGGAGTTTCATAGTTCCCGGTGCTTTATGGTGTGGTGGGGGAGCGCAGATGTCTGTTTACTTGGCATCAGAGCAACAGACCTGCTGGCCAGAGTGGTCACCCTAAACACTGCGGTATCCTCCAGAGGTTTAAAGCTATTCACAGGAAGAATGTCTTCACTTACACATCACCGCAAAAGGATCAATGGTAAGAACGTGGAGGTGGTTTTCTGTTTGCGGTGAAACTCAGAAGTTTCACCGCAAAAAGTCATTGGCAAGTGTTGATGCTTCCACAGTTTTTTGCGCAAATAAAGGGACATTTTGTGCTTCAAATGGCAAGTGTAGACATGCCCTAAGATTTACCTGGTGTTTTCATTTCCTTCAATATGATTGGAAATAATGCCAAGTTTGTGCAGTGATTTAATATAATTTAAAATGAATGATACATAAAAAAATGTAGCAAATTAAATCATTATATTCACTTTTTTAAAATTAAGTGTCTCGTCCTTCTTTCTGCATAGAAACATTTTGGTGCTTCCTGTATCATTCTGTCATATCGCTAATGCCCTTAATAAATCTACAGGAATAAAAAGTAAAATGAAAACTTAATTCTGTGCTACATGTCCTTGCATTCCAGCCCAGTAGTGGGGGCATTAGGATATATGTCTAGACTTAATTCAATTTTCATTTTAGTTGTGCAGATAAGCACATTGTTCTGTATGATCCATACGGTAACACCTCACCTATGAATAGGTGTGGCAAAATGTGATTTTTGTTTTTTAATAATTTTGATGGAAATCTGTCGTAAGCATATTTTCCAGTATTTATCATTTTGTACAAAATTATGTGTTTTAAGCTTTTCTTAGATTTGAATCTTTACATTTTCACTGTCGTGGGAAATTGTGGGATCAAACAATCATTAGTGATAATAGACATTGAGATTCAATAGGCCATTTTATTAAATATCAATTTATCAATAGGCCATTGTGTTAAAACACAAATTGTCAACATCACATGTCAAAATATACAAAATAGATATCCTTAAATCAAACTCTGTTAAGTTCTCAGCATTATTATTCTTTCTTTTCCTATTCGTAAATTTCAATTGTTGATGGAAATATTTTTTCATCAGTTTGTCTCTGTTTAGTATTATTGATGTTAAATGACATTTATCGATTTAAAAAAATCTAATCATTCCAAGCATACCTATGAAGCATGCTTTGAGAAGCCAGATATGACGCTGACCATTTTGATTTGAAAGTACCAGAGTTCTTTCCATGTTGTCGGATAAGACTGTATTTTAGCTGATGTTTATTTGTGTGTGTTGGGAAATGAGGGGGGGCTTTTGTGAGTGAAAGTGAACACACAAATTACCTATTTGGCCAGTCATGAAGAGTAAGGAATGTGTCACATTTCTGTTGGTTGCAGAAGTTTTAATTGGGGAGCTTTATAGAAACACAAATTTCTCTCATTTTATGTCGTGCCTTTTTCCCCACTAAGCGCAATGTTAGATTTTTTTTCATATTTCATAAATTTCAGACACCTGGTTACATAGTTTCCTTTCTGATAATTCCACATGGCCAAAGTGATGGCTTGAATAAACTAATCATCAATTTTGAATCAACGATTTTATCCCACGTTCAGTGCAAATAAAGATGACTCCATTTTTCAAAAGTAGATAAACTGAAGCATTGATCACATTTTGATAATTAAGTCTATGTGATTTAGTCTGTGGTGTGTTATATCAGGACCCGCAAGAGTATCTAGATGTTTCCCCATTTTCTGGTCTGACTGCAGCCAGAGTATCAGCAGGATGTCTTAAAGTGTACCACCTTCTCTCTGTCTCAGTAATGAGCATTTCAGTTCATGATTCTGGGCCACAATTCCTCCTTAGACCCTCACTAAAAATCAAATTATTTTACCCCATATTCCCTCGAAATACATCAGTTGATTGTTTCTTTGTGTAACTAAATATTCCAAGAAGCAGTGAGTGCAACCAAATCATCTTAAACAAAGAAAATAGAGAATCTATGTGAATTAGAGTTAAATGGAATAAACCAAGTTGTCAATGGACAACACAAACTTCTGGCTTGCTAGGCTGAAGATCATGAGGATGATGATTAAGAATCTTTGAATAGCCCAAAAATGTGATAGGTGCCTCATTTAACAAGTAAAATAAAACCCCTAACCCAAAGCATTTACAAGCTGAAGCCTATATCCTGTAAAGATTTAGGATATGTCTGCATTGGATCTGGAAGGTGTAATTTCCATCGTTAAACAATATACCCATACCAGCACTGATAGAGTTAGTGTGCTAAAAATAGAAGTGTAGATAAACTGGTCCAAGTGAAGGAAGGGGCTAGACACTGAAGTGCTTGCCTAGGATCTCAGATGAGATAGTAGCCAGGGTGAGTAGCCCCTTTCTCTGTTCATTCTACCACTGCTATACCTCTATTTTTAGTGTGCTAATTTGACTAGAGTTAGTGGATGTATGTCTTCTCGAGCTGGAAATTTTATCTCTAGTGTAGACGTACTCTTACACTCATGCTTAACTTTACGTATGTGAGTATCCCCACTGAAATCAATGAGACTATGCACATGCCTAAAACTGATCATAAGAGTATGCTGGATTGGGGGGGAAATTAGACATGATATAACAATTGTCAGGCATAAACAGACAAAAAGGGTGAGGAGAGACAAGGATTACAGTAATGGGATCACAAAGTGATTCAGCATATCATGTAAGTTTTTGTTGTTGTTGTGACTGGGCCAGTTTCCCCAGTCAGGGATGGGGTCATGCTGTGGCTGCAAAATGGTGACTGGGAAAAGTCTCAGGGGTGAGGTACAGGTGTATAAATGTAGACACAGTCCCTTACAGAGCCTCTGAATAGGTTACATTCTAGGAAGGAAGAATATTGCTTATGATTTATCTCTGTCCAATAGGATTCTCTATGGGCAGTAACTGAGATTAGTATGAGTCCTTATAAATGATTATTAATGGCTCCTGCAGACAATAACACAGATTGAGGGAATGAGATAATAGACATGGGAAATGAATGAATGCCGAAGAGTCAGTGACATGCTAGCTGCTTCCCAGACAGTAATCTTATTAACTTGGACAGTACCCAGGATTGACCAGGCCTCAATGTGGCAGTGAGGCGCTATCTAATTCTGAAGTGGCAACATCCCATATCATAGCATAGATCAAATATTTCCAAAAATATGTAAATTGGCAATGCAGGTTTGAGGTGCTCCAACTCAGCTTCTGTGAACTACTCTGATGAGGAGTGGAGGCATGTGTGGAAGAGTTCAGTGTAGCACTGACACCTCAAAACAGTGTGGCCCAAAAGCTTTTTTTTTCTTCATTTTTTTTCATTTTTAAGAAAGAAACATATCACTTAGAGTTGGTTTTAATAAAAATCTCTCCTCAGATAAGGGCATGTAGGCAACACAAGTCAGAAATCCTTTTCACAGGCATGAAAGAGTTTCAGTTTAATGCATATTTTTCCTATTCTCCATAAAGCCTCATCACAGTTAAGGATCCGATCCTAAACTCCTGATGCAAGTAAAACTGCCATTAAAACATGTCTGTCAGGAACAGAGGAATTGTCTCTAAATTTAGACTGGCTTGCTAAGAAAATCCAAAAAGAGAAACAAAGATTGTGATGCAAGTCAAAAGCTGAAGTCTGCTGAGGTCTTATACTCATTCTTTGCAGCTTCTGGAAGTCAGAGGTTTAGGACCCCCAGAACGCTGGGTTGCATCCCTTACCATCTTTGCAAATAGCCATTGATGGATCTACCCTCCATGAACTTATCTACTACTTTTCTGAATCCAATTATACTTTTGGCCTTCAAAACATCCCTTAGCAATGAGTTCTACAGGATGACTGTGCATCGTGTGAAGAAGTTCTTCTTTATTTTAGTTTTAAACCTGCTAATTATTAATTTCATTGGGTGAGCCCCAGTGCTTATGTTATGTGAAGGGGTAAATAACAGTTCCTTATTTACTTTCTCCACATCATTAATTTTGTAGACCTCTAGCCTATCCTTCTGCAGTTATCTCTTTTCCAAGATGAACAGTCCCAGTCTTTTTAATTTCTCCTCAGATGCAAGCTCTTCCATACCCCTAATCATTTTTGTTGCTCTTCTCTCTACTTTCTCCAATTCTAATATATCTTATGTGATCTGTTTGTAACTTTTTGCAGTCATAAATGATAAAAATTGGTTTATAATATCAAAATTAGAGGGACAGCTCCCTGGGTTGGCCTGAAGAACGCTTGGCACAACGCAGGTAACTTTTGTGTTCCCCTCTCCTGCCATGGTTATCTCTGGACTAGTCCTTGAGAGATGCTCTATTATAGGCCAGGAGGCAACACCCCAAGGCAATATTCCAGCAGTGAGAGATCACCAAATAATATGGAACCTTAGCAGTGACCCCTAACAAGGCCAAAGGGAGTGTGGATGTCATAGAAGCTATTATGCTACAGCATCAGGGAACCCTATTCTAACATTAGGGCTGGTGGATTAGTTCAAGGCAACATAGGATTGGGGCCACAGTCTATGTCCCTTGAAATATTTGAGGTTTTGATAGTCTCTCGTTTGACTAACACTGGATTCCTTTCACCTGAACAGATTGACAGCACATATTTATCTGTCAAGAAGATACAAGTTAGTCCCATTTTAATTCTGCACCCCAATTACTACACTCAGCAAAAGTTTGCATTATAGGGAAAGGCTGCCTATTCAATGCACACTGATGAAACACAAATATAACACAATCATGCTTTATCTGTGGTGTCTGAAATCAGTCTTCTAGATATTTTAAGCTGCTTGATATTAAGTCAGGAGAGATCATTCTATTGCTTTCTCTCCTTCCCTTGCAGAACACCTAAAGACATAGATGTTCTCTTTGTTCCATTTACAAGATTCAAGGTCCCACAAAGGTTTAGCTGAATCAATATGAAAATAATGGCTATTGCTGTTAAGATTAATACCCTTTGTCCTATTCCGCCAAATAAACAAACAAATCTAGGAATGCCAAGTTTGTGTTTCTCATAAAGGTTATTTCTTATTTTAAAAATATCTAGCTGATAAATTTACATTGCATTTCTTTAAACTGCAGAAAATACAATTAAGCAGCTTTAGTTCAGACCATTTATCAAGCCGCGCAGTTAAACACAACTGTCTCTGGATTGAAAATGTATTGGCAGTTGATGCTGTGTTTATTTAGATGTTGTGCAAAAGGCAGAGAAAAATAGACTATATAATATTATATAACACTTTTAAAATCAGTATCTTACTGCACAGGTAAAATGAAAGCCTAAGAAGGTAGTTACAGTTTGCAGGCTAAGTTGTATGTTGGAGTATATATTGTGTTAAGTGCGGTTTAAACTGGCTGTACTGGATGAATTCATGGATATAGCCATAAAGGTATAAATTTCTTACCCAGCTAGCTGGAAGAAAAACAGTCTGATAAAGTTGTATAGCTTCCTGAAAGTTCCTGGGCAGTGCTCCCAAGGTCATACCTGAAAATACAGCATGCGTCACACTGTTACCTGCCATAGAAAGAATTATTCCTTTCTTTCAGATTTTGAGTGCTTCGTGTTATCAGGAGGTAAACACCCTGTAATCCTTTGCAATTTCAACTGAAATCTGTGTACTGAGCTCTCTTGTTAGGTCTCACCAAGCTACCCAGAAGGCTTTCACTCGGGATAAAAAGAAATCACTCCTTAGGAGTAAATTCCGTCCCTCCCTTCACAGCCTTAGAGGACTGTGTCTGCTCATTCCCTGGAATTAGGAAGTCTGCACCCCATTCACCATGGAGTAAGAATAGGGAAGTGTCACAGTTTCCTCTCTCTACCCCTCCTCCCCCAAATAAAAAATGTGGCGCTCAACGCTTTTCCAGATTTATCCTCTTTAGATCATGAGATCATAGTTCTTCTTGCTAAAAATATGATGCAAGCAAAGATGGCAAAATACTGAAAACAGACTTCACTACTACTCTTCCACTACTACTCTGAAGACAAGGTCCTAGATTCCTGGAATTTAGTTTACAATTCTACTGCCATAGAATTAAATGGTAAAACTACACTGTAGTAAAACTTGTGAGCCTAGACCAAAAGAAAATGATCATATAAAATAACTTTCTCTGTTTGTGGACCTTGTTTTAAATTCCTATCTTTGATCAGCTCTTACACAAAGCTGAATATCTAAATGTTTCGTATTCAGTTGACATTACTTGAGATTAGGCACAAATTTCGGAAGACTTAAGGATCAAGAAAAATGCCAAGCAAATACTCAGTACAGCTTGGAGGTGGGAGAACAGGCGCAATAGGCTCCTTTTTGCCTCCTCTGAGCCTAGGTGTAGATGGAAACCAAATCAGCCAGTAGAACAAGTTAGAGCAGCCTAAGTATTGCTGTAACTTTTATGCTGGCTCGTTATGATCCCCAGAAGCTACTAGGATTGGCCAGAATGCAATATTCTCTGGCCATGCACGTCCTTCACTTGTAACAACCCCTATTCTGGGCACAGAAGTAAGTGGCATAGAGTAGGCTTTGCCACTGCAGAATGCCCCAAGCCAGAGGAATCCTCAGCTTCTGGTTTAGAGACAGTTTTCCATATCCTAAGTGCTGAACGATGCAAAACAACTGGGGCTGGAGATCTGGATTTTATAATAAATTTGGACAGCATGAACCACCAGCTAATTCATGGAAATAGTTTTACTGGATGTTTTGGTATCAGACAGTATGAAAGAGTTACTTTGTTGCAAGAACAGCATGGAGCCACATGAGATGTATTCACAACAAGTGTTTGTTTTTTTCTTTCAATCTTTTAAATACAGTAAATGACCTCAAAATATTCTCTTAGCCAAACTTATTTTCACAGCTTGCATAAGCACTAATGCAGCTGTTAAGAGAATGCTATTAATAATGGATGATTCCTGGAATGAGAACAAAAGCAGGATGCCAGGAGATAACAGTGGTTAGAGCCTGTCAGGATGACAACTAATCTGTATTCTGCAGTGCATCGATGCTGCAGAGCTACGAAAAACTTCTACTGGAAAGGCACTTACCTACAAAGCATGTCTAAAAGAAGTAGTAGTGTATTGACTGAAAAAGCAAGCACATGTTTTTGTTTTGTGGGTATGAATTGATATTTACTCCAGAAATCTATCTTTGCCAAATGCAGTGGCAGCTCAGTGGAACATTCAAAGTAGAAACTAACATGTTATGTTTGAAACAGACATGTTATGTTTAAACTACGATTTGAGGACTTCAGTAACTCAGATATAGGTTAGGGGTTTGTTTCAGGAGTGGGTGGGTGAGATTCTGTGGCCTGCATTGTGCAGGAGGTCAGACTAGATGATCATAATGGTCCCTTCTGACCTTAAAGTCTGTGAGTCTATGGGTACGTCTACACTACAGGATTATTCCAATTTTACATAAACCGGTTTTGTAAAACACGTTATAAAGTAAGTGCACCCGGCCCACACTAAAGCACATTTTATTGTTGGAGTTCCGGTTGGCTTGGTAGGCGTCCATGGTCCAAGACTAGTGGTTGAATTTCCGGGCGTTACTGCCATTCGTGGTAGCTATTCTCGTAGCTATCTCCATAGTTTCCGCAGTCGACTCCCCCCCCCTCCTTGGATTCTACGCGTGAGATCCCAGTGGTTTAAGTCGTCTTGTGGGGCTGCAAGGGCAAAAAATTCTCCATTGTCGCGCGGTGGTTTCTGAGGTATAATAGTTCAGTCTAACTTCATTCCTTCCTCTGGGGAAAGCAACGGCAGACATCTATTTTGTATCACCCTTGCTTTGTTGCCCCGGGATTGGCCTCTGGCAGACCGAGATTACATTTAGCACATAGCAACCACTGGAGCCCGTTCAGCCTTTTTTTTATTTTTTTTTACTGCTTTACCCGATGATCTACCTTGATACTGACGCGACAGAGGCGATCTAACCTCAGCGCTACAACAGCAGCATTCACTTGCTTTTGCATGATAGCAGAGGATGGTTTATCATTGTTTAATTCGTGTGACCATCTGCGCCATTGTAAATTGGCAAATGAGATGATGTATCTTCGTTCCTGTACATGTCTTGCTGCTATCATGGGTGCCCCTGGCCTGAGGGCACTCGGCCAGGGGCACAAACAGGCCCAAAATATGGGAACTGACTCCCGAGAGTCAAATCCCTCCTCCATCGAGTATCTAAAAAAATAGAGGGTTCTATGCACTAGCCTGCGTTAGAATATGGGGCAAGTGTACTAGGGAGAACCTACAGTTCGTTTATCAAGAGAGCTATAGCTGCTCCAATGTCGAATCCCACTCGCCGAAATGGCTGTGAAGCTGATTCCATGTATGGGCGTGCCCCTTGCAACAAACCGGCCATCGTCACCGCTCCTACTCTCCTCCAACCTTCCTGGGTTTACATGCGCAGTGTCCGCACACATTATCGTCTCCTCTCCTGTTCAAA
>NC_133772.1:63615662-63715320 GCF_003597395.2 Chelonoidis abingdonii | reverse complement strand
GTTTACCTGGCCAGTGCATCCGAGTTCAGATTGCTGTCCAGAGCGGTCACAGTGGTGCACTGTGGGATACCACCCGGAGGCCAATACCGTCGATTTGCGGCCACACTAACCCTGATCCGAATCTGATATGGTAATACCAATTTTAGCGCTACTCCTCTCATTGGGGAGGAGTACAGAAACCGATTTATAGAGCCCTTTATATTGATATAAAGGGCCTCGTAGTGTGGACGGGTACAGCATTAAATTGGTTTAACGCTGCTAAAATCGGTTTAAACGCGTAGTGTAGACCAGGCCTGCGAAACATTTAAAATATTTTGAAGTTGTAGTTTTTGTTAACATCAAAACATGTTTGGGTCTATACACTTAATCTACTTTAGTAAATGTGTGAGATCAATTGAATATACATAACGAATCCCTGGCATATACTATCATGCTATGATAGTATATGCTGGATTCCTTAACTCTCAAATATGGTCAAATTGGTTAGCCAAGTGAATTCATATACTGACAAAAAAAGAAACCCACATTTGGGAATAACTTGGGACTCATAGGTAGTGAGGTAGATCAGATAAATGTGCGGGTATCTGTGCAGGAGGTAATAGTATTCAAATATTTGGTCACAAATAGGAAAGAAGAATGTTATGAAATGAGCCACTACTGAACCATACTCAAATCCATGCTGAGCCTCAATAATGCATTATTTTTTTTTTGTTTTTAAATAAATTAATAATGCACCTGACTCTCCTCATACTAGTTCTACAACAATTAAATTCCATTTTATTTCAGTGGAATCACTCCTGATGTAATTTGGTGTACGTTACTTTGGAACTGAGCCCAAACATTCTTAGGACTTGTCTACACATGGAAATAGCTTGAAATGGCTAATGTGGAATAGTTGTTTGGAAGTGGGTGAAGCTAATCTTCAAAAAGGCACTTTTTGCAAGGAATAAGGTTGTCCACACAGGAAGCTGATGTAGAATAGAGTTAGCACTTTAAATTCACACCCTAGCTTATTTAGCAATTGGTTCATCATGTACACAAGCCCTTCATGATAAAACAACTGAGAGAGTTTTCTGAGTCTAAATCAAATCTCAATGTTCAATCAAATCTCAATGATTATGAAAAATCTACAAACAGAAATCTGGCCAAACTACTGTGTAAATAGTGTGGGATTCCTCTTAAAATTAGCCTAATTAACCTTGTATTGAAAAGTTACTGCTACTATATCTGTCACATCAAATAGTTTGTTTCTGGTGCTTCTGAAGCTGGCTGTGGTGGTAGTGCTGATTGCAAACATATTGTCAAAATGAGGGGAAAGAATTAAACTGACCACTTTGTTGCATTTTTGTCCCTCCCAGGAGACTGTTTATTTTCATGTAAAAAAACAATTATCCTTTAAGGTGATACTAAACTCTTCTGTTGAGTTTTTGGGGCTTTGGATTAGCTCCATAATAATGGCAGAACTAATGAAGTGTAGGAGCACAGTGGGTTTGCGCAACTAGCTAATCTTTCTGACTTTCCCATCAGAAACATCAATTGTCCAGTGAATGACCAAGCAGAGTTTCTTCTATTTATAATGTTCTGAGAGAGTGAGAGACCCCATGTCCTGTCTGCTGCTTGTCATCTCATCTAAGCACCCAGAGGTGTATCTCTTGTCCTAGGTATATATAATTTCTTGCACCTATGTTTGGTATCAGAACCCTAGCTTTTCCTGAACTGTTTTTTGAATGAGATTTTATTTATTTTATTTTTTTCTTCCTTTATATTCTTCTCTTATTTGTAAAATTTGATATTGACTTTTTTACACTCACAAACTTAATGAATATGAACTGTTCTTAAGACCTTTCACCTGGCCTCCTCTAAGTTCTCCCAGTTGCCCCATTTTCTCTGTGTACTGTTGCAAGGAGATGAAACACTTCTTGGGGGAGAGGTTTTTATTTCAAGGAAATGTCTTAGGTAAGGATTTTCCTTGCTAAGAGGAGGCGCTATTGTCTAGAAATTACTTCTCCTGGTATTGGACAGGGCAGTCCCAGGGTAGGATGTGCCTGAAAGGAGGTATGTTTAATGGTAAGAGATGGCGAATAGGAGTCAAGACTCTAGGATTCTATTCCTGGCTTTGCCCCACCTCACTGAGTGACTCTGAGCAAATCATTAAGGCTAGATTGTCACTTTGTCTACATGTCCATGCAAGTGAGGAAGAATCCCCCTGCCATCTCTATATAAGCTACCCAGACCATACGTCAGTGCATGTAGTATTAAGGAGTTATGTACCTGCTTACTCGATCCTCAGATCACGTGGGCACAGAGAGAGTAGGAAGCAGCAGTTGCCTTTGCTCCATTCCTCTAGTTGTTGACCAGCAATGAGATGGGCTGTGATTTACTGCTGATAAATTGCTATCAGAACCCCAGCAAGCACCAAAGGATTTGTCTATTACAATTCCTCTCTGAGATGCTCTGTGGATGGAGCAGCAATGCACTGCGTCTTATATGGGCTTTGTCCTTGTGACACAAATCTAGTCTTTAAATGCTGTATGCTTCAGTTATGATATCACTCACATGGATGTTGTGAGACTCAGATAATTAGTTTGTGAAGTAATTTGAGTTCTTCAGATTACAGGTGCTATACTTGTGAAAAAGATGATAAACCAGAGAGTGAAGACTGTGATATGTACTAGTTGTTCTTTTAGCTAGACAAAGAGGTGATACCAGTCAGGACTGCTTTCCTCCAGAATGGCAAGGGAGCACTGCATTGGGAGTGGGAGGGGGAAATTGTAGGTTTGGGTAGCATGCAATTAGGTATGAATTGGTCCAGTAGCTCTGGCTGAGAAGTATCTATTTCCTGGTTGAAAGATGTTGCAGGAACTTCCTCCAGAGTTGCTGATGCATCTATAGATTGTGTCTGCAAACTTCTGCTTTTAAAAATTAAATATCTGGGCAATATAATTTTGGAATGACAAATCTTGAATGAAAACAGTTAAATATTCAATGTTGTTCAAGAATTCAGAAGGCAGAACCTATTAATATGAAAGGGAACTTGTGCTCTGTTATACCACAAAGAGAACTTAAGTGTACTCCCCTAGTCATCTTCAGCCCTTGTCCCTTCATAACTGGCAGCTTATATTTTAAGGCAAATGTTGACAATTTTGACACACATGTTTATGGAGCCAAAATATACTTAACATGACAGTTCATTGTGTGCTGCTATTACAGCAGAAAAGGTAAAGTTGTGGAACTGAATGTGGTCATTATGGCCCCTTGTATGTCCAGTAATGCAGCAGTTTGTTGGGAAGGCAGAGATTTAATGTTTTAGATATTTAGATTATTTATATTTGCATATTTGGCAACATTCAGGATGCTCTTTTCATTTTTATCTGCCTGCCCTAGTGGATCTGTCATTTTACAGTAATGGGCGTTTTTAAGCCCAATCTTGCAGCGTGCAGCAGTATCAACTTCTGTTTGTCCTTTGTCAAACAAATGAAAAGATGGAGCTCCTGGCTAACATGTACCCAACCAGGTGCTCTCCTTTACTGATCCTGCTTACAACCCCTAAAGCACCCAGTCACATTTACCAAAGAGAAAGATCAAAGAATTACCAGGTTTCTTCTCTGGATAATCCTGAATGACACAGGCAATTGCCCTATATTTCAAAATCAAATACTGTAAGATAGGCTTCCCTGTTCTAATCCACTGCTATGTTTTTTAATTAGAAGTGTATCTTACATGGAAGGAATACCAAATTGCACTTCCTTTCCCACAGCCAGCTGGATCCAGCTCCTATTGAAATGAATAGAAAGATTTCATTGGAAGTCAAATCAGGCCCTGGAAGTATTTGTACCATTTGTATCATTCCTCCCGCATCAGTGATTCTGAATCACCTTATACAGAGAAGAGGGAGATGAAAAAATAGGGGTGAAATAAAATATTTGTCCCAGCTCCGTGACAAAATTCCCCTCAACTTCAATGAGAAGGATTGGTCCTTGCATTTCTCTTATCACTCAGCAACACTCTTATCAACGAAGCACATGCGATAAGTCAGTTCCTTTTATTTTATATTATTTAATTTCATTTCAATAATAAGAAAAGATGTTTATATACCATAACAATTAATATCACAGCATTACCCCAGCAGCATTAAACAGTCAGGGCTTGTCCAAGTGTGTAATAAGCTAGGGAGTGAATTTAAATCATACTAGCAACTTTGCATTAACTCCCCATGTGGACCCTCTGCCCAGGGCTGGCTCCAGCTTTTCTGCCGCCCCAAGCGGGGGGTAGGGGGGGGACGGGACAATCTGAGGCACTTTGGCGGCAGCTCAACCATGCCGCTTCTTCTGTCGCAGTTTGGCAGTGGGTCTTCCCTCTCTTCCTCTTTGGCGGCAGCTCAAAGAGGAAGATAGAGAATAAGGGATCCGCCACTGAATTTCTGCCGAAGACCTGGACATGCCTCCCCGATACCGGACGGAGTGCCCGCCCTTTGAATTGGCCACCCCAAGCACCTGCTTGCTACGCTGGTGCCTGGAGCCGGCCCTGCCTCTGCCTGTGCACTAAGAGTGCCCTCAGAAAGCTGAGCTTAATCCACTTCCAAAGTAAGTGTCCAGTAAGTATCCACATGGGGGAGTTAGTACACACTAGCTCCTCCACACTAGACGCTGTTGTGGCACTTTCAGTGTGTGTCTACATGGGGACAGTCAAACAGAAACTTGCTCAGCCAGCCACCTACAAAAAAGTTCCTTTGTTTGTTGCAGGAGTGCACACTCAAACCTAGTCATAAACCCTAGCACACAGATGTCTGTTGCAGCATGCCTGGAAGGTCACCAAATTCGGGCTATTTGAGACAAAGGTGGAGCAAGTTCCAGAGTACTGGAGTCCTCACCAAGATTCCCCTGCCAGCAGTCCCCTCTCTTTTCTAATGAGCATGATCTAGCTGGAGTGCCTCTGGCTGCAGCAATCACAGTATTGCCTGGGGAGAGAAGTGATCCCTGTGGACCTTTAAGTCACAATCAACACCTTAAACTCCACTGGAAACCACTAAGTATCCAGTGCAGATCTCAAGAGTATTGGTGTCATGGGCTTCCAATGAGGTGCCCTGCCCAGAAAGTGAGCTGCTCCATTCTGCACTAGCTTTGGTCTCCAACTGATTTTAACTGTATGCAACTGGGTAGTAAATAGGTCTTACCACTATTTGTTGCCCATGAGAGGTATACCTAATATAGTCCATGAAAAACATTGCTTAGTGACCAACAATTGTAGGTGTGGGCTAACAGGGACAAAGGAATAAAGACTACTTCATTGGATTAAATATTACTGGCCACTTGGCCAAATTTTCAAAATAATTCAACTCCCACTTGGGCACCTAAAAGGAATTGCCAGATTTTAAAGTGCTCAAATGCTGCCTGACAGTTTCCTTTATTGACTGTGGGTAAATGAAAGCTTTATGTAAGATATGGAGAATAAAATTATTAATAATGATTTAGTTAATCCTATGCATTTCTATAGTGTCTTACTCAGTGATTTGTAACCTTAAGGGGCAGTTTGGGGACCCTTTAAAGTGCCATTGGTTACAAGTAGCACTAAGTAGAAAAGACCCCGCAAAAAACTTAACATCTTAAAAAAATAATATTGGTAAAATGTTACCCTTTGAAAACAACAGAACAAGTTCTCTGATGGGGAGGACTAAGTGTCAAAGTAGCATCTCTGAATAACTGTGTGGTAGAAAAAAATACTGTCCATTGGCCATGTTCTTTCTCTCTCAGATCAAAAAATGCCTATGGGCAACATTTAAAACACTACTTCACTGGCTAGTCTGAAGTTAGCTGACTGCCAGTCCCTACACCCCTTCTTCCTCGTGTTCATGGTGGGGTTCTTGACATCTTAATGGAGAGTTACAACTCCCTAAGGAACAGGTGTGCCATTCGTGCTCTTCTGTGAAGATTTAACTAGACTATTTTCTGAGTTCCACTGGGTCAATGACTTGACGCCTGGGAGACACAAATCCACTAAAGCCATTAATTTTAGTGGGATTGATCTTTTATTTAATAGCCAGGGCTTAGACTTTCTGCATGAAAATGTTAAGAAGTTCAAATACATAAAAGGATGCAGGAAGAAAAGTGTATGTGTGGGGGGAGGGGGAGCTGCATCAAAGGCCTGCATCACAACATAGTTACTTGGCATTTGCATAAATATTTCAATAATTGTTACCCTGTAGGAGAGACACATTACAAAACTACATCAAAATTTGGAACTGTCCTCGAACCTTCCCTGCTGTCTGTGAGGTAGGTGGACCTGTATTTGCACACTGAGCCTATAAAACATGTAGAAATCCAGTCAGAATGTGCTACACATTTTATTTTGTATAGTGCCACCCTGCCAAGTATTCCACATGACCTGGTAAAAATGTGATTGGCAATTTACTCTTCCTAATGAAGCAAGCGAAAAGGCGTTACACAGCAGGAGTAACCCGCAGCATGAGGTGTAGTTATGTGTGAGATGAAAGTATGGCTCGGGTTGTTATTTCTGTGACTTTTTCAAATATATATTGTTTGAAACATGAGTATTCAAAATGATGCCTAGAAAATCTTTGTTTCTTAAGGGAACATGTCCTCTGGCTGCTTATTGCTTACTCCAGTGCATTTAACACGGCTATGATTTCAACTGCTACTCTTTGTTGTCACACATAGGATCATAAACCTGATTAGGGAATGTGCTCTGATAGCTCATGTCTCTCTACTGTTGCAAAGAGGCCATAAACCAGCACATCTCCCCTCCAAATGGAGCCCTTCTTGTGGTGCAAAGCTGCTGTAAATCTTCCTGTGTTGACTACTGGCATAGAGGACTGAGCTAGAAGTAATGAGTGTGGTCGGGCTTCTAGCTGTTGGCAGAGTCCCTTGGGGCTATTGGCATCTAGTGCATGTTAGAGCAGCCTTTATATTATAGGTAGTAGAGAATAGAGTTGCATTTGTGTTTTTGTGCACATGGGCATTATGCTGGGGACTCGTGCAGGAAATGGATGGGTGAGCTTCAATGCCATTCTCATGAATTTTGTAAGCTCTTTCTTAATCAGATAAAAACAGTGTAGATGCATTGGAGGAGTACTTATGTGCAGCAGAGGAAGGAACATGTTTATTGTGGGGAAGGAGCACTTATCAGTTTAAACTACTTTATCCTGCATCTGGCCCCCATATAAATGCACAAGGAAGAAGGATCTAAGAAGTATCCCCCTTCTTTTTTCCCTATACACTCAGGTACAATCCCAGTCCCTGTGCTACCCTGAACAGAAGAACTGCTCTCATACCTGTGACACAAGGTCTGGAGGATGGCGTGGACTGCACCCTTAGCAAGTTTGCAGATCACTAAACTGGGAGGAGTGGTAGAGACGCTGGACGGTAGGGATAGGATATAGATGGACCTAAACAAATTAGAGGATTGGGCCAAAAGAAATCTGATTAGGTTCAACAAGGACAAGTGCAGAGTCCTGCACTTAGGACAGAAGAATGCCATGCACTTCTACAGACTAGGGACCGAATGGCTAGGCAGCAGTTCTGCAGAAAAGGATCTAGAGGTTACAGTGGACGAGAAGCTGGATATGAGTCAACAGTGTGCCCTTGTTACCAAGAAGGCTAACGACATTTTGGGCTGTATAAGTAGGGACATTGCCAGCAGATAGAGGGATGTGATCATTCCCCTCTATTTGACATTGGTGAGGCCTCATCTGGAGTACTGTGTCCAGTTTTGGGCCCCACACTACAAGAAGGATGTGGAGGGCAACAAAAATTATTAGAGGGCTGGAGCACATTACTTATGAGGAGAAGAATGGGGGGCGGATTTGATAGCTGCTTTCAACTACTTGAAAGGGAGGTTCCAAAGAGGATGGATCTAAACTGTTCTCAGTGGTAGCAGATGATAGAACAAGGAGCAATGGTCTCAAGTTGCAGTGGGAGAGGTTTAGACTGGATATTAGGGAAAAACTTTTTCACTAGGAGGATAGTGAAGCACTAGAATGGGTTATCTAGGGAGGTGGTAGAATCTCCTTCCTTAGAGGTTTTTAAGGTCAGACATAACAAAGCCCTGGCTGGGATGATTTAGATGGGGATTGGTCCTGCTTTGAGCAGGGGGTCAGACTAGATGACCTCCTGAGGTCCCTTCCAACCCTGATATTCTATGATTCAATGATAAGCCATTCTATACTAGGGGCTGGAAGGATGCTGGTTCATGGGCAGAGCTGTTCCATACCAAACAGGAGAACTGGTCAGCTGCTTGAAGATATGTGTGATGCACACCCTATAGGGATGCCACAGTGGTTGTTCTCCTAGTGCATGCCTGAGAGCTCCTAGAATCATTGTGCTTCCCAGATCATATAGGGGTTATGCATCACTCAGCACAGGACTATAGCTAAAACTTATATGACAGCCCTCTAGATTTTACTTTGGAATTCACCTCATTGAGGTAATTGGCTTAAAATGGAGTAGTAAAGCAGATGTCTTTATCTGCAGATTTAAGAAGTTAGGTCTCGAAGCACTGGTAAAGTCCATGTGGTTGAGGTGACCAGATGTTTCTGAGGAACCCTTATGGTATAAATTTATCTCTAGTTCTGTCATCCTCAAAATGATATTGCACTCTTGTTGCAGCTAGCAGGAGTTATGAAGGCATTCTCTTGGCCAATAATAGAACAAATATAAATGTTTGTGTATTAACATAGTCCTGTACCCATCTAACCCATTACCCTGTAACATTATTCCCATAATGTAGGAAATACAGAATACATATAGCAAAACATCTACAGTTCACTGTTTTTTGTGTTCGTTTTTAGGGAGGTATTCCAGTAGCTCTTTATAGTATGTGCATATGGAGTGTAACACACGTTCTATATAAAACCATACCTCTGAAACCTTCAACAATAGCTCCTAAAGCATCTGACGAAGTGGGTATTCACCCACAAAAGCTCATGCTCCAAAATGTCTGTTATTCCATAAGGTGCCACAGGATTCTTTGCTGCTTTTACATATCCAGACTAACACTGCTACCCCTCTGATCCTAAGGCAATGTTGCTATTAATTATAAGATACCTTACATTTACCTCGCAAGGCTCATTCTGATTGATCCCAGAGCACTTCAGAAATTATGTACTGCACACACAGGCTCACCACTTAAATGTAGCCTCTGCTGGTGCAGAGGCCAGCAGCCAATCCACACACATAATGCTGTTTAACAATGTGGGAAAGGAACCTTTGTTGAAGAATATGGAGGCAAACTCCTACTCTTACAAAAAGTGTCATGTGTCTTTAATGTCCATGAAGAGCAGATGGAACCTGAGTTCTTAAGGTATTAACTGAAAAATGTGCACACAGTAAACTGCATGAAACTTAATTTATCTACCTCATAAGAAGTCGACCCTGACAAGATTAAACTAGGCTCACTACTTCATGCCACATAAAACACTTTCTCAACATCATACAATACAAAGCTAATAGCCAGACCACTCAGGGTACCAGCACAATGTGACATCAGATAATGCCTGGATATTTGATTTTTGTCTGTTGCTGCCTTCTGATTTCCTCCATCATGGTCCTGTGAATAGCTATTGTTAAACAGGAAATGGAAAATATTTCATCTTGGCAATCGCCTCTGTCACATTCTTACCGAGCACTTTATAGTTTTTTTGTTTTTTTTTTAAACACCTATATGAAATGTTCTGGAAATGAGTGAGGACTCAGCATGGTTTGATTTGCACTATTCATCAAGCAGAAGCAGAGAAAAATTTATCTTATACAAAACAAATAACTCCTGCCAGACATCAGATAAACCATCTAGATTGGCACTGATTGTCAGAAATAATTTTCTGTGGGGAAAATTATTTTCTTTGCTTTTATATACTCTGTGCCCTTGCTTCTCAAAAGTGTTGGCAATGACACTGATAGTTTTGTGCTGAATCTGCCTGCAGGGATCTGCAGGGGTGGAACATAGAACTATGAGGGTTCTGAGCAGCTGATATCACCATGGGAGGCTTAGGCTAGGCTCCCATGGGAGGCCCATGTGAGTCTGGGCTTGGTTGGAAGTACCACCCAACAGGACCAGAGTTGCCCCCTACAGCCTACTGCTTGTTCAGTACCAGTATTTAAACCAGGAAGCCATGAAGGGAAGCTGTCTGAGCAACCGCACAGACTGCCTGCCTTTCTCTGCTCCAGGCACTGCTTGTGATAGACCCTAGACTCTGGCGTCTAACACTGGTTTGTCCTCAACTTTACTGTTTGATAGCTGTCTGTAACCTGGCAACTGGCCTCAATCTCCTGGTAACATAACCCTACCTGCCTCCTGACACCTGACTCTGTTTACCGTCTGGCCTGTCTTGGACTCTGACCTCCCAGTAACTTTCCCCTGCCTGCCCCATGACTCTAGCACTGACCACTAGGTCTTAGTCATGACACAGCTTATGCGGTGTTGTTTCTCTGCTTAGCAGTTCTTGGCCACAGTACACTTCTAGTGGGGTTTGTGCGTGTGGTGTCTAAGGGCCTGATCTTGCTCTTATTGGAGTCAATGGATGCCATAGGTATTCAACACCTCTGAGAAGTCAGCCATTTATTTAGATGCCTAAATACAGATTTAGGTCCCTAACTTTGGCCTTTATCCTATTTGTGTTTCAGTTTATCCATCTATAAAAAGGGATGACGATTCTTATTGTACTTTTGTGAGGCAAAGTTTGTCATAAGTTTCAAGTGACATTTGCACAACTGTGTTTGAAGCATGACCTTCAGATTTGCTATGATTTAGCTTTTTAATGAAATAGAGTATGTTTACAAAGGATTGAGTTAGGGCTATAAATTGTAGGTACATCTGAAAATTATATATAGAAAAGTTTAAAATATTATTTAAGTTTCAGTAAATGCCAGACTTATGGTTGTCCATGCAATTTTAATTATGTCCACTTTTGCATACATCTTGTACACTGACTAGGGTAATCAGATTGCAAGAGTGAAATATCAGGACACATTAGGCAAGCGGGGAGGGAACGGGGAGACAGACAGACACAGGTGCACAGCCTCAACTGGAGCCAGAGGCACACTGGTCCGCCTGGCCCTGTGCTACCAGCGTGCCCCTTCCTGTTGGGGGTGGGCCCATGCTGTGCCACACAGCTCCCCTGCCCAGCACCCTCTGGATCCACTATGCCCAGAGCCCCCCTACAATCCTTCTACCACAAATGCACAGTGCTGTGCACACACACCCCACCCAGTGCCCCCTGCCCACAGCACCCCACTCACTAGTTTCCCGATACACACAGATTTCCCCCTCCCTCCCTTCCTTCCTCTCTTCCTTCCACCCTTCTCCACAGCCCTACCACCACAACTACACAATGCCCCACACAAACCAGTGCCCTGACACACACAGATCTCCCCCACTGCCCAGCACTCCCCAACAGGCCCTCACTGTCTAGCACCCCAAAACACACAAACCTTCCTTACTGCCCAGCACCCTCCACACCCTCACAGCCCAGCACCCCACGTACACCTCCCAGACACTCACTTCATCACACCCTGCCGCTTTCCCTGACTGCACTCACCCGCCCTGCTGGGAGGTCTTTGGCTCCTAGGGTGAGAGCAGCAAGGCGAGTCTCCAGACTCTCCAACTGCTGCGCCCGCCACAAACGCAAGCTCCATGGCTCCTGTTGGCTGGGAAAAGCACCAGTGGGAGCTGCCGGAGCCACAGAGTGGGGCTTGCAGGCGCCAGCAGCACGCAGAGCCACTGCTACCCTAAGAGCCAGAGGGGCCTGGCAAGGGGTGAGGTGGAGAGTCCCGGCGGTGCTCACCTGGGATGGCTCCCATCCCGGGAAGCATCTGGCAGGCTGGTCCCTCTGGCTCCTAGGGTTGTGAGTTGGGTTGGGTGTGTGAGTGTTTTTGGGGAGGAGGGACAGAGGGCTCTCTGCTCGCTCCTGGTGCCTGCAAGCCCTGTCCCTGCAGCATGTGGTGCTCCTGCCAGGGGGTGGGCAGTGGGAGCTTTCCCAGGAAGCGATGAGCTGCGGTGCCGTGGCTGTGGTCCTGATGGTCCCCAATATCGGGACAACGGGCAACCTGACAGATATAAGGTCGGGACGCGGGACAAGTCCCCTAAAATCTGCACTGTCCCAGTAATATCGGGACGTCTGGTCACCCTAACGCTGACTGAGGCAGGGGTCCTGTGGAAGAAATCATATATGGTCATGTAATTAAAGATTGTATCATAAAGCCTATATTCATGTTCTGTTGAGAGGGACTGGTGAGCACATTGATCACAAACCTCTTTAAGACTGGGTTTGAACTACTTTGAATTACAAGTTACTCACAAGCCCCCCACCTAAGACAAAAACATCTGTGAACCTGTAATCATGATGTGACCCTGGGGAAGCCTAAAGAGAGGTCTGGATCAAGGATACTGTCTGAACGAATCTTGGCTCTGTAAGCTAAGGACAATTTTGGTCCCTCTTGCATTCAGAGAAGCAAGACTTTGTACATTCCTTGTAAAATCAAAGAAAATACCAGACTCCATCAATTTCTACTCAACTGAGACATGTTCAGGGCCCTGAACTTTGACTAGCAGCTTGAGTCAAAAAGGGGTAACATGCACAAATTAAGATTGCATGAAAACCATAAATCTGGCATTTCCTAACATGAGGTATTTGGTTTTGCACCCTGAATAACTTTACATTAATGCACAACTGTAGTGGCTCCCTCAGCATGCATTAACAGGGGTTTGAGCCCTGGCTTTTCTGCAGTGCCATGTAGTCTGCTTCACATGAACTACAAGGCTAATTACATTACTTAACCAGCATGAGAGTTTTTTTATCCCAGAGTAAGAAATGGGCCACTAGTGATATGTTTGTGATACTGAGGAAGTGAGGCTGAGGGTGGGGACAGCAGCTGTGCTTGCTCGCTCTCTCTCTCTGACAGGCTGTCTGTTCTCAGGTTTCCCAGTGAAGTATGCCCTGCTACTGTTGCTTTGGTGGCATCAGGGGCCCAGATCTTTAGAATGTTGGTATTATTTTAGTATGCTGCCAAAATGACCAAAAAATGATTTTTAAAAGCTTATAACTCAGCTCATTCTCAATGGAACTTCATGGAACAAAGAAAAGGCACTTATCTAGCCTGGAGGTGTTTTCCCTGCTCAGTTTCAAAGGCCTACTGCAATCAATGAAGGTGTCACACCTTTTAATTAAAAAATAAGAATATTTGATAAAAGAAGGAAATTAAATATAGGGATTCCTATCTACTCTCCTGATGATGAATTCACCCCTGTCTCTTTTCCCTTCATATTTTAAGTTCACAGATATCAAAAGATTATGAGAGATTCCTGTATTCACAATTACAGTGTAAATGTAATTGAAGTACAAGGTAAAAAGGCATATTTTTGACTTTCAAAATGGCCTTTTCACCTATTTAAAAATAAATAATTTAAAAAACAATAAAACTACCACCGAAACTCCAAGCATGGAACTGCTAATATTTTTTTAGGCAAGGCCCAAAGATTTTTATTTTCACCTAGAAACTTGTATAAAGTGTCTGTAATCAGGTCCTATCTGTTGTTAAAAGTTCTCCACCTCCCACCCCCACCCCGGAAGGTCACTGATGGCTGACCCACCTCTGCCATGCACATTCCAGTGTATATCCTATCTATAAGTATCCAATGTCTAGTCAGATATGTCAGCTGATTGAAAGGGAGATGAGTAGGGAATTGTTTAAACAGCGCACTACGCAGCACCAGAAGGGTGTAAGTTTTAGTGCACACTAGTGTGTCACATTAAGTGGTCCACTTGTATCCTGCTGGCGCACTCCCTAGCGCATATTAATGTAACTGGATGACATTAATGTGCACTAGAGAATTTTTAGTGTGTCTCAGCTGTGTCCACACCGGTCAGTTTAGCACATGACACACTAGCATCCATTGGAATTTACACTCTTCTTCTGCAGAATAATGTACTATGTATAACAGCCCTAAGATTACTACAAATCTGAGGAACAACCAAGGCAGGTTTCAACTGCAGCTAAATTTATGGATGCACTGAAACTGCTGATGCAAAGAAGTTAAATAACAGAAAGGGGAATGAGGCTTTAGACTTAAATTACAGTTGTTCAGTGTGCTTAATGATACAGATGATGCAAATGTTTCAGCAAAACACTCTGTGATATTAGCATTTCAAGCAACCTAAATACACTTAACTACACATTTAGTTTGGATACAATAGGATACTTGCTCTAAATCTAAAGGGGTAAATCTAGTTGCAGTCATTATTGTATATTTTTTTAAAGATAGACTGACTATTAAAAACAGTTAATGGATGCTTAAACAATTATGTTTTATGTACACATCTTGTTTTTTAAACTTGAAATATCTTTTTAATCTAAGCCTATTTAAGAATATAAAATGTTCATAGTGTTGAAAAACAGTGACTGTGTAACATCCCAGTTCAATTTTAAATAATTATTTTTAGTTTATCCCATTTTGGGTTGCTTAAGTGGGAAACAAGAAATGTCATTTTAAATCCATATGAGACCTAATTTTGAACTTTTTTTCCTGACTCAGTAAGAATTTGCAACCTCAGAGTCTTGTGGATTAGTTAATTGAACTAATTACTGAGAGCCTCTTTTACCAAACAGTTACGGAATACAAATGAAAGCAGACTCTTCATGAAAATGGTTCTTGAACAAGAATCCTGATCAGATTATCACTGGAGCTCAGATACAGCAATACAGGTCAAGCATGCTTCATCTGCTGCAGGAGGAAATAATTGATTATAATCAGGATGCAGAACAGTACCTGTCAGTGCAATGTGTCCAGAGTTTAGTAAATGCCAAATAGTAAATACCAAAATTCCCCTCCTTCTAGGCAGAATCTAGCCCTGACAGGCTGTCTAAGAATTCTGCCAGGATAAGGGATCTCTTAACTGGCATAAAGTGACATAGCTGGTACCTATGCCATTTGAGCCCTGGCACAGGGGTGTTGGTGGTAGGGCAAGAGTGTACCTGCAATACAGCAATTCACAACTAATATGATCCTAGACAGTTAGTATAAATTGAAATGGCTCCTAAACTGCTCTAATTTATACTGATGGACCAGGACCAGTGTAACTATCTCATTGGTTCCTAATGCTCCCCCTGTTTGTCTTTATCCACCATTATCTCTTGTCTTCTATGCAGATTGTAAGCTCTTAGTCCACAACTAAGGATACTAGGTGCTATGGTAATACAAATAAATAGTAATAGTAAATGCACTATGAGAACTGAGGTGGCCTAACTTGTTCTCCCTTTCTGATGCAACAAACATATCTTTGCAAAGGAGAGAATCTGCAGTATAATATCATTGCCTTGTAGTACTGTGAACACGTATTTTAAGCAACTTGAAACTATTTATCATTGCAGAAGCAACCTGTGTTAGTGTGTAATAGAGAGGAACAGGGTGAGGTGTGTGTGAAACAAGATGCTCTACTTTGTCATTACCCAGGAACTGTGCAAAAGGCACATGAGGGAATTCAAATAGCATGGGAATTTCTTTGCACTGGTAAAAACTGCATATGTCCAATTCACAAATAAAGCTTCCAGGTTTTCCACTGGGACATAGACTTAAATCTAAATTGATGTACTGAATCCAATTGATATTCTTTTTCAAATGCCAGTATATTTCCCATGCAAAATTTTAGAGAATGCTATTGCTATTCAGTAATAAATTTACATTGTGCTAAATTAATCAAAGGTGGTAGGTTAGGTTTCCATATGTTCATGGAGAATGGGCTCACCATTATTTTATTTCAGTTTTTCTGATCCCTTTCATTTAGATTTTCTAGATCCAGCAAGCCACACTATAAAAAATACTGACCAGTTGCAGCTGGAATGGTTTAAAGAGGAATACTCCATCTTTCTGGGTTCATTCTTTTAAGGGGCTACCTACCCTTCATCAGAGAAGCTATTCTTCATCAAAGAGTAGCTATTGAAATACCCAGCTTTCCCAACTGTTCCCAACGTACCCACCCTTTCCATTTAGGGGAGTTAGGTGTTCCCTGTGAAAAGTAAAAAAGAGCCACTGTATGTGAGAGGCATTCTCAGTGTGCTCCTTTCATAGCACATGCATGTTTGCATGCACGCACACATGTACACACTAGAAATATTAGTCCAGTTTCTCATCTTATGACAACTGATGAAACTCCACTGACTTCAGTGAAGCTAGGCTGAATTGTACCAGCTGAGAATCTGGCCCTTGGTCTGAACTAGAGCTGGGTGGAAAATGGTTTTCCCATCTTGTGAACATTTTTGAGATTTTGAAAAAATGCCCATTCTGTACTGGAATGAAAGTGAGACCTTCCGAAAATTATAGAGAGAGAGAGAGAGTGTCACCCTAGAACCACCAGTAAATTGGTGGTTAAGGCACTCACTTGGGATGTGGGAGACCTAGCTCTGCCTGGTTCAGACCAAGGACTTAAATGTGGGTGTCCTATAACTCAGATGAATGCTCTCCCACCCGTTCTGATTTTAACCAGAAACTTCATCCTGAACTGAAAAACCTTCCCTGAACAAATGCTTTATCAATAGGGGTACGTTCCCGTGAAAAGTTTTTGTTTAAACTAGGCATTTTCTAACAAAAAGCTGGTTTGTTTGAAAAATTCCCACCTAGCTACAGTCTGAATTTACCCACCTCCTGGAGTTTACATTTAACTTAAATCACAACAAACACAAGACTCAGTCAGTGCTTCCGCCTGTTCCTATGTTTTTCTTTTCATGCCTTGGCCCTTAGTTCTGCCATGAGAGCAACTCTTGTCCCATTTACAGTCAGGAGCTGAAGCTAATGACATCCTCTTAATTTGGTTGCCAGGGTGAGTCAACAGAATGGCTGTGTATCTCTAGGTATCTGACAACCTGTCAAGGAAAAACATTTTAAAAGCCAGCTGTGTTGGTTACTTACCTACTAAAATTCAGGCCACATTTGTTTGTGGGGAATACACCTCTCTGTGGTGAGTTCACCTCTCAGGATTCTAAGATTTCCTTTTTGTGGCTTAAAACCCCTTTTTTCCCCCTTCAATTTTACTGTTCCAACCACATTAAAAATTTCACACTTCTTTACGCTGAGAGAAGACCACAGAGTTAATCCAAATAATACAGCCAAGGATAACAGAACTGGTTGGGATTTTTAAAGAAGTCAGAGGGATCTAAGAGCTGAATTCTCACTGAAAGTCAATGGGAGTTGGTATTTAATTCCCTCAGCTTCTTTAAATATCCTACTTGCTAATATGAAATAAGAGTACATATTCTTTACTGTGGACCAAAAGTCTAAGCGTTCTGGATGTGACCATGCAAAGTTACCCCTTCCATTGATTTCTTTTTATGAAATAATCTTTGAAATGAGAGATACTCTTTTAAACTGTGTGGTAGGACAGGTCTGGGAAGAAGTAAATCTGTGTCTTTATTGGGGAAGGGGGTTTTGGGGTGAAGGTAGAGGAGATTTGGATTCTATTCCTGGCTCTGGGAATGAGCTCCTGTGTGGCTTTGGACAGGCCACTCATTCTGTATTCCCTGATATTCCCATCTGTAAAATAGGAGTAGGCACATTCACCTTCCCTGGGAAAGTATGATAATTATTGTTGTCTCTATCACTTCATAATTCTGGACCAGATTTTAATGGTATTTATGTGGCTAAAGATGCAGATATCTTATAGCCCCTTCTTATCTTTTTGCCTTTTCATGTTCAATTAGGGGAAATGGGTCACCATACCAAATACTTCAAAAGGTGTAAAATATACTCAGTATAAACACTGTCCACAGCAGGTCCATAACTAAGTACAGATCACAATGAATGTACTTCCTATACAGCTATGTCATCCCATAGTCCACATAGTCATATTTTCATCTTCTTGTGTACACCTGGTACATGTTGGTAATGCCTCAGGCAGTACTGAAGGTGATTTGTATTCATAGATTACAATTTAAAAACTGTCTTCTGGTAATTTTAAATGCTTCTTTTTAGACATACAAAGACCCAAGAAACACACAGAAAGAGGAATATAAGGGGAGGATGTGGAGGGAAGGAAAACCTTAAAAGATTTCTATTTAGTCTTTATTGTATTACAGTGAGGGAGAACTAAATTCTCAGCATCTGCACGAAACAGCATCAGAAAATAACCAGTTGAAAGGCATTCAGTGGGCAAAATGTTAACAACTTTGGCAAGAGGCAAAGACCAAATGACACCCCAGGCAAGGAGCATCTTTGACACTCCCCCACTCCCACCTCCATTTGTTAAACTTTTGAATACCTTATTTTTTTATTGGCTATGTAGCCTATTTCATGACTTTGATGCACTATTTGAATGCATGATTTATCTCTATCGTATAAGAGATTCTACAAAGATCCAGAACATTCTAGGAGGTTAATGAAAAATGAATCCACATACAGAATACCTGACACATTTTATTTCAAACATTCTATTTCCCCTTTTGTCACTAACAACAAAAACAGCACCCGAAGCCCAGCTCCCCAAGCAATCACCTGAGTAGCCTGCCCCTAAATCTGGCCCTGCCCCCAAGTTACACTCGCAGAGTTTCCTTCACACATGAATCTCTCACCCACCCTTTCAAAACACTGACTTCTAATTTCCTAAGATCTCTTGGAGAGTGCTTTTTTGGGATCAGGATCCACTGCAGTGGAAGCAGCTGGGACTACATGGTCCAACACTGGGTATGGACCTCTTTCTACTGGCCTTGCAGGTTGCTAAGAGAAAATGATATGACATCAGGGTTTATTACCTGTCCTCTGAAGGTGGGATCCTCCTGCTAAAGGGGACCTCCAGTGCAGATATGAATACAGAGATTCCTGGTGCCTCCGCTCCAGTAGAGATGCACTGCTATGGAGGAGAGCTATGGGGCGAGAGCTCTGTAGAAGCACAGTCTCCAACGGATTCCTTGGGATCTATGAGATTTGGAGGTAGTTCCAGCAATCAGTTTCTAGGGGGGAAAGCAGGAAGTGGGGCAGGAGTCCCTTCCTGTCCACCCAATAAAACAGTGAGAGGGAATCTTTACTACGGAAAGTTTTTGAAGATCCACTGACTTTGCAGGATTTAATGTGAGCGGTGTTGACCCTGCCCTTTGTGCTGACCTGTTGAGAACACTGTGTGTTGAGCTGCTGACATTTCTCATTTCTTGCCTCACTTGGGTGTTGCCCATGGCTACACACTGGAGTACAATATATAGCTTTGTAGCAACATTGTTGATAGTGTTTTTTAACATCGAAAAATATAGCTACAGTATGCATTACACTGGCTGATGTATACGAAAATAACCTAATGAAATTTCCCTGAAGCGTTAGCAATAGGAGTATGTAACATTTATTAAGCCATTTCTGCCCTGTTACTCCATCACATGCACTCTTTGACAGTACAATCCCAGATGGACAGCATCTGCACAGCTTGTCAATTTCCTAAAGATTGTTAATACATAAAAAATACAGGTCCTTAGTATAAATTAAATGCAAGCTCTATATTAGCCTAGTGTGGTACTTAAAAAACAAAAAACCCAAGATCCATTAGAAACTACTTTAGGTTTTTCATAAGGCTCCTTAATGTCCCACAACAAATAAAATATGAATCTCAGTGGGCTGCAGTGTAATAATGAAGACAGGAAATTGAAATAAAAATAGTGAAAAAGAATTCTGTTCAGCTCTTACGGTAATGTGTTTGAGGAATTCAGCATGGTAAAGTCATTCAAGAGAAATGAGCTAAAAAAGTGGGAACAGATCCTCAGCTGATATAAATTGGTGTAACTCCATTTTGTCAGAGTTATACTGATTTACTCCAACTCAGGAGCTGGATGACTGCATTCTTAATTCAAGAGGGACGAATTTAAAGAGCAAAAATAATTTTCAAAGTTAGGCAGCTAGTCATCTAGAGGAGAATCTGTAAAGGTAAATACCCTTGGCTATCAACTATAGCACGATATCAGCAAAAACAAGGAATATAGAAAAAACGTTAGTGTGTGGGAATATTACTAGGCTAGTTGAAATTTCATTTATTAACATTATAATCAATTTCCATTTCAGTAAATAAGTGACATTTTAAACTGCTATGGTAGAAAAGAAGGTTGAATGGTGGGAGTGAAATGAGGGGATTCAGCATTTAATGTTTCAGACTCTCTGCCAATTTTAAATTAAACAATTTTACCATGAAAAGAATCTTTAAATCTTGACTTTAGAGTTCAATGGTGGGATACTGGGCCAGACCCTCCGCTTCTGTAAATTGCCTTAGCTCCACTGAAGTCAGTGCTCAGTAATGCTGATTTATACTAGATGAGGATCTGGTCCCCTGTCTGTTCTCATCATATTGAGATTAAATAAATGTCTTTCAGCTTAATTCATATAGTGTTTTGAAAGTTTAGTGTGCAGTTCTCTCTCTGTGAATGAATATCTTAATGCAAAAACCACCCGCCTTCTGAATTTTAGAAAGGAAGGTGCGACTGTACCATTATACATTTATCTTGGCTTCATATTTATTTGTGGCCTGACTAACATCTTGAAGATCATATCTAGTAAAAAATAAAACTAACATGTTAAAATATTTAAAGGATTCCTTAATATTTTAGTACTTCTCAATAGTAAAACCATGTTCTTTTCTCAGAACAAAAGCCTGAAAAACAAACTCCTGTCGGGAAACAAGCTTTGTGGTATTCATGCAGAAGAGGTGAGTAGAGTTTCTTACTGTTCTAATTCTAACACACCTGGAAAGACAGCTAGTGTTCAAAGAGCTCATGCATCTAAAATCTCCTCTCATGTTCTCCCATGACAAAAGCATACATCAGGAAACAAAATGCAGTCTCTGTTTTTAGACAAAGTAAATCCATAGTTTAGATTTGAGGTCATTGGAGGAGATTGTCTGCCAAATCCCAGGCTCAAAAGCATTGATTTTTCTCCATTGGCCTCAATACCAAAAAGTAGTAATAACTCCATTGTTTGAATAATTTTAAAGAATTCTAAATAAAGCACTGGAGAAATTATTTTTAATGTTAAAACAGTGTATGATTTAAAAATCCATGCATGGCACTTTACCAAATATAGAATAAGAAATGGTACCTCTGCCAAAGAGGCAATCTCATACAGACAATATAAAAGCTCTGATTCTTCAAATACTTAAGCATGTAAATATTTTTACTCATATGAACAGTCATGCTAGCTACTAATGGGTGTTGTTGAAGTGAGTAAAGTTATGTACTTATTTGAGTAGTTCCCTGTAGTCAACAGGAGTACTCAAATGAGTTACTATTGATTCCCACACTCTCAAATAAGAATCAAGCCCCAGTGTGTAAATCAGGAGTAACTTCAATGAAATCAAACTGGAGAAGCATAAAAATAGAGAAGAGTTATCAATAATAGTGTATTTTAGGGAATAATTATGCATTACCAAGAAGATAGGCAAGATGATCTAATAATAACTTTTCTCTCTCATTCTGGTGAGTCTGCAGAAGTCAATGCATGTTGCTAGAATATCACAAAATTATCACACTTGAATCAAGTACATTTTAATTCAGAAACAGATTTGAAAACTTGTATTTTCAAAGTTATACAGCCAGATACATAGTCTAAATAACTGATTTCCATTTATTTCAAGTGAGCTATACCACGGGAGATCTAGCCAATTGTATCCAAGAAATCGGCAGCAGTCAGAAGCCATAGATTCCTTTCTCTCACTTTGTTCAAGCTACATTGTCCTATCTTTCTGGTTTACTCTACAATATTTGGTTTTAAACGTATTTTTCTCTCCCTTTATACCGGAATTAAGTCCTGCCCTAAAAATATAATAGTGTTATTTTTTTTCTCTTGCTAATTTCTTCAGGGTTCATCACATCTTGAATTTTTAGTATTATTTAACTTTATTTTTTTCTATTAGCTTTGCATCTTAATTAAATACATTTGAATATTTGCAACATAACTGTGTATATACCAGAACTGACATCTACATTTAAATGGAAAACAGGGAATTTGACTTTCCAGTGTTTGATATGAAATCAGTGTCAATCAGTATATTGCCAGTAAATCTTGTCTTTATTTTGGGAGTTTGAAGTGGTCAGAATCAGAACTGCTTGCAGCCTGTCTCTAAAAATTCTCATTGATGTATCTTTCAAGTTAGAGCCCTCTTAAAATAACATACATTTTTTAAAAGTAAGATGTGTTTTAAAAAGACCTCTCTGTCTCAATATCTGTTTACATGAGAGACCAGATTAGCTGAGGTGGAGTTTTCATCAAAATGAACAGCAGGAGAATCATTGTGAATCATACACATGGATGTTAAGAAACCTAACTGTAACATTGCTCCTTATGGACCAGCTGGTGTCTTCCTGCTTCTGCAGACACAGAAGAACCTAAAGTGCTGAGAATTGCATTGATTCCACCTTACAAGGGAGAGTTAGAGATTACAGGCAGCAAAAGCATTCCTGACTTCACTTTGCATACTGGGGAGCTCTACTATGACACCCTAAGAAGGGAGGGAGGCATGGCAGACCATTCTGAAGGAGGGATGAGACAGTGGCCTGCAGTCCAGATCAACAGGCCTAATTCTCTGTGTAGGATGATTACAGTTGAGAGCAGTAGAGAGATTTCGTTAATTTCTATTGCTCAAACCAGCAGGTTGGAGATTTACCAGAAATCCCCACATACTCGCACATTATTTTCAAATTGATGCACAATATAAAATAGAATTAAATTTGGAGGCAGTTTATTTGGAAGCACTATATTTTAGTGCATCTAATGAAATGCACCACTTATTTTATGGTGCCAAGTTCTGAGGTTTTTCCTCAGTCCTTTACCTAGTGAATTGCCTTCAAATCAATTCTGAAATTGATTTATGTAAAAGCTAAGTAAGGAATTTAGGATTTAACCCATGAACAAACTACTAATTTATTAGCCCAACAATATGTGACCTAACTGAAAAGCACTTATTAACATACAGTACAGTATGAGAAACCAATGGAACTCTTATAACGCACAGTACAATTCATAGTATAGTATGGTATAGTATGCCTTGCCGTCAGGGAATTTCAAAGAACTGAACTCTGGATTATACAAAGAGCCTGTGGTAGCAGATTGTGAATGTGCCTTACTTTTCAAGTGCCAGGACATTAAGCTTTATAGGTAGTCTTTATGAATTATGTGTTAAACCAGGCCAGCACAGCTAGAATGAGATGCTGCTCAGTGGGTGCTGTAGTCTTGCCAGGATTCAATGGGGTAAGACAGGGAAATACATTTTGTTTGCTTCTGTTCTGAATAGGAGTAATATGTAGAATGAAACATGAATACTAGGTGGATGCTGGTGTGTCACTCCCTCTGATAGTAGAATAAAATCTCTTTAGGCTGAGGTGTGTGGAATAGCCTGGTAGTAGGTTGCCCTTTCTTTTTGTCCTTTAAATGCTACTTGGAAATCCTGCTCTGCTGACTGCAAAGGGAGAAGAAAAGGTAGAAATTCTGTGTCCTCCTTGCATCAGCACGGTAGAGGGCAGAATCCTACCTTACATCCATAAACTCTTAGAGGGTGAACACATCCTCCAGTGTCAGCTCATTGACCTTAGTGGAGTTACACTAGGGATGAAATTAGCTCTATGAATATTAATTTTACCAGCTAGTTTTGGAATTAACAAATGGGTGGTACTAATATAAGTATAACCTTTATTTTGCTGTAGCTGTTCGCTAAGAATCACTGGGACTTTTACGCTAAAAACTAGCACAGCATCAACAGTCTAGTGTTTGAATAAAAAGCTGCCACTATTATCATGATTGAAAGGTGTGTGTCTGACACTGTCTCAGAATGTTAGTCAGTTACAGATCTGACAAAGAGCCACAGGGTTACAGTGCTGCTAGTATCAATTATAAAACAGACATAGTGTTTTCTACTAGCATGTTCGGGGAAAAGCTGGTCAGTGTGATCTTAGACATCAGCTGGTAAGACGTGACAAAAGGTCCCCTCATTAACAAATGCCAGTGTTGATTAGTAGTGAAGCCAGCAAGCGATGCTGTGTGAGCTGTACAGCTAGCAAGAGACATTTGCCCTTTGAAGGTTGATTTTAATGTTTCTGGAAGACTGGGCCAAAGCTCAGGGTTTTAAATTCCTTTTCAAAGGCTAGCCTTCAGCTTGGCTTACAATATAATACCTCACACCTGTGCCCACTAGTCTGGCATCTTTCCTCTATTCAGTCGTCTTAGGATAATTCAGTGGAATAGCAACCATGCTTTCATATATATAATGTAACTATTTGTGTGTTCATTTGACCTCCATGGTTTGTTACTGGAGTATAAACCATTGAACAGTTAGCTACGAGTGACTGGAAAATGCTGCAGAACCCCCTACCTCTGAGCTACTGAGTGTGAGAATTTTCTAAGGGAGTGACTTTTAGACTTTCCTATAGATCAGTGTAGACCTGGCTTCACTTAAAAGGTCCCAGTTATGGAGAATGTGCCAACTCCTTCGATAAGTCATACTCAAGGTTGATGTCCCTTTTCAATAGACTTGCAGTGAGTTTTTAATTTAATTCCACATAACCCTAAATATCTGAGATCATTTAATACCATGAAGAAGATGTCATTAAACATGCAAATTGCTGGGGGCAGGGAGGGTGTTAAAAACCTCACCACAGCAATAAAAACTCCAAAAGAGCTGGCAATGAGGTACTTAAGAATAGTATCTAATTTGAAGACCTGTTGGAATTATTACAGTTGTGAAGCCAGAAATTACTTTATTTGGGCTGGCTCCTCAGATGAAGAAGAGGAAAATATCAGTGGATAGTTCAGATCCTGTTTTTTAAAACCTTTTAAAAATATATAAGAAAAGTTGAATACATGGATTTGAAATTAGTTTATTAACAAATATTTTTTCTTAAAATTAAAAAAAAACAAACACCTTTCTGGGCCAGATCCTCAGAGAACATAAATCAGCATAGCTTTGTGGACTTTATACCAGCTGTCTATATGATCTGTACAATACGACTCACACAAAGTACAAATAAACACATAATAGTAGAAGTCATTAAATGCTTCTGAATATTCTCAACCATGCTGCCTTCATTTGTGCTTAGCTGTGAACATTTAATAAAATCTTGTGTCTGAAATAGGTGAGTTAAACTAACTGCATGTAACAATGTGATAGCTTGCGAATGTATTTTAATTGGAGGTCACCTTTAACTCTTCCTTGGGTCTAACAATTGGTTTAGACATGCTGTCCTTGAAAAGAATGTATGTGTGTGCATTCAAAAGAAAAAAAGAGAGAAAGAGAAATGACTTTGATTTTGCTTCACTTTTGTTGTCTCAGCTAAATTCATTTTTCCATTGTCAGAATTTGCTGTCATCTCTTCCACAGGTTCTCAAATGTAAATGATTTTAAAGATTAATTTATTATCTTCCATTTGCAGTCTAAAAAGATCCAAGCCCAGCTGAAGGAGTTTCGCTATGGAAAAAAAGATTTGATTTTTAAGGTGAGTTTATATTACTAGAGCTGGCTAAAGTATTTACTTACAGTCCATATAACATTACAATCATCCAGTGGGATGATAACTGTCTTTATTACTGGAGAAGTGAGAAATCATTTCCCTGTCAACATAATGAAAGAAGCTCAAAACTCTGAATCACAGACATCATTCCCATAATGTGTTCTCTGAAATCGCCTCCACTTCAGTGCTGAAGGGACAATGCATGGTGTTACAATGCTTCCTGTGGCAAAGATAGAGGTGATTTCAAAGCTTCAAAAATTCTGTTATCTTCATCATTATTTAAAATTAAAGTGGAAAAATATTTAGCTTATGATTATTTACATTAAAATGCCTACATAGACCAATGTCCCAGTCAGTACTCTGCCAGTGACCCAAATCTCTCCCATTGTTCCACAGGTTCCTGTGAAGAGCTTTTTATCTTTCTAATTGAGCAATAGAGCATTTTATGACTGCCTAGTGGTTTCTGTTTGATTAGCAGTCCTCCATGCTAAAGCTGTGCAGGGTAACATTTACAGAAAAATGTTCTAATGTTTGTGACAAGTAGACAGAATGACTTGTGATAAACATGGAAAATAAAATGTTATCCTGTAGGCATCTGGCTTTTATCCATCTACATACCCGCTCTGCTGAAATTTCTTTTCTGCAACTACAGCTTCCTGGAAACAAAATAAAGTATCTATTAGGGATGTGCAAACCAAATTTTGCTTCAGTCTAATTCACATAAATACCCAAAAGTTTGGATACACAGCTAAACATATCCAAATTCCTCTTTGTAAAACCAGGCAGATAATATTATTATAAGGACAGGCTGTCTCACAGAATTATGCATACTTCCTACTTCTGGTCTTTGCTGGAACCAGGGGCGGCTCTAGGTATTTTGCCGCCCCAAGCATGGCAGGCAGGCTGCCTTTGGCGGCTTGTCTGTGGGAGGTCCACAGTCTCGCGAATTCGACGGCTGCCTGCAAGAGGTCCACCAAAGCCGCGGGACCAGTGGACCCTCCTCAGGCCTGCCGCCGAAGGTAGTCTGCCTGCTGCCCTTGCGGCGATCGGCAGAGCACCCCCTCCGTGGCTTGTCACCCCAGGCAAGCACTTGACATGCTGGTGCCTGGAGCCGCCCCTGGCTGGAACCTAAAAGGAGCAGAATTAGAGGTAGGCCCTAGGCATGAAAATCCTTATCTGAATTTTCAGTAACTTTAGGCAGTTTCACAAGGAATTTGAGGAATTTTCTCTAAGCTAGATCCAAGGTTCTGAAAATATAACCAATTTGTCTGGAGTCTCAGTTCATTACCTTATCTAGTAGACCATGCTTCTCCTCTTGAAGGATGGACCTGTGGTTGAGGCACAGGGCTGAAGACCAGGAAGGGGTCAGGAAGGGATTTTTTTTTCCTACAGTGTATCTGGGATCTTTTGTCTCCTTCCTCTGAAACATCAGATATGGTTGCAGCTGGAGATGGGATACTGGATGATGTAGGGGCAGGGGTCTGAGGTGACACCAAACATTCTCTCTCTCAGATTCTTGGCTGGCTGGTTCTAGTGCATGTTCTCAGAGTGTAACTGAACAACATATGTGAAGTTGGGAAGGAATTTTCCTCCAGATCAGATTGGCAGTGACCTTGGAGACATTTCTCCTTCCTCTGCAGCATGGGATGCAGATCAGTCACTAGGATCATCTCAATCTCTTCCTTACCCTCACACCCCTGCAATGGTACTGGGGCACCTTAGTCCCTCCTATTCTCTGCCTGTGGAACATAATAATTTAGCCTCCTGTAATATTTCAGTTGCTGGACTTAGTGTTTAGGTGCTCAGTGGAGGTGTTGGCCTGTGCTATGCTGGAGCTCAGCCTAGATAACATCTGATCTTAAACTCTGTGCGTTCGAATCATAGAATATCAGGGTTGGAAGGGACCTCAGGAGGTCATCTAGTCCAACCCCTTGCTCAAAGCAGGACCAATCCCCAATTAAATCATCCAGCCAGGGCTTTGTCAATCCTGACCTTAAAAACCTCTAAAGAAGGAGATTCCACCACGTCCCTAGGTAACCATTCCAGTGCTTCACCACTCTTTGAGTGAAAAAGTTTTTCCTAATATTGAGCGTTCTATTTTAGGCTGTACCATAGCCAGGGTGAACCTAGGCAAATAATTTCATCTCCTTGTACCTTAGTGTCCTCATGTACAAAATGGGATAATAATGTTTATTTACCTCCCAGAGATATTGCGAGGATAAATGTATTTACATAAAGCTTTTTGAGCTCCTTAGATGGAAAGTGCTAAAGAACTGTAAGATATCCATTGGAACTCCTGAATCCCACACGTGAAGCAGAACTCTCATTATTTACCAGAGAATCCACAATATCTCTAGAGAAGAGCTGAGTTGTAAGAAACCTTCATAACTTTCACTTGTTAATTTGAAATTTGCCTTGTGTTTTATTTTAATAAAGTTTGTCAAGTTTGCTTTAAAAAGAGAGAGAGAAAAATGGATCTTTAGGCTAAAGTCCTTTACTGTAGCACTGCAAGGTGAGATGCCAGCAACAGCAGAACAAAATAAATTTGTGAATTTCTGTGCATGTACTTCAGGGATAGACTGCCCCCTCAGAGCAACTGTCAGTTATAACAACAGTTGTGTACATAAAATTGTGAAATGTGGAGTATAATCCCTTAGGTTTGAAGCAGAGATCTCAAATTCTGTAGTTGCATAGGTGAGCTGATAGTTTTTCACACCTTTTGTGCTCAGTTTTCGAGGTTTCTGTCATTGCTGAGAAATTCCCAGCCCTTTTGAATAATGAGTGGTGTTCCTACCACTACTTTCCTCTGATAGAAGGCACCTTCATTCTCTGCCACGGGTTCAGTAGGATCCCTTCTGGGGACAGAAACAAGAATACACTGAATCCCTGCATGCCCTGGCCATTCAGTCTTCTGCAGCATTATTTACCTTTGGGCTACACTGTAAGTAGTTGCAGCAAAGATAAGGTGCCACAGGATTCTTTGCTGCTTTTACAGATCCAGACTAACACGGCTACCCCTCTGATACTGTAAGTAGTTGATCCCTCTGGTAGAAGGGAGAGTACAGTCGCATTGTGAGCAGATGTTCCTCCAGCTGGGATCTTCCACCAGCACAGAGCATAAATAAATTTGGCCCATATGTTGTAATAGGTGGTGCATACTATGCCATTAAGGAGCTTCTAACATGGCCAAGAAGTGGAAGAGCAGATTCCCCCATTTTAAAAATTTAGTTTTGCACTTGTGATGGGTGCTGTACTGAGAGCTCTGGAGAATAAACTTCTCTGTATAGTGATAGAACTATAGAACAGTTGAAGGCTCTTATAGTGCTCCACACAGACAGCCTCAAACCTGACTTCTGGGGATGAGCATGATGACTCTAGGGGGGAGAGAACACTTCAATCTATACTCATTCAAACATTGTTTTCTCTGCTGAAATCGCCAAGGGCACCAGTTGTGGTAGTGGGTGGTTGTTTGGTTTTGGTTTGTTTTTTTGCATGGCCAACGCTCCATTGGCCACCAGAAACTTGTTCTCCCATTTATTTACAAAGGTCACAGGATAAACAGTAACTGTTGTCATCACTGAATTTCTGTTCTGCTTGCAGCTATAAAAAATAAAATGGCTGCTGTGTCTCCTCTAATTCTCCAGTGAATCAGTCAATAATGTCTAATATTCACCTGACTCTGCAATAGCATCTTATCAGGTTGCAGTAAATAAAATATAAAGTAATAATAATCCACTTTATATTTTCAAACCACTTGACAAATATGCACAAATCAACCTTCATAGCCTCCTTTAAAGGCACAAAAGTACAATTAATTATCACCATTTGACAGGCAGGCAAAGTGAGACAAAGGTTAAATGACTTGCCCAAGGCTATAGAGGCAATCGGTGTGTCAGATGGGATTTGAAGTCGAGTTACTGGCTCTCAGCCCAGTGTTCAGGCCACTTAAACATGTTGCATGGAGAGTATTGAGACCGTTATTTTTAAAAGAAGCAAGCTGTAATTTGCCATGTGTTAAAACAAGAAAAACTAAGACCATGTAGTGCCAAATTTCAGTGGAAGCCTCTTATTGTATAGTCCCACTTGTACAGCAAATTACCTCACAAAGACAGCTACAATTTCTCTCTGATTCAATTTTAATTATACTAGTAGCCCAAAAACCCTGACTCAGCAAAGCAATGTAAGCATGTGCTTAAGGGACTGAAGCTTAAGTACTTTGCTGAATCAAGGTCTGGGTTTGTTTCAGGCATTTCTAACTGTTTTTTCAGGTTGCTTCTCGATATATTGATGAGAAAAAAATCATCAGATTTTTTAATTAATGAAAGAAAATCATTGATTGTATGCGTGTGAAAAATACAAAATGTAAACATAGGCTTGATATAAATTCAGGATAGTGAAAAAGAACATTCAGTACTTGCACTCATTGTGCAGTTTTATACAAATCCTTTATTATTTCTCAGTCTTTTTCTTATTAGTGATTTCAACTGTAATTTGTACAAAATCTGAATACTTCAGTGTGTTTTCATTTTGTTTTTGTGATGTATTTAAATGGTTCTGCTTTATAGTTTCAGAAGCGCATATTTCATGTATTGTTTAATCCATTTTACTTCTTTTCATTTAAGATTCCAAGGTAAAATAACAATTGTTTCTCTATATAATAGGAAAGTAAAGCTGGTGATCTGACAAGCTAATTATGTGTCAAAAGCTTCAGAAAGTAAAGATAAAACAAAAAGGAAAAAAGGAATTTTAAAATGCTATTGGCTGAGATAATGAAAGAGGTCTATAGAAATACACCACACATCCACTGGAATACGTGTAATTAAATCCCCTAGACTGCCTTGATAATCTCTATTGCTACATTTTAATTCTTTTAAGTGGCTTCAGTGCTTAGGAAGAGTTCTAGGTAGACAGTCCTGAAAATAGAGATTTTCTACATACACAATTGCTATATCCTAGGCAATGGCAGCATAAGCTTTGTTTGCCAACATAATTAAAACTTCTATAGTACAAGGTTGGGCGCGCCATTTCCATAACTATGTAGTCCCTGATTTATCTTCTGAGACTGCTGAAAAGTTCAGTTTGTGACAATGTTTCTGTGATTGGATGATTATGCACATAAAAATGGACTTCCGTTTATAGTCCAGGAAGGTACCAAGCATCCTCAGTTCCCATAGATTTTGGTGAAAATTGAGGATGCTGAGCACCTCAAAGGAGACCCTCAATGCTCCTCAGGATTGAGTCTCATCATATTATTTTCTTGAAAGTGGGATTAATTTGTCAATTTGTAGAGACTTGGAAGACATGATAGGATTAAAGGAAGCAATGTTTTGTTAAATCATCTGCAATGAGAACACAAGTATCCCTATTCTGAACAATACTTCAGTATATGAATAAATTAAGCATGTGCTGAAGTGCTGTCCTGAATAGAGATGGCCTGTTGTATTAATTTAGGTGGAATATATGGAATAAAGGTGTTGGCATAACCCAGTCATTGTCCAACAACGTTAAACAAGGCTTGAGGACTGGTAAATAGAGACCTCAGCTTGCTTAGTACCATGGCACATGTCTCATTAAAAAGTCTTTTAACCTTTTATTAAAGATAGAGAAAAGAAGGGACAATAGTTAAAAATTTGGAATGTAAAGTATTAAAACAGGTTTTTATTTTAACTACTTGTTTTTGTTCCTTTTCCCTTAATCTGGAGAAAATTTTAAAAGAAAAAAAAACACTTGTTTGATGGTATCAAAGACAGTAATAACCGTCCTTTTGGGGAAAAGAGAACAGGTTAATTGAGATGGGCTGTAAATGTCATTGTTGCTATTGTTAAAGTCCAATTTTAGACACACCTCTCACCTCTGTATAACCTATTCTCCCCCCCCCCCTCCCATTTGACAGATTCTTAGACGGTATTAAAGATGGTAATAACTGTCATTCCAGGTGGTGGTTGGGATTCAGCTGGCACCAATAGGGGGTGACGATGTCATCTGAGTCCTTCTCTTTCTGGCCCGTTCTGCTCAGTGTACCTCTCTGTCACAGGGTCCCAGGAAAACAGTGCAGGTGGCAGCTATGATTAGAAACAAGCTTCAGTATCCTCAGTGTGTTCCTCTTCCCTGTTCTTTTTGTTCTTTTGAACTTTCCCCACAAAATATTTCTTTTAAGAACTCAAAAAAGAAGCAGTGGTGGAATAGCCCATCCCCTCATTATTTTGTCCACTAATTAGGCCTATTATCTGCATAACAATTTTGGCTCATTTATCTTCTGGCTTTACATCTTCTGGTTTCTAACCAGCTTAATTTTAACCTGGTCCCTGAATCTCATCAACCTGGCCTGTTCGTTTAGACTAATTCAGTTATTCTGTCTTACTTTCTTACTTTTCCGCATCAACATCAGGTATTAATGTTGTTGTATCCTTTTATGAACTTTTACTTTAGCTCACAATTGGGGTAAATGTGTAGGCCCAGTAGTCACAACAGGTCTTAAGCATATGTTTCAGTACTTTCCTAAACCAGGTCTTAAGATCAGTGCTGATATAAAATGTACCATATATTAAATTTTACTTTCAAACTGTATTTGCAATAGAAAATGCTGGTCTTCCAGGAAACTCATTGTTGGGTGGTATGGTTTTCTTTCTACATACTACACTTCTTATAGTAAAAATATTGTATGAGACAGAGTTCTGTAAGATTAGTTTCAGAGCATAATTATCTGGATGTAGCAGTAATGTGTACTATACCTCCTCCTAACGTAAAATTGATGCTACCATATATAGGCTTGTGTTTCATGCCTATTAAAAATAATTACATCCACAGTAAATCTATTTCCTGGAGTTGCAAAATTTGTCAGTGGCACAAAGGACATAATTCTGTATATCCTAGAAACAGAGCTAGAAGTGATAAAAGCCAATTCAACAGAAGTCATGTTTTCATCATTAAAATTTAAAATGCCATTATTCTTCATAATGGAAAAATCAATGCAATAAACTGCCTTTAATCTTTTAAAGGGCTGGTTTGCAAACAAAAAAGAAAAATTGAGATTATTCACTTAAATGCCACAAAATATTTGGATGCAATGGCAGACACTGAAATGTTGTGCGTATTGTACATTTTGGCTCAAATCCAGTCCTGGTATAAGCAGGTGCAACTCCATTTCATGTTTGTTTGTGTTGCATCCATTTATACCAAGGCTGTCTTATGCAATAGAGTTCAGCTCAGCTGGCCTTCCCAGTTTGGAAGTACAGTCCCTGTATTGATTCACAATTTTAAAACACAGTAGACTACTTTATTCGTTTTCATAAAATAGCCTTTTAGTTCTGTAAAGAAATACACTGCTTTCCTTAACCGAATTCACAACTTAGCACTTTATGTACTGAAAGAGTGCACAATTTTTTATATTTTTGTTTTTTTAAATTACAGTGTAATGCTGTACCAAAACCTCTGTTATAGTTCAGGGTTATCTGTATCTTTGACCCCTCAGTCTCTCCATGAGCAATCCCTACAGTGACAGGCCTACACTTGCACTTCTTTCATAGTAGAATCTCACAATTCATCCCTTATATATACCTCAAACAACAACAAATAATCCACTATGGCTAAACACAGTAAAAGAGGTGGTTAGAGACCAAAACACATCTTTTAAAAATTGTCAGTCAGCTCCTACTAAGGAAAACAGAAAAGAGCATAAATTCTGCAAGTCACATGTAACTCTCTGTCCCTGACTGCCTCCCACCACCTCATCCAGCCCCTGCTCTTTCCTGACTGCCCTCCCGGACCCTTGTCCCCATTCAATCCTCCTGTTCCCTGCTCGGCGGGCACTGGGACCAGCACCACGGGGCCTGACTCCCCGAGCCGGGCTGGGGGTGCTCACCCAGGGCCAGGGGGAGCTGGACTGGGCTGCACGCACCATGCCTCCCTGGAGCCCTCCGCTCCCACTTCCCCCCCCAACTTACTTGCCTGCTCCTTGTTTCAGGCTTCCTGAGAACATTTGATTCGCAGGAAGCAGGGGAGGGGGAGAAGAAGGAGGGCAGAGCGTTCAGGGGAGAGGGGGACGTAAGCTGGGGCCAGGGTCTGGGTGGACAGCTGCCCGAGCCTGTGTTAAATTTAAAAGCTTTTTTAGAACCAGTTGTCCTGGGAACAACCCGTTCTAAAAAGGCTTCTAAATTTAACAACCGGTTCCTGCGAACCGGTGCAAACCAGCTGGAGCTCACCACTGGCTGTGTCACTGTAAGATCACTTGTGTAGCTGCTCTATACCAATGGGAGACCACTCTCCCATCCATATGGTAAAACCACCTCAATGAGTGGTGGCAGCTATGTACCACTGACATAGCATTATGCACACTGCCACTTATGCCAGCGCTCGGGGTGTGTGGGGTTTTTTCACATCTCTGAGCAACATAAGTTTTGTGGACATAAGCAGCCTGAGTACATCAGAAGCAGAAAGCCTACCAAACAATCACTGGGGGTATTGGGCAATCAAGTTCTAAACAAAAACTTAAGGAAGACAAGACCATTGCAGAGAAGCTAAATAAAGTCTTTACCTCTGCCTTCACTGGAGAGGATGTGAGGGAGATTTCCATATCTGAGCCATTATTTTTAGGTGATAAATCTGAGGAATTGTCCCATATTGAAGTGTCAGTAAAGGAGGTTTTGAAAGAAATTGATAAATTTACACAGTAATAAGTCACCAGGACCAAATGTTATTGGCACAAGTTCTGGAGGAACTCAAATATAAAGTTGCAGAACTTCTAACTGTGGTATATAACCTATCACTTAAGTCAGCCTCTGTACCAGATGACTGGACAATAGCTAAGGTAACACCGATTTTTAACAAAAGCTCCGGAGATGATTACAGACTGGTAAGCCTAATTTCAGTATCAGGCAAATGGGTTGAAACCATAGTAAAGAACAGAATTCTCAGATACATAGATGGACATGATATGTTGCAAAAGAGTCATCACAGTTTTTGTACAGAGAAATTATGCCACACCAATCCATTAGAATTCCGTGAGGGTCTCAACAAGTATGTGAACATGGGTGATTCAATTGATAGAGTGTACTTTGATAAAGACTTTGATAAAGACTTTGACTTGGTAAAGACTGATAAAGCCTCACAAAAGGGTCACAAAGTAAGCAGTGATGGGATAAGAGGGAAGGTCCTGTCATGGATCAGTAACTAGTTAAAAGATAGGAAACAGAGGGTAGGAATAAAAGGCCAATTTACACAATGGAGACTGGTAAATAGCAGAGTCCCCCAAGGATCTGTGCAGGGATCACTGCTGTTCAACATATTCATAAATAATCTGGGGGTGGAGGGAGGATAAACAGTGAAATGGCAAAGTTTGCAGATGGTACAGAATTATTCAAAATTGTTAATTCAAAAACTGACTGTGAAGAGTTGCAAAGGGTTCTCACACAACTAGGTGACTGGGCAAGAAAATAGCAGACGAAATTCCATGTTGATAAGTGCAAAACAATGCAAATTGGAAAACATAACCCCAGCCATACATACAAAATGATAGGGTCTATATTAGCTGTTACTACTCAAGCAAGAGATCTTGGAGTCATTGTGGAGAGTTCTCTGAAAACATCTGTTCTATGTGCAGTGGCAGTAAAAAAAAAAAAAAAAAGCTAATAGTTCTTTGAAAACATCTGCTCTATGTGCCATAGCAGTAAAAAACAAACAAACAAACCAACAACAACAACAAAAAACACGTTAGAAACAAACAGGAAAGGGATGGATAATGAGACAGAAAATATCATAATGCCAGTATGTAAATCCATGGTGTGTCCACACATGGGATACTGCATGCAGTTCTCGTTGCCCTATCGCAAAATAGATAGATTAAGATTGAAAAAGGTACAGAGAAGGGCAACAAAAAAGAGTAGGGGTATGGAACAGCTTCCATGTGAGGAGTGATTAAAAAGACTGTGGCTGTTCAGCTTCAAAAGGAGATGACTAAGATGGGATATGATAGAAGTCCATAAAATTGTTAATGGTATGGACAAAGTGAGTGAGGAAGTGTTATTTATCCCTTCACATAACACAAGAACCAGGGGGTCAGGCACCCAATAAAATTAAGTCAGCGTGTATAAAACAAATACAAAGAAATACTTAGTCACACAGTCAACCTATGGAACTCATTGCTATGGGATGTTGTGAGGGCCAAAAGTATAAGGGTTCAAAAAGGAATTAGACAAATTAATGGAAGATTAATGTCTATTAGCCAAAATGATCAGGGATTCAAACCCATGCTCTGAGAATGCCAGAAGTTGGGACTGAAAGACAGCGGATGGATTGTTTAATAAATTGTCTTCTTCTGTTCATCCATCATACTAGGCTAGATGGATGATTGGTCTGACCCAGTATGACCTTTCTTATGTTCCCACATCTTCCACATTCTTCCCTCCCTTCTCTGACCTGTTCTCTGAGAAGCAGCATTGCAGTTCCACTGGTCTATAGCAATACTCTCCTTGAAAAGAAAAAACAGGGGACTACAACTTTTTTTTACCTTTCATTACAGGCTATATTATGATTTGAGTTACATAACTGTGCTGGGGAGGTAGAGGAAGTAAGGACCTCTCTCTCATATGCCCTGGCTCACAGGCTACTTGGACCTTGCATGCATGGGTAAGCAAGTGTGTACCTGCTTATCCCTCCCTGGAGCAGGTGGTTGCTGATGAGTGGAGCATGGATGAAGTTTTGACTCCACTCCATATACTCATTGACCAGTTCAGCTGAAGTGGCATGCTATATTGCTGGCATAGGCCAGCAGGCAATTACTATAACAGCAAAACAAGAGGGAAGCAAGGGAGTGCTTGTGATTCAAGATGTATCTGAATAATAATGTCTTCCAAAGCTACTCCTGGAGTTGTGTTGCTTATTCACCACGCTTCACTCAAGACTGTGTCTAAAGTCACAATCCAGCCTAGTGAGATGAACTATATGAGGAATCAGGGATACAAAGGTTTAAAGCCAATGACAAAACGAAAGTTTGAATTAAATCTTGGAGAGGAATAGCTCACCATCTGTTTCTCTAACAATAGCAGAGGATTTAGCACAAGAATTTTTTGGTATAAAAAAGTAGGATACTGGATTTTATCCCCATAATACAGATTTCACACCAGTGACTTTACTAATGATGAGAAATAGAGATGTAAGTTAAAGACTAAATGCAGTGTATTTCTTAACAACCTACTAGAGCAGGGATTGGCAACCTTTGGCACGCGGCCCACCAGAGTAAACACCCTGTTTACCTCCCGCGTCCACAGATTCGGCCAGTTGCGGCTTCCACTGGCTGTGGTTCGCCGTCCCAGGCCAATGAGGGCAGTGGGAAGCAGCACGGGCCAAGGGATGTGCTAGCCGCTGCTTCCCGCCACCCCCATTGGCCTGGAGCAGCGAACTGCGGCCAGTGGAAGCTGCAATCGGCCAAACCTGCGGACATGGCCAGTAAACAAACCAGCCCGGCCCGCCAGGGTGCTTACCCTTGTGAGCCACGTGCCAAAGGTTCCCCGCCCCTGGATTAGAGTCTTGAGGCAGGGATCCAAAAGATATTACAGTTTAATTGTAGAGCTCCATTAACCTATGGTTTGTGAAAATAAGTGTTGAAGACTGCATGTAATTCTGTTCACGTGGGCAAAGAACTTTAGCCATGTGTAGCTAAGGTCACCCCGCTCTGGCTCAGAACAAGGGTTAAAAGCAGCCCTGGAGAGCGCTGCAGCTGTGAAAAGCCTAGGTTGATTGGGGAAACAGCCACAGCTCGGGCCACCTACCAGTCAGGTACAGCTGGCCCGGAGCTCAAGGGAGTCTCTCTGTGACTCTAGAGAGAGAAGGATTGAGCTGCCTGGGAGTTGAGAAGGGTACCTGAGGTGGATCAGTGCTGGGGAAGGGCAGAGGGAGCTGGGGAGCTCCAGTCTAGTAAGACCCCAGGCTGCAGGCCTAGAAAAAAGGCCTATAAAAAGGTACTGGGGCTGCAGAGGAGCAGCCTAGAGATAGGCAACGGCAGCTGGTCCAACCCCCCTTGCCAATGATGAGCGGTTTACAGACTGCAGTCTCTCCCAGGAAGCAGGGGCTAGATGGTGACTGGCAGTAGCTACCGAGGCAAGGTGAGCGTAGAAGTGTGGCGGTTTCCCTGGGAGAGGAGACCCAGATTGTGGGTTACTGCTGGGCAGAACCCTGATGTAGAGGGGCACCAGGGTCCAGGAGGGACACGGGGGCCAACAGTAGGTGAGACACTGGCCTGCAGAGGGCGCTCCAGGCTGGAAGAGCTAATTCCCAGGATGACTAGCAGGAGACGCCACACTGGTGAGTCGTCGCCCTGCCACGCCATGGCAAGCTCTTTTTACAAATTGCCCATGTTGTCTTTAGCAAGAATGATGTGCCTGGATGAAAACAACCTATTGCTACACTACCTTTAGAGCCTTTTAAAAAAAAGAAAATCAGTCATGAAAAATGGGAAGCATTTTTTCTTGTTTTGAGGTTGTCTAGAAACAGTGTTAATTTATCTAACAGTGAATGGTGTTTAAAAAGTATGCAAAATAGCTGAAATTTTATTTACAGTTTAATTCTTGTATCTTTTTATGTTCTGAAAATACCAGGATTTTATCTCTGTCTTCATCTAGTGTATTTTATATTGTTTTCCTTATGATACACATGAGTCACATTCATCTATTCTAGTTTGTATGGTGTTCCTATTGCTACACTGATCGATTGATTTAATAGCATAAAAAACTAGGGAAGAGGGAGGTTCTGGTGTTGATTATTTTTTAAGAGAAGCTTGCTTGTTTGTTTTTTTAATTCATAGAAAGAAAATTGTTGGGTAAAAGAATAGGTAAAGAAAAAACATTTACAATATATGCATAATCTATATGAAAATATACTTAAACTAAAGATGTTTGAATATTGTTTCAGATTGTATCTTGATAGATAAATTAATGAGGATAAGAGTACTGTTGCATCATTAATGAGCTACAGAAAAAATCTCTGCAGGCATTTGTGTAGCGTGGGATAAAAGACGGGTTAGAACACTTCTTGGAATTTTGGGGTTTTGTCTGTGCTAGGTGGGGATTTTCTCTGTGCTCATCACTTATAGCAAGATTCAGTCATTTCAGAATTACACATCACAGCACAAAGAAGTGATAAACATGTTCCTTTTGGTTAGCAATTCGTAGAGCTGACTGAATAATGAAAAAAGTTTCCCATTATTACTTATACATATTTCAGGCATCGTGGTCTAGTGGAAAAGACACTAGACTGGTGGATCAGGCAACTTGCTCCTTACCTGCTGTTTGACCTTGGGCAAGCCACTTCATCTTGCTGTGCATCTGACCATCCCTTGTCTGCCCTGCATATTGAGATTGTAATCTCTTAGGGCATGGGCTGTCTCTCACAGTGTACATGTGCACAGTGCCTAGCATAATGGGCACTGAGCTCAACTGTTGTCTCCTAGCACTAAGGGAGAAATGCATGCAGTGGTCAGTTTTATTTTGGAAGGTTTTATTTATTCATATGTATATACACAGAGAGAGAGAGATTGCTATATGATTATGGTAGAGAAGGCAAGGTCAAAGAATTGAACCTTGGACTAGGAATAAAGGGAGATAAGGTTTGTGATAGTCCTTATCCCTGCAGGAGGGGAGTTCATTCAACAGTCTCAGACTGGCTCGCCAGAAAACTGTCTCTCACATAGATGAGCTTTACTCTTCTAGTAGAAAGTTTCATTGTGCTGGAGAAGCATTGTTTTCAACCATTGTTGTCTTCCTAGAGTGTTAGTCAGTCTTTTAGATATTCTAGGCCCAGGTAGAGGAGTGCTTTGAAAATGAGAACTGAGACTTTGAACAGTGTTCTGTACTAATTAGAGTTTCCTAAGTAGCAAAGGCTTCGTGCCCAGATATGAAACATCACTGTAGACCAGCCAATAGATGCCAGAGGCATGTAGAGTATACTCCTGATTATCCAAATAGCATATGGGACATGGATTTTGTTCACATAATCGAGAGGGCAGAAGCCATTTAAGCATTCAGCAGCAGCTAGGGGATCCTCCTATACCTTGCTGTCTTAATCAGTAGTCTCTGCTCTGTGCTCACTTAATCTCATGACAGCAGGGCTGCAGAGGGTTCCCTGTGCTACTGCAGAGCCAGTGACACCTAATGTGTGCCTGGAGGGAGGGGGAAGCTGAGAAGGAGGCTGAAATCCTGGTTAGGCTCAGTAGAGACCCCTTGGCCAGGACTCTGCTATGCCCAGCCAGGACTGCAACTTAAGATGATAAAAGCATTATTCGCTGATGCTTTTACGTGTTAGCATCAACAAGGAATCAAGGAACACTCCTGAACTGAAAATTGTGGGAGTGTGCTATCAACAAAAGAAGACCATGCCATGGCGGCAAATTCTTCAATGTGCTTTCCTCTGCTCACCAGCATAATCTCTTTCTTCCTCAGATTCAGCTTCAGCCAGCTGCTCTTCATTCCTGAGCTCATCTCGCCCAAGACTGGCCCATCTTGATAGTAGTGGAGTGGTTGTATGCGGTGAACGATAGGTAGAGCTTGTGGCATCTGCATGTTACTGTCACTTGAGTCTGTTCTCCAGCTCACCTACTAGCTGCGTGTAGATATTGAATAGGACCAGAGAGAGAAACTGATCCTTCTGGGACTCCATAAGTGGGAGGTCTGGTGATGGAGATCATAGGTTCTAAAGCCTGAAAGGATGACTGTGATTATCTAGTCTGACTTGCTGTATAACACAGGCCATAGAACTTCCAAAAAATCATTCCTGCGGCATATATTTGAGAAGAACATCCAATCATTGATTTAATAATTACCCATGTTGAGAATCAACCATGACCCTTTGTAATTGTTCCAGTGATTAACTACTCAGACAGGTAAAAATGTATGCATTATTTCCAGTCTGAATTTGTCTAGCTTCAACTCCCAGACATTGGATCATATTATACCTTTCTCTGCTAGATTAAAGAGCCCATTGTTAAATATAACACATGCAACTACTTATAAATTAGAATCAACTCACTACTTATCCTTCTCTTTGTCAATCTAAATAGGTTGAGCTCTTTGAGTCTATAACTCTAAGGCATATTTTCTAATCTTTTAACCATTCATATGGCTCTTCTCTGAACTGTTTCCAATTTACCAACATCCTTGTATTGTTGGCACCAGAACAAGACACAATATTCCAGCAGCAGTCACACCAATGCCAAAAAGAGAGGAAAATAACCTCTCTATTTCTATTCAAGATCCCCTTGTTTATGCATCCCAGGATTGTATTAACTCTTTTGGCTACAGTGTTGCACTGGGAGCTCATGTTCAGCTGATTATCCCCTGCAACCCCTAGGATAGAGTCCCCCATCCTGTAAGTACACCTCTACCCCAATATAACACCACCAATCTAACATGAATTCAGATATAACGCGGTAAAGCAGCACTCAGGAGGGGCGGGGCTGCATGCTCCGGTGGCTCAAATCAAGTTCGATATAACCCAGTTTCACCTATAACACAGTAAGATTTTTTGGCTCCCGAGGACAGTGTTATATCAAGGTAGAGGTGTATTGCCTACATTCTTTGTTCTTAGATGTATACATCTACATTCAGCTATATCAAAACATATATTTTTTGCTTGCAGACAGTTACCTAGATCTAGATTGCTCTCCTCTTTATCTTTCACTCCCCCAATTTTTGTGTCATCTGCAAAGTTATCAGTGATTACTTTGTTTTCTTCCAGGTTTTTAATAAAGATGTTAAATAGGGTAAGGTCAAGTACAGATACACACAGGACTCCACTGGAAGCAAACCCACTCAGTGATGAGTCCCCATTCAAAATTTCATTTTGAAACCTATCAGTTAGCCGCTTGTTCTTCCATTTAATATACGCCATGTTAATGTTACATCCATTCTAGATTTTTAATCAGAATGTTGTGCGATACCAAGTCAAACACCTTACAGAACGCCAAGTATATTACATCAACCCTGTTAACCTTGTCAACCAAACCTGTAATCTATTTTTTTAAAAAAGATATCAAGTTAGTTTGCTGGGATCTATTTTCCCTAATCCCATGTTGTTTTGCATTAATTACATTACCTTCCTTTAGTTCATTATTAATCAAGCCTCTCCATTATCTTTCCTAGGATGAATGTATGACTGATGGGCCTACAATTATTCATGTAATCCTGTTTACCCTTTTTAAAAATTGGTACAACTTTATCTTTCTTCCACTCTTCTGGAACTTCCTCAGTGCTCCAAGACTTATTGAAAATCAGTTTCCCATCACTACTCATTAGGTTCATCCCTCCTGGAAGGACTCAAACTATTTTACCACGTTCCCCTGGACTCTTGTGACCTCTCTTTGGCGAGAGAGCAGTAGCTTATGGTCAACTGTGTCAATTATTGCAGAGGAGGATGAGAATGGATGCCTGTTCTTTGACAACAGGAGATCACACATCAATGCCACTAAAGCAGTCTCCATTCCATGTCCTTGCCTAAACCCGGATTGTGCCAGTCCTAGGAGATTCACTTCAAAATGATGAGTTTGAAGTTAGCCTTTGGCTAGCCTCTTTGTTCAGCAACAGGAGGCTTGATGCTGGAAAGTAGGTAACTAGAATTGATGTATCCAGGTTTCCCTGTTGTTTGGACTGTTGGGTACTTGAAAGAGGAAGGAATGATTCCTTCTCTGAGTGAAACACTATCTATATCAGTCATGAAAATGCAGTTCCTTAACATTTCAAAAATTTCAAAAAATTTCTGTCTAATTAATTAAAATGAAACGTTTTGTTTCAGGTCAGTTCAACTCAAGTCAAAATATTAGGTATCTGGAACATAACTGAAATGTTGTTTCGAGTCAATTTGACATTAAATTGCATCTGCCTATAGTGCCACAGTTTCTCACTGGAGTTTTGGGTCAGTTCATGCTCCCAGCCTTTCCTATGGGCCAGGTTCATTGGCTGGAATACATATCTCATGATGCTCTACAATGACCCCGCTAGCCAAGCAGTGTGGTAAATCATGGGAGTTATGTGACTGTGGTATATTATGGAGATATAGTCCAGCCAAGGAGCCCAGTCCATGGGGGGTAGAGGGGAAGGGGAATTAGAGCATGAGCCATCTGAACTACAACTCCCAGGAGGCACTGTGGTACCATAGGCACAGACAGTTTAGTGAAACAAAATATTTCAATTTGGTTCAACGCTCTGGAACAAAATATTTTGACATTTTGAAGTAAAAAATCAGAATTTTTCATTCCATGGAAAAATGTTGATACTTGGACTTTTATCCCGATTTGGGATGAAAACAAGTGTGAAAATACTGAAATTTTCTATTGTTGCTCCATTCTATCAGTGCATCTCAGATTCCCTAAAAGTCAAGAATACAGCAGGTTGGGGTTCTCTCAATTTCAAGGAAAGAAGTTTGTGATGCAGTTTTACAATCTAACATTCTTCAATGCCTACTTTGTGAAAAATTTCTTTTTTTCATTAACTTTTGGTAGTTCTACAGTTGTACACTGAGAACCTAAACAGAATTGGGCCCAATTATGTTAGCCCCCTGTAAAAAACACATACAATGGGATGCACTCTGCCTTTAAGATCTTAAAATCTAGAGAGAGAGGTGACAAAGTATGCAGGGATGTAGTCAGATATATCTACTTGTATATACATTGTTAAACACATTTGTAATTTTTCTATAATAGATCATCAGTCACGACTAACCTCATATACCTCTCAAAGCATCATTAATCTATACCAATAAAGGCTGATATTTTAATTGAACTAGAGAAAGTACTATTTCCTACTGTATTGCTTTAATAGTTTTATAAACTGGTGGGAAAAAACAAGTTTGCAACATTTGGGTATAATTTCAGTCCTTAGTAACATATATTAGCATATTGTTACAGAGCTTCTCATAGTGTAGCCTTGAGCATTAAAATGTTATTACATCTTTAATGAACTGAAAAATCCAATTTAAAAGGTTTCTTACATACCCTTGAGGTGGCCTTAAGGGTCTAGACTTACATTTCAAGTCAATGCTGTCCTTAATAGTCAATCTGAGTTACTGTGTGTGACAAGGTTACTTTGATAAATCTGGAAGCAGCAGCAACAGTTTTACTGTTAAACAAGTAACAAACCTCACTAGATATCCGCACCCACTGCCACTGAAGTCACAAAGAGTTTGCCACTGGCTTCAAAGGGAAATGGCTCTGGCCCCAAATGATTGCCACTCACTCAGTAAACTTGCTTTAATCAGGATCTGAAATGTATCAAGTGGAGAAGGATTAGAAGTTAATTAAGACACTGAAAACACTGCTGCTGTGAATCCAAACTGCCCCCAAGCTCAGACCCAAAGCTTATGAGACAAAGGGGAATTTGGAGCTGTGATAAGATATAAGTCTAGCCCAAGGCAGGTTCTTTGTGTAACAGACAGCAAAATAAAGAAAAGGAGAGAGAGTCTCTAATGAAGCTTCTTAATTTGTTTCCATATAGCCTATATAACAAAGTAGTGCAAGAATTCTCAATGAATCAGGCCAGTATCAGCCATACACTTTGTAAGTAAACTGTATTGGCACAGTCATTTTTCTTTAGTGTTTAAGTACCACAGTGACAGGCATTGTAGAAATACCTGAGATAGCCAATGTGTTTTCTCTGGGACTTCTGGGACTCAAAATTTTGTATAATAAGGCTATTGGGGGAAGCTTTGCTCTTTCTTACAACCGTGCTGCTCCAGTGATTTCACTGGGCCACCGTGGATGTCAGTGAGAGTAAAGTGGTCAAATGCAAGCACATATACTGCAAAAATCTCTAAGAGCAAGATTCTGTCTCTGTGCCCATGGATATGTAAGTGTAAGCAGGACTTTTATCCTGGACATAGAGAGTAGGGGAATGGATCAAATCTTGATTCCACCTCTGTATTTATTCTCCAGAACAGCTGACATTGCCTGGGAGGTTGGGATAAGGCCAGCAGGCTGTTACAACCAAATGTGAACAGTAGGGTGATTGTGATATGAGGCAGCAGGAGGGTGATTATTACTCAGAACACTTCCACATGGAGATGATGTATCTTACACATAATCGTTGCTCAGGACTGTGGCTAAAATCAAAATCTAGCACCAAGTCCATGAAATCAGGAAAGTAGAGCTAGCCTCCAGCTCCATCCAAACTACAGCACTGGTTTTGACTAAAAGGGTCAAACCTCAGGGACACAAAAGAACAAAAAAATGTCTGGCAGGATTTAACCAGGACCCTTTCTCGAGAGAGGAAGTAGTTCAGGGGTACCAAGACACATAACACCTTTTGGGGCTCTCTAAAGAAGTTAGACCTGCCTAAGTTGCCCTTAGGGATGGTATGACTTCAGAAAAGACAGACATAGATGTGGACTGTTGGTTGTTTTCAATTATTTTTCTCTAAAACCCCTTTTTCTAGTGCTAAAATGAACAATACCTTTGTGTTAAGGATGCTGTTTTGTCCCACCCCACAGGTCACAGACTCCTGTAAAAAACAAAAAAAACAAAAAAAAACCCACCCCCACAAGAGGAGCAGCTCCCAGCACTGTCTACATTGCCACATTAGAGTGCTGAAACTTGCATCACTCGGGGGTGTTTTTTCACACCCCTGAGTGAGAAAGTTTCAACGCTGTAAAATGGCAGTGAAGATGAGACCTTAGTGTGGGAGAATTGCAAAATTCCATCTGAAAATAGGTAAAGGCACAAGGCTCCACTGCTGAGAGGGTTCACTCAGAGAAACCAGAAAAGCGACAGTGGGACAGCTCCAACTGTGACACCCCTGTTTGTGAGTACTGAGTGTAAACCATTCAGTAACATTGTACAATCCGCTTTCGGTCTGCTTGGCTACACTTGTGAGTTAGAGCACATTAAAGCATCCCGGGCTCACTAGCTCACTCCCCGTCTACGCTGGCAAGGCGGGTAGAGCACTCTGACTCCGCAGCTGCAGCGCTGCTGGTACTCAACCTCGGCCAGTGGAATAATGTTTGCTGCATCCCCGCTAGAGCGCCACGGTGCCAGTGTGGGTGAGGTGTTGCACTGCTGCGCTCTGATCAGCTTCCGGAAATGTCCCATAATCCCCTTAAGTCAAGTAGCCACTCTTTTCGCTGTTTTGAATTTGCTGTAGGAATGCAGATATGCCATTTGAAAGCTCCGTTTCTGACATCTGGCTGCTTATGTGCTCCGAGACAGATAAATGTGCTCCAAGACAGATTAGTCTGGAATGCTGTGTGTGACAGAGGTGCGGGGTAAAAGGAGGGGGCTGCTGTTTGAATTTACAAGACAGCATGCTGATATACTCTGTCCCCCCCAAAAAACATTCTCTCTCCCCCACATACACACAACACACTCCCTGTCACGCTCCACACACACACTCCCCCATTTGAAAAGCATGTTGCAGTCACTTGCATGCTGGGATAACTGCCCATAATGCACCATCCCAGTGCCTCTGCAAGTGCCGCAAATGTGGCCATGCCAGCGTGCAAGCAGCTGTCAGTGTGGATAGACCTCAGTGCTTTCCCTACTGTGCTCTCTGAAGGCAGGTTTAACTCACAGTGCTCTACATCTGCAAGTGTAGCCATGCCCTTAGATCCCAGCATACAGAGTCACTTCTATAGAAATGGCAGCCTTCTGTCACTTACTATAACTAAAGTCTGAATGATCTGTCACTGGTTGAGTCACAGGGTGATGCTTTATGTGCAGGAAGAAACATGGAGTGGAAAAATCTTAAGAAGCGGGGAGTGAAGCTTCCACTACTAAAAACCATGGAGGTCATGATTCTTTGCTTAGATTGAACAGCCAGAAGCATCACTAATGAGGATAACAGCATTGTGCATCAGGAAAATAGACAAACTGCAAGGATTTTGAGGGGAATCATATTTTAAGTTAGCTTTCTTTCTTGTTATACATTCTTGAAGTATAATTCAAATATTGTGGAATGGCTGTGGTTTTTTAGCTGCACATCTGATTGAATGGATAGCAGTCAGTGAAGTGCAAGTTTCAACTATATTTAAAATGCTGTTTTATAGTACATAATATTGTCCAGTGGCACCAAGTGTTTGTGTTTTCTAAGAGGCAAATAGTGTCCATAGAGTAAATGTAGTAGTTTCCTCTTCACAGGACAGCTCATTCAATGATTGTCTCTCTTCCCAGTTCAACAGTTGTCCCAAATAGAAGATACAATTTTAAAATAAATAATACACCAAAAATAAAGAAAATAAAATGATGCTCACCTTTTTTAAAGTTAAATATTTATTTAAGTGCTGAATAAAATTAGAGCTCAAAATGTCAAACCTACTTAATATGTGGTTAAATACCATTTAACTACTAGATACTGACTGAATGTTTCCCAGTTAGGTAGAATTTGTGATAATTACATAATCAATAAGCAGCAGCCCTTGTCATTTGATATAATTAGGCGCAAAAAAATTCCTTGGGAGAGATCCCAATAAAATCTCACTGTAGCATGTCCTGAATAAGGCCCTGATCCTACCAACACTTATACATGTATTAATCTTTGTCCTTTCCTCTTAAAGGGACTACTCACATGGTGCAATCTAGCCCTTTCTAGCTACACATGGCTGATTTTTTTTGAAGATTTTACCACCCCCACCCCCGCAAAAAAAAAGAAAAAAGAAAAAAAAGACCCCAATTTAGTGCAATTTGCCATGTCTCAATCTGTTTGTATTTGTGACACAAAGTTGTCAGTTACATCTGAGACCTCGTTCCAAATTTATGGTAAATTACTTCTTGAGTGACAGAAACCATAAACAGTCAATCCTAAATATTCATATAATATAATTTTCCTGCATATTACTTGATTACAGTCAAGCATATTTCATAATATCCAGCCAATACATGCAATCCAAGGTCTTATTACACACCTCAGGAAGATTCATAGATTCATTATGATGATCTATTTTGACCGTATAACAAAGTTTGGAAAACTTCCCTAAAAATCATTCCCAGAGCAAATCTTTTAGAAAAATATTCAATCTTAATTTTAAAATGGTCAGTGATGGAGAATTCACCATGACCCCTGGTAAACTGTCCCAATGGTTAGTTACTCACACTGTTAAAAACTTACACCTTATATCCATTCTGAATTTGTCTAGCTTCAGCTTACAGGCACTGGATCATGTTATGCTTTTTTCTGCTAGGCTGAAGAGCTCATTATCAAATATTTGTTCCTCATGCAGGTACTTATAGACTGTAATCAAGTGACCCCTTTTCTCTTTGTTAAGGTAAACAGACTGAGTTCCTTAAGTCTATAACTCAATCCTTTAATCATTCTTGTGGCTCTTCTCTGAACCCTTATAATTGACAATTTGGCATTACTTTCAATTCTTAATCGTCCAGGAAACATTCATGTCCAACAATTAAGACTTCTCTGGTCAAATTATGATTGCACAGAAGTTAGGGACAGGAGGCGAAGAGATTATAAAGGAGGCATTTCATGGACTGCCTGTATGTCCTGTGCAGAAGTCAGACATAATTTGTGTGCAACTGTAACAGGATGGTAGATTCTGGAGCTCCGCAAAGGGATACAGCATGCTTCTGATGAGTCATTTTGATGTCAGGTGCATGAAACCATGCATAGAGATAGAATTGCTGGGGTTTTGTTTTTGTTCTTGGGGCAGGGGGGGGGGGCATTGTTTGTTTTGTTTTCTGCTGAGCCATGCTAGCAAAAGGATTTTATTAACTCAAACATGAGGATTTAGATCTCTCTCTGAAGCAGTGACAGCTAGGGATTAGTATGAGATCATCATGCAGGAGAAATCTCTGGGCTAGCCTTCCATGAGGAGAAAAGTGAAGGGGCTATATTTGGAGTGTGGCTTGAATGTAGATTGCTTGTTAGAAGCTGCGTGAGCTGCTTTATAGTGAGATGCAGTGTTCTGTGTTCCACAAGGTGATGTATACATGCCCTATGTTCCATGCCTCCCCTGTGAAAAATTTAGATTTTGCAGGGAACAACATTAACACATCTGAAGACATTATGCCTGGTCTCCAAAAGCATAAAATATCTAGTTTCTGAGGATCATAGAGTGTATCTTCTTTATTACTTGCTGTATGGCTTTGAGAGAGAGGCCTGGTCTACACTAGGCTGTTAAACCGATTTTAACAGGGTTAAATCGATTTAACGCTGCACCCATCCACACTACACTGCTCTTTATATCGATTTAAAAGGCTCTTTAAATCGATTTCTGTACTCCTACAAGACAAGAGGAGTAATGCTAAAATCGATATTACTATATCGGATTAGTGTTAGTGTGGACGGAAATCGACATTATTGGCCTCATTATTTTACAGTAGCTACCCACAGTGCACTGCTCCAGAAATTGATGCTATCCTCGGACCATGGACGCACACCACCAAATTAATGTGCCTAGTGTGGATGCGCACAATCGACTTTATAATATCTGTTTTATAAGATCGGTTTGAGCTAATTCGAATTTATCCTGTAGTGTAGACGTAGCCAGAGAAAGAGAGCACTGACCCTTTAGAACTTCAATATGATATACAGCATGCAATAATTATAGATCTTTGTTAAACAATCAAAGCCATTGTGCCATGAAAAGAAAGGCATTGTTTGCATACTGTTTGACGTATCACAGATTCAAATAGAGGCACAAATCCTCATTCTGATCCAGAGCCACTCTGGAGTTTTATCTAGGCAACATAGATCAGACTCTAGCCCAATAGCCATCTCTCTCTTTTTTCTATATCTATAGATATTTCTGTAAATGCTGACATTTTCTCTAAGGTAATTTGTGAAAAATAGGATGAATACATTGAGTTCGGTGGGAGTTTGGGAGTGGGAAGGGAATGCAGGACTCCTAAGTGGCTTTAAGTTCCTGCACTTAGAGTAAGTGCTCAAAATGCTCTTGAGAGAGATTCGATGCTATTATTTCATTTCATTTCTCCTCTATTAGGGCCTGATTCTTCAAGGTGCTGAATCCTATGAGAAGATCAGTACTATGGACGTTAATGAGGGGTTGAGGGCCCTCTGTGCTTCTCAGTATCATGCCCTTATAGTGGGCGTAGTTAAAACTTTTCTTTTACTAGCGTGTAAGAGATCACCAATTCTAGCCGTTTTCTTGACTATAATAATTATTGGGAAGAGCTGCTCAAACTGATTATTTATTTCTGGTACAAAGAACGAAATGCTTTTAAGCTGTGCTCATTCTCCATAGCATTTTAGAATAATTTTTTTAATATAATCCACATTGAAATGGTTTTGCTCATTTTGGGTACTAATTGTGCCCTTTCCTTAGCCACTCTTCACTGTCTGGGTTATGTTAATTAACAAAACTTTTTCAAAGGATTAGCTCAAAGTAGCAGCAAAATTGTACCATATGAGATGAAGTTTAACAGACAATTCTGATTTTTTTTTTGGAAAATAATTAATTTGGGCATTGTAAAATTACAGGGAGATGAAGAGGTGAGCTGAGATTTAATATCAGCTGCTGCTGAATGAACAATCCATTATGTCAATAAAAATATTTTTTAGTGAAAGGGCTTACTTTCAGTTTGTAGCAGCAGGATTGATACTACATTGGCCTAATGGTTCAATAGCCTGTGAAGTAAAATAATTTATGTGATAGACTCAGCCATTAAAGTAAATCAATCAACCCAAACTATTACTTTAAAAATATATACCCAAGTAAATGTGTACTGCTTAGATAATAATTGCTGCCTGCAAAATTATTTTTATGATTCATATTATCACTCTTTTTCAAGAATGGTATCCATACTCCATAGATTCAGAAGGTTTTATATGATACGAAGTAAAGTTATAGAAGAGCTAGTCATTGGAAATAACCTTGGATCAAGTGATCACAAATGGATTAACTTTAAATTAAATGGAAAGATAACCCAAATCAGCTTGTTTTAAAAGTACAGATTTTGGGAAATTAAGGGAATTAGTTAAAGTCAGATGGACTGAAGAGCTCAATGACTTAAATGTGGAGGAGGCTTGGAATTTCTTCAAAGCAACTACACAAAAGCTATTTGAAATTTGGATCCTAAGTAAGGAAGAAAAATGTAGAGAAAAACTGCCAATCCAAATGGATGAATAACCACCTCCAAAAGGTAGTTAGACATAAGCAGAGAGCCTATAGGGTCTACCAGCAAAGAAAATTAAATCATGGATGTTAGAAAATGTAGGAGTAAAATAAGAATTGCTAAAAGCCTATCCGAATTAGCTTTTGCCAAGGAAATTAAGATAGATAACATATTTTTCAATTATAAAAAAAAAATTAAGGAAGGATGAAGTTGGAATGCTGTGCAGTGTGGATGGAAAGGAGGTTAAAGATAATCTAGATATGGCTCAAAAACTAATGGATACTTTGCTTCTGTTTTCAGTAAGCCAGTTAGTGGCTGCCAGGTTTCTGGAAATGGCAGGTACAGATGGGTGAAGACAGAGATGGAACCCAAAATTCAAATAGACAGTGCCCAGTGGAGACATGATCTGCGTTACTGTAGATGAATTCTGCTTAGGGCAGGACAATTGACCAGTCATTCTGGTGATCATTTGTAAAGTACTATAGATGTTGTTCTAAATCCTGATTCATTCTCTCAGACTGGCCATCGGTCTGTGGGTGATAGATGGAGGATGTGTAGGTGCAGACTCCAAGCAGCAGCAAAGTTTTCTGCCAGAACCACAATACAAATTGCAGACCTCAGTCAATTAGTCTGTCTGAGAAGCCCATGGAGATGGATAAAGTGTGTCACCATCAGTCAAAACATCTCTGTAGTGATGGGCAGGCGTGCAAGGGGGGCAAAGTGGGGCATTTTGGTTGATTGACCATGGTGAGGATGATGGTGTATCCATCAGACACAGGGAGCTGCAGCACTATAAAATCCAGGGTGATGGCTGCCCAAGGTTTTGCTGAGGACTTAGCAGGTGTTAGGGCTTCAAGGGGACTCGTGGGTGGCCACTTGGTCCAACTGCATACTTCCATTGCTCACATCCTCGGCCATCAGAAGTGGCTAATCAGGTAAAGGATCTTGAGGTGGCTGAAGTGGCTTGCTTAGTGGGAAGTCCTGACTGAGTCTCAGGACCTCAAGTCAGGGATACCCCGGTGGAATGTACAGGTGACCCTTGACAACAGAGGAAATCATCTCATATTTGATGTTGCCTTGCTTCCTACCTCAAGTTCCTTGGGAGAGTGTTCCTATCCTGTTGCTAAGTGGATCAAAGACGGGAAGTATTGTGAAATGGTGGCATCCAGGAAATTGCAGGGTTTGAGCACGTGTGGTGGCTCTGTGCTTGAGGGGAGTTGGCTGGTAAGATACTCTCCTTTTCAGGACAAGGCATCAGCAGCCTTGTTCTGGGCTCCAGGGTGACTGGTGATGGTGACATTAAAACAGGTGAAGAATACGGCCCAGCAGAGATGTCTTTGGTTTAACACCTTAGACTTAGATGTACTAGTCTAGGACATCATGGGATATTTCATAAAATGGAAAGTGGCAGGGGCATTTGTGAGACCGAATGGCATTGCCAAGTATTCATAATGGCCATATCTGGTTTGAAAAAAGTGTCTTCAATTCATCCCTGCTCTGATCCTTACCAGGTCGATAGCTCCACACAGGCTGAGCTTAGTGAATATATCAGCTGACCACACATTGTCCAACACCTCCAGGATGAATGTGAGGGGCTACCAGTTTCTGATGATTATTTGATTGAAGGCCCAATAATCCATGATAAATCCTGGATTCCATCTTTCCTTTTGATAAAAGGAAGAGGGGTCCTGGTAGGAGATGTTGATGGCCAAATATACCCCTTTCCAGATCCTTCTGGAGATAAGGAACACAGGGTGACCAGTTCTGGTTCTTATTGCACAGATGTATCATAGGGTATTTTGACCTCAGGCTGTAGCTCAATCGGACAGTTATAGTCCTGGTGGGATGATAAGATGTCTGCATTTCTTCTCAAAGTTGCTGTACTTAGCAAAAAGAGCAGGAGTTGATGCTGGTGATGGTAGCACCTAGCCTACAGCCAGAGTCCAGAGATTTCCTGGCAGTGGCCCAGTCTCTGGCCAGGATCCACTGAGGAATGTAATAGGAAGACTTGAAGACAGAATTCAGAGCAGAAACTGATTTTATATTCCTACCGCAGACATGCAGGTCATAGATTGCCAGCCACAAGACATCAGTGATTATGGGGAAGTGTGGTGAATGGATTGCACAAAGCCTTACAATTCTTCAATGATTCTGGATAACAACTTGCAATGGCACAGTCTACTGTGTCATTGGATCCAAGGACAGAAGCGAGTCATCTACAGTCTCTGAGATCAGGGGTGTGGATTTGGCTGCACTGTGATACCCAAGGCAAGTGTGGCATTGGTGTCCATGAAGCCCTGGTGTTCACAAGTACTCGTTCTGGGGAAATCTCATTGAGGCGAACCTGGGGTGTGGAAGCAAACCTGAACTTGAAGGTGTAACAAGGACTCACCATTCCTTCAGCATGCTTCAGTAAGGGAATGAATGGCCTATGGCCCACCAAGACTGGCTCCCTTTGCCATGACTAGGCTCAGTCATTTCACAAATTTTGCAGGACTGGGGCCCATGATGGGCAGCCAAAAAGTGCATGACCGGGTTCCCCACAGTAGAAACCAACTGTGGTTGCAAGAGCATTCTCTTTCCTAGCAGTCATATGGATGTGGGCTGCACTGAGTTGCATGGACACTGGACTGGGGACTGTTACCAAGGAGTATTGGCAGGGATATGGCACAAACCTGTTCCTTTCTTTGCATCGCTCAAGCAGTTTGTCACTGAGTACACCAAGATCAGCAAAGGCATCCAAGTGGGTCAGGGTTCCCATGTAAGCCAGTATGTCTTTGACTTCCTTGTATAATCTGCATTGAAACTGGTAGAACTGGGCCACCTTGTTTTACCTGGTGTCAGAGATGATTCATCTTAGGTGGGTGACATAGGAGGTGACCAACCCCTGCTCCTGTTGGAGTTTTCGCAGGGTTGCTCTGGCTGAGCGAGTGCAGTGGAGGTCACTGAAAATGCCAAAAAAAAAAGAAAAAGGCTGAAGGAAGGTAGAAGCATAGAATCATAGAGCCATAGAAGATTAGAGTTGAAAGAGACCTCAGGAGGTCATCTAGTCCAACCCTCTACTCTAAGCAGGACCAACACCAACTAAATCATCCCAGCCAGGGCTTGTCAAGCTGGGCAGTAAACATCTCTAAAGAGGGAGATTCCACCATCCCCCTCGGTAACCCATTCCAGTGCTTCACCACCTTCCTAGTGAAATCGTTTCTCCTAATATCCAACCTAGACACCCCCACACACTGCAGCTTGAGACCATTGCTCTTTGTTTTGCCATCTGCCACCACAGAGAGCAGCTATCTTCATCTTCTTTGGAACCCCCCTTCAAATAGTTGAAAGCAGCTATCAAATCCTCCCTCGCATTTCTCTTCTGCAGACTAAATAAGCCCAGTTCCTTCAGCTTCTCCTCATAAGTCATTTGCCCATGCCTCCTAATCATTTTCATTGCCCTCCACTGGGCTCTCTCCAATATATCCACATACTTTCTGTAGTGGGGGGGGAACAAAACTGGATTCAATACTCCAGGTATGGCCTCACAAGTGCCGAATAGAGGGGAAAAATCACTTCCCTCAATCTGCTGGCAATGCCCCTACTAATGCAGCCCAATATGCCATTAGCCTTCTAGGCAATATATCCAATTTCTCATCCAGTGTAATCCCCAGATCCTTTTCTGCAGAACTTCCACTTAGTCAGTCGGTCCTCAGCTTGTAGCAGTGCATGGGATTTTTCCGTCCTAAGTGTAGGACTCTGCACTTGTCCTTTTTGAATCTCATCAGATTTCTTTTAGCCCAATCCTCTAATTTGTCTAGGTCTCTCTGGACCCTATCCCTACCATCCAGTGTATCTATCTCTCCCCCCATCTTAGTGTCATCTGCAAAGCTGCTGAGGGTTCAATCCATCCTATCATCCAGATCATTAGTGAAGATGTTGAACAAAACTGGCCCCAGGACAGACACCTGGGTCACTCTGCTTGATAATGGCTGCCAACTAAGTGTCTCAGTTCATCAGCACTGGGCTTCCTTGTTCTAGCAGGTATGTGGCCCAGTCTAACAGCTTTTTTGTTAGGAGGCTAATTACAAATCCTACCTTAGCTTGATCAGTGGGATAGGGCATGGAGCAGTGGAGGAACTGCAAATAACATTGATTAAGAATCCCCCTTAATTGTTGGTCTCTGCTGAAGTGTTCATGGAGGCGAACAGTCAGCCCCATTTGGAAAATTACAATTTTTTTTTCATTTATTTTTCAAAACAAGGTTTTTATTAAACATTTTCAAACAAAAAGGATATATTTCAGTGATGTGGATAATTTTTGTACAATATTTTAATTTCTAAGAAATCACAGTTTTTCTATGAAAACCTTTTATTCATAAAACTTTTAACCAGTTCTATAGAAAATAGTACCTACTATATCTGAGAGGTGCACATCATTGCGATTACATAGTCCAAGCAAATATCAGTATTGTCTTTGTCTGATTTTCTCCCCCCCCCGCCCCTCCCTCACAACATGTATGAAGGTCCTCATTGTCCACGTAATGTTCTCCTGTGCCCAACACACAGCCATTGCAAATGCTTCTCCAAATTCATCCATCAGGCAGTTTGGTACTTCCAGCTGGAGTGTGATTCCCAGTTCAAGGAGACATACCTGCAGTAGCTCTAATCAAGCTAACATGCTAAAACTATAGAGTATAGTCACAGTGACATTTGGATGGGCTACCCACCATGAGTCTGTACCTAGGGTCCCACATGGGTATATACTCCAGGCTGCTAGCCTGTGTCACAGTTACATTCTATTTTTAGCATGGAAATTTGATGACAGCTAGCATTGGTATGTCTCCCTGTGCTGGGAATCATATACCCTAGCTTGAAATACAGACATACCCCTAGATCATGCTAATGTAGCTGCCAGGAATATCCAATACATGTCAACCTAATCTCCTTTTGGCCACATGAGCAATTCAGGCCTCCCCCCTTCCCACATCAAATGGCAGGCACCCAGATTGATGATAACACGCAGGGGTAGGGCTTGGGTTGTTTTGCTGAAGCTGCGGTTGCTGCTTGCTGTTCTTCATTATCATTATATTGATATTTATTTGTATCGTGTTAGTGCCTAGGAACCTCAGTCATGGACCAGGGCATCATTGTGCTAGGCACTATACAAACAGAACAGAAAGAGTCATACCACAAGAGTCATACCTGGTTTCAAGAGCCCCCCAACTGCAATCCTTGCCAGGGTAACGAGTCACTGTCTACTTGTGAGCCGATGTTGTGTCTCACAATGTTGTGTCTCAGAATCCAAGACAAGAGAGAGGGGCTCATCAGTCCTGTCCCATTGTGCCTACATAACAAATCATAAGAGTTTAGATATGAACAAGTGCCTTTTCTTCACATCAGTAGCAGAATGGAGTGCCATGACGCTGACTGTGATGACTTTTGTTAGTTTGTCAGACATTTAAAACTATATATTTAATGTAACTCTTTGCTTTTAATTCTGTACATGAGGACATTCAGTTAATTTTCCATTATTCAACCACCTACAGTATAGCCAAAGTCTACCAAACAATAAAATAGGAAAATGTCACAGACAAGATCTTTAGCAGGGTGGCAAGTAGGTAAGTCAGATATCTGGACTGTGGTATCTCTGGGAAAAATTAGCAATATGTTTTAGCAATTGATTGTTTGATTAAACATTTACAAAGGCCTAAAATGTGGTGTCCTTTGTCTGATGGGTTAGAACCTTGCAGATCTATTCATAGGCAAAAAATGCACAATGCCTCGTTACAGTTTCAGATGGAAAAGACAGCCATCTGGTCCCATGTCCTTTCCTCCTTTCTCCTTCATAAACATTGAAAATAACTACAAAGCTATTTATATTTGCAAGTAAAACAGTAAAACAAAACCAAAAAATCACATCTCTTTAGTTACATACTAGGTGCTATTATGTTATAGGAATTACAGCCATAGGAAGCTAAGGACTCTTAACTCCTTAAAAGTTAAATTCCCTACTAGAATTTTCTTTCTCTGGAGGAAAAATTCTATTGAATTATACTGAGTTCCTGAGGGGCGGGGGAGGAAATCACTCCCTGCTGTTAATTAAGGAAACTCAGGTAGACTGTTGTAAATGTAAGCTAGTGGAATGACTCTGCACACACTCAACATTTGTCTAAATCACCAAGGTCTCTTCCTTGAGAAAACTCCTCCAGTGTGGAGTCTAGCCTGGGCCCCTGGATTTGGACTTTACACTGTCTCAAAAACAGCCATCCCTATACCCCTTCCTTTGAGTGCTATACACAAGAGGAGGGAGAACCAGAGTTGGAGTTAACTCCATGTTTACCAGGCAGTAGGCCCTGCAGCCTGCCACAGTATGTATGTGTGCGTGTGTATGTGTAGTCTAATTTCCAGTTTAGTAGAGAGAGTCTGAATGGTTAGGAATACAAGACTAGTCAAGGAACAAAAACTATACTAACACTTTAACTTGTACCAAAGGTACTCTATGTTGGGGTTTCTAGATTCTTCAGAAAATATGGAAACTTTTCTTACTGCCACTGAAGTTAATGACTAAACTTCCATTGACATAAACAGGGCAGGACTGGACCGAGTTCTCACATAAAAAGCCACATTTTCTCAGTAAAAATATCCCATGGGGCTTGGTTATCTGGCAAGTAATTTTGACTTTAATCTGCAAAGTTAACCCCTTTCCTCTCTCACAGGCATAGCGCACAAAATTACTGGGGAAATGATTGTATTGTAAATTACATCAACTACTTTTTTTTTTTGTTCCCACAGGCACAACAGCTAACAGATCTGGAGCAAAAGTTAGCAATTGCAAAAGATAAGCTGGAAAAAGCCGCCCTTGACAAAGTAAGAATTTATCTGGGTGCTATAAATGTATTTAGCTCTGTTAGCTATGGACACTTCAGTGTAACTTGACAAAGAAATACAAATTAAGAAATCAGTTCAGCAAAGACTTACACATGCATTTAATGTACTACGAATAGGCCCACTGAAGTCAATGGAACTAATCAGTGCATAAAATTTAAACTAAAATGTAGGGTTTTCAAGATTGGGATCAATAAGATAAAAAGTAAACTGTCTGAGAAACTCATATCAAGCTGAATTCTAAGGTTACCTTGCAACAAAGAGATGTTGATACTTGATCAACTTTTGGGCTAGATTTTAGCATTTAGCCACAATCCCTAGCATGATGTAGTGCAAATGTATATAACCCCATAGGAATGATTGAGCCACAGTCCATCTCTCACCTCCTGGCAGTGTAGAGGAAATGTGCAATCTCAAGGGATAGCTTAGCTTGTACGCCATTCTTCCCTAAGGGCACCCACCTAGCTCTGCAGGCCAGTTATTGGTTGTGGAGTATTGCACAATGGATTTTCCTCACCCAGCTGCTTTTGAGGAACAGTCGTTGATCTCCCACAAGAGTGGAACTGTGATTATCCCTGGACTTTCAGTGAGGTGGGATTGAAGAGTCTCTGAACCCTTCCCAAACTCCATTTGCATGCTCACAAAGGTCAGGTACAGTCTTACACTTTGTGAGTAATAGACCTAGTTAGAACTAGTCAAATTTTTGCAGCTGAATGTTTATCCATTGAAAAATACTGATTCAACAAAATTGAGATGCTCTATTGCACATTAGAATACAGTTAGAATTCTAATTGAGCAAACCAAGCACCAATTAGCTAAATGGTTGGAATAAAAATTACAAATGACTGGATGCTCACTAAGCAAATCAAGAACAATTACCTGTATATAATGTATAAAAGTTGAGTTGATCAAGGTGAAACAAAATGAATGAAATAATATTGACCTTATTGTAAGAAAACATTTCAGTAACATCAAAATGAAATGTCTCTTCATTTTTTTTTCAAAATAAAATTTTAATTTATTGTTCCAATTCAGAGCAAAAATAAATAAATTTCAGAATTTCCTGTGGAACAGGAATTTGGGGGTCTGATAAGCTCTAATTTTCAGCAGTTGCTCTTCTTGTTTTGATATGGTAACTAATGTGATGACCACTCTGCATTCTCTCTCAAAGCATTAAGCTAAACTCTTACACTGTGTGTGGGGGGGTGGGGCGGTAGAAGATGGAGAGAAATGGAGTGTACGAAATAGAAAAAAATAGATACTACTACTATACAATACTAAGCATAATTCTTTAAAAAGTATTTTTATTAAATGTGTTGTATTTGAAAATCTTTGGGTTTCTGTGATTTGAACTTGTTATTCTCCTTCCACTGAGCTAGAAGGTTTTTTTCTTCATCAAATTAATGCCTCAATGTACTCATCTCACAATGTCAGCACACACAGTGTCTGGAGGATAGGAAAGGTGATAGAAGAATGTATAGTTTGGGAAATATTACTACTTTGGAAATAGATTGCATTGTATAGCTGCTGTATAGCATATTTTGAACCACAGTCAGATACTTCAAATGTCAGCCAACATCTGAGGTAGGATCCAGATTGTTGGCTCCAATTATATTCCCTTGTGCCACTCTGGTTGTATAAAGGAAGCTTGAAACTGACCTAGTTGGCCAAAGGGGATTCCCTGCCTATGCTTTATGTAACCACCCCTCAGAAACCCAGTATAGGAGATATATTTTGTAGAAGGGGAAAGGCTGGAGTGTGTTCAGAGCCATCACAGTCATCTATAAGAGGAGTCTTAGGGCTTTTCAGATTTATGAGTTGGCCTCCAGCAGCCCTGGGGATCAGGTGAGTACAAAAATCATATTAAAGCAATTCTCTCTTTCCTCTTGCCCACCCCATGTCAGGCCCTGCATTGTGAAAAGCTCAACCAGACTCAAAGATCAGGCCTTTACTCTTTAATGAGCCCTTGATCTCAGTCAAAATGCTTTCCTATTGGATGATTTTTATTTACTTACTCTGGCAAGCCTACACAATCACTACACTGAGTTACAGATGTTTTCCCCACAGTAAGGAAACAGAAAAACTATTCTGTTTTGTCCTTTTTTTTTGGCTTTTAATCTCCTGTCCATCTCTTGTTTCTGTGATTATCCTCTTTCTGATATGAATAGGGCTTTTACAATAATGCTTCATCACGCCCGTGGGAGTTTTCATACTGGTGGTTTTTTTCTTGACTAAAACCCAAGTTGTGCTCTCCTGGATACCAAACATGTCCGTTTATGAGATTTATCTCTAGGTTCTAATTTGGTGGAAGCAAGGTGGGATTGATCATTTCTATTCTTCTGTAATAGATAACACATCATAGTTATCAGGACATAAAAAAAATGGGGAAAAAAATCTCAGAATGTTTGTTATTGGTTACTTGGCTTAGCAGTACTAAAGGCATGCCAAATTGTACTAGATATAAGCAGCTAAATTACTTCAGATACACTTGTAATGTGGCTCGTTCTCTCTATTTTACATGTTACTGTATGTTTGGAACTATCTATCTAAGGTACTTATTTGGCCCCATTTTGATAGTATCTGAGTATCTCATAATCTTTAGTATATTTATCCTCACAACACTCCTTTGAGGAAGGGAAGTTCTATTAACCTCATTTTACATGGAGGGAACTGAGGCACAGAGAAGCTAAGTGGCTTGCCTGAGTTCGCACAAGGAAGCCTGTGGGAGAGCAGGGAACTCCCAAATCCCAGGCTAGAGTCCTAACCACTGGGAAATCCTTCCTCTCTATACTTATAGCCCATCAGTTGGACAGTCTCATTAGTCCATAAGAGAGTGGTCTGCATCCCTTTTTATAAGACTATTATTCAGCTCCTTTGGAGTATCGTGCCACTCATCCAGGATACTCAGTATTTCTATCCAAATGGGATATTTAACTTTCTTTATTAAAAAGATCACTCAGGATCCAAGAATTGTGTATGGTAAAATGAGCTGCTGTTCTTCTTCGAGAGATGTCCCTATGGGTGCTCCACTCTAGGTGTTGGTGCACCCCTGCGCCTTTGATTGGAGATTTCTGCAGCAGTACTCGTAGCGGCCACGCATGCTCAGAGCCTGGCCCCCGCTCTGAGTATACCTCTAGTGAGCATGCGCGGCCAGTTCCCTCAGTTCCTTCTCTACCGTCCCCGGCTTGAGACAGAGCTCAGCAGACTCCTTAAAGAATTTCTTTCCTCATCTTAAAATAACTTGTAGTTAGACAGTTCCTTGTTAATTAGTTGTCAGTTAGTGTTACCTACCTTTTTTCTACTGTTTAAAAAAAAAAACATTTTTTTTGTTCTCTCAGCCGCTTCAAATATGCCTGGCTCCACAGGCTTTAAGCACTGCTCCTCCTGTAAGGATGCTATCCCTCTCTCCGATGGACATTCACAGTGCATAAAATGTTTGGGGGAGACCCATATTCCCCAGAAATGTGCTCACTGCACTAAGCTAAGCTCCAGAGCGAGAAAGGACAGAGAGATAAAACTCAAACTTATTTTACTTCAGAAATCCCTAGGGTCCACCTCAGACCCTGGCGCGGACTCTGCCTCCGCTCACTGACACAGCTCTCCCACTTCTAAAAAGCAGAAGAAAGCAGCAAAATGAGGACACCTTCTGTCAAATTCAAAAGAAGCCCTTAGACACAAACCTTCTCCGGTCAGATCCACAGTCTCCTTACCGTGCTCCCCCGCCTGAGCACTTTCGAAGAGCCAGGCTCTTCTGGCACCGCGTTAAACCCACCTGTGCTTTTGGCGGCAGCGCAAGGCTCCGGTGCCAAGGCGACAGGCTTTCAGTTGCCTGCCTCGATTATGGCACCTATCGGCACCACGATGAACGTGGAGTCGACAAATCAGGCCCCCCCCCGAGGCACCGCAGCCTGCTGTTAATAGCGCGGCACGGACTACAGCACCAGCATTAACAACGCTACTTGGCATGGAGCCAAGACTAAGAACTCCGGTGTGAGCCCGGGTTCCCTCACAGCAATTCTATCAGCTTTCACCTTCAGCTGCCTCAGCTCTGCCGTTTACCCAGTCAAGTGACCTCTTAGTGTCACCTACGCTGCAATCACCCTTTCTTAAAGACTGCTTCTCCCTGACGAATGATTCAGGGTCCGAACAGCCTTCCTCCAGTGAGGAGGAGTCTGAACTACAGGATGATGTTTCAATACAATCAGAATTCCATCCTCGGAGTCCTGTCACCAGTGAGCACAGGAAAATTGTCTCAGCCCACCCTTGAGCCCCTGCCTCCTGGTGTGTTAACCCCTGGATGGCACCACCTATGGCTTTTCCACCACCATGGCAGTGTTGGGCCCCATGGGCATCTTTCCCTCGGCAGCACACCCGCTATTCCAATCAGACGAGATGTGAACATCCAAATCATATGATTCACTTGGCGGCACCCTCCCATTCTCAGGATCAGTCAACTTCTGCTTCTGACCCAGTACTAACTGAAGTACCAACTGAAGCAATGCCTGAAGAAGCTTTACTTCCCTCCTACCACCCTCAGACAATTTTTCGAAATTCCAGGATCTCTTTAAAAGGGTTGCCAGTGAGCTTAGAATCAATCTAGAGGAAGTACAGGACCAACAACATGAGTTAACGGACATCCTGCAACCCTCTTCTTCATCCAGACTGGCATTACCAATTAATTGCAGCCCTTCTGGAACCTGCTAAATCCATCTGGCAGGCTCCAGCCACAAGCCAGCCTACCTGCAAACAAGCGGACCGCAAAATACTTCATTCCCTCTAAGGGCTCTGAATTCCTTTTCTCACATCCTGCGCCAAACTCACTGGTAGTGGACGCAGCCAATCAAAGAACAAACAACAGTATTTCCGCCATACCCAGCCAACAAGGAAGGCAAACGCTTAGACCTGCTGGGTCGCAAAGTGTATATGCCTCTTCAACTTACAATTTTGAATTGCCAATTATACCGCAATTCTGGCAAAGTACGACCATAGAAACTATAACAAGTTCATGGACTTTATTGAACACATCCAGACTACAAGAAACAACAGTTTACAGCTTTAGTTCCGAGGGCCAAATCATATCACGCACGGCTCTTCAAGCAGCTCTGGATTCAGCCAATACTGCAGCAAGATCCACCGCTACGCGGTGGTCATGCACCGAGGTTCATGGCTTTTCCTCTTCCTCTTTCCTCGCGAGGTTCAGAGCACCATAGAGGATCTCCCTTTTGATGGTGATAAACTCTTGCTTCCACCACTAATGAGGTGCTCCACTCAATGAAGGACTCAAGGCAACTCTTCGATCCTTAGGCATCCAAACCCTACAACCAGAAGGCGACAGTACAGATATCAACCTTACCACCGTCCACGCTACCCCTCATATACTCAGCATTTCCCAAGATCTCAGGATCAACAACAACACCACCAACGCCAGAGATCCAGATACAGCGGCGTCGCCCCAATTCTTCCGGGATGCCCAACTTCCTCCAACTAATAAGCAGATTTGAACCTTTGGTCAGGGTCTCGTAAACATCGTCCCAACTTCAGCGTATGCACTGCCTACAACTATCTTTGGACACCGCCTACAGCCATTTTTGCACCAATGGCAGAATATTACCACCGACAAGTGGGTTCCAGAGGTCATCACAACTGGGTATTCTATCCCCTTCCTCTCCTTACCTCCCATCCACCCACCCTCCCTGTCCCTCTTCAGAGACACCTTTCATGAGCCACACCTCCAGCAAGAAGTACAACATCTCCTTCACCTGGGTGCTATCGAACTTGTGCCCGAATGCCACAAGGGGAAAGGATTCTACTCCTCTTATTTCTTAACAGAAAAGAAAGATGGAGGATGGCGACTGATCCTCGACCTCAGGAGGCTCAACAAATTTGTCAAAAAGCAAAAGTTCAAGATGGTTACTCTCACCACCATATTTCCAGCCCTAGAGCATGGCGACTGGTTTTCAGCCCTCGACCTACAAGATGCCTACTTTCACGTCACTATCCACCTGGCCCACAGACGTTTTCTTCGTTTTACCCTCGGCTCAACGCATTTCCAATACAGAGTTCTACCATTCGACCTTTCCACTGCCCCTCGAGTTTTCTCCAAGCTCCTAGCAGTAGTCACTGCCTACCTCAGGAAGAAAGGAGTCATAATATTCCCTTACCTCGACGATTGCCTCCTGAAGGCCTCCACGTTCAACGAGGCCCTCCACTTCACACAAATCACCATCGAGTGCTTCCAATCCCTGGGCCTGCAAATAAACGAAAACAAATCCACATTAAGTCCTACCCAGCACCTGGAGTTTATAGGAGCGAGCCTCGACTCCACAACCGGACTGGCATCTTTCCCACCCTACTGATTCAATACCATAAAACTGCTGGCTACAAGACTTCGCAACAGCCCCCAGGTCATTGCCCGAGACTGCCTCCAACTACTAGGGCACATGTCCTCGTGCACTTTCGTGGTCCAGAACGCACGTCTCCACATGAGGTGCTTCCAAGCTTGGCTGGCCACGGTTTACAAACCAAACGTGCACTCACTATACAAACAATTGGCCATACCTTACTGAGTCAAGACTCTCTCATATGGTGGACAGTCCCCTACAACCTCTGCTCTGGAGTCCCCTTCCTCCAGACCACCCCAGCTCTGATGATGGCGACTGATGCATCCCTCACGGGCTGGGGGGCCCACATCTCTCACCAAACAGTCCATGGGCTATGGTCTCATTCCAAGACCTCCCTGCACATAAACGTTCTAAAACTTTGAGCTATACGGAATGCCTGACGCTGCTTCCTTCCACTAATCAAGAATCAGCATGTACGCATAATGACAGACAACATTGCCTGCATGTTCTACGTAAACAGACAAGGAGGGGCTCGTTCCCATTCTCTTTGCTCAGAGGCCAAAAAACTCTAGAATTGGTGCCTTGCGAACCACATCCGCATATCAGCTGCTTATCTCCCAGGGGTGATGAACACCACTGCTGACGAGTTAAGCAGATGTTTCCCTTCAGAGCACGAATGGGAGATAGACGAGGGAATCATTTACAACATATTTCGAACTTGGGGTCACCCAACCATAGATCACTTCGCAACTGCGAAAAACAAAAAATGCCTCAATTTCTGCTCCAGGGCGGGACTGGGCAAACACTTCCTTGGAGATGCATTCATGATCTCATGGCACCAGGACTTCGCTTATGCATTTCCCCCAATACCATTGCTCAACAGGGTCCTCATAAAGATACGAACGAATCTTGCCAGGGTGATCTTGATCTCACCTTCATGGCTGAGACAACCGTGGTTCCCTTTCCTCACCAGAATGTCAATTCAACCACCGATCTCCCTGCCTCTCATCCCAAACCTCTTATCACAGCAACATGGCCGGCTTCTTCACCCCAATCTCTCCATGCTTCATCTCAAAGCCTGGTACCTGCATGGTTCTCCCAATGAGAACTAGACTGTTCCGACCAAGTTCAGAGGGTACTTCTACACAGCAGAACACAATCCACCCATACCGCCTGTCTCCGAAAGTGGAAACGATTCACAAAATGGTGCTCAACCAAACAACTGTCTCCTACCTCTGCACCTCTTCCCTGCGTACTCGATTATCTATTGGACATTAAGCAATCCGGCCTTTCCTTCAGCTCCATCAGAGTCCACTTAGCTGCCATCACAACCTTTCATGGTACAGTTGACAATACCTCAGTTTTTGCTCATCCCATCACCAAGCGTTTCCTGAAGGGACTCCAAACTCTATATCCAGACATTAAGCCACCTACCCCTCCATGGGATCTTCACCTAGTATTGTCCTGTTTAACTCATCAACCCTTTGAGCCCTTAGCCACCTGCTCCCTCTTGCACCTTTCGATGAAAACAGCCTTTTTGGTGGCCATTACCTCCGCCAGACGGGTAAGCGAGATAGCAGTCCTTATGGCAGATCCACCATATATGCTCTTCTTCAAAGACAAAGTTACTCTACGCCTACACCCAAAATTCCTTCCAAAAGTTCACGCTTCATTTCACAACAATGAACTAATACGTCTACCAACTCTCTTTCCGAAACCACATGCAAACTCCTTCGAAACCACAATGCACACACTTGATGTGCGCAGGGCCTTATTCTTCTATTTGGACAGAACCAAACCCTTCAGAAACTCTCCTAGACTCTTTGTCTCCATCGCGGAGTGCTCCAAAGGCATGGCTATCTCTACCCAGAGACTTTCAAACTGAATCTCCGATTGCATACGACTCTGCTATCAGATAAAGAACATTACACCTCCAGCATTGATCAGAACACATTCCACTAGATCTGTATCTGCCTCTGTAGCCTTCTTACGTAAAGTACCATTGTCTGACATTTGTAGAGCAGCCACTTGGTCCTCCAAGCACACATTTGTCAAACACTATGCCCTTACTAAGGGCCCCCTCTCTGACACTTCAGTCAGGCAGATATTATCTATTGCATTCCCTGCTAGACCGACCAGTCCTACCTCCTTAAGATACACTCTTCGAGTCACCTAGAATGGAGCACCCACAGGGACATCTCTCGAAGAAGAAGAGGAGGTTACTCACCTTGTGCAGTAACTGCATTTCTCGAGATGAGTGTCCCTGTGGGTGCTCCACTACACCACTCCTCCTCCCCTCTACTTCAGAGTTGGGTAGCCTCCAGTTGTAGAGAAGGTAATCTTAAGAAATCAGGCCACCGCCCACTAGAGGTATACTCAGAGCGGGGGCCAGGCTCTGAGCATGCGTGGCCGCTACGAGTACTGCTGCAGAAATCTCCGATCAAAGGTGCAGGGGCGCACCAACACCTAGAGTAGAGCACCCACAGGGACACTCATCTTGAAGAACGTCAGTTACTGCACAAGGTGAGTAACCTTCTCTTCTCACAATATGTAGGAGGCACTCCCTATAAGTATACCATAACTCCCGGTATAATTATAGGAAGTGCTTCCTACATATTTTGAGAACAACCACCCATTTTACTATTCACAATTCTTGGATCCTGAGTGTTTTTTGTTTTGATCGGGACCATGTTAATTTTACAATTTCCCAATCCAAACCAAACTATGGATATATTATTAACTATATGACAGCATACACCTCTACCTTGATATAATGCTGTCCTTGGAAGCCAAAAATTTTTTTGCCGCGTTATAGGTGAAACCACATTATATCGAACTTGATTTGATCCACTGGAGTGCACAGCCCCCCTTCTTCCCCCCCCCCCCCGGAGTGCTGCTTTACCACATTATATCCAAATTCGTGTTATATCAGATTGCATTATATCGGGGTAAAGGTGTAATTGCATATGAGAGAGAGAAACTTTCTGTCACAATAAATATACTTGTGCAGAAATACTGAGGATCGTGAATGAGTTACACAATCCTAGATACCCACATGTACGTGTGTGTTTGTATGAAACACACAAATGAACATCTGTTTCTCTCCAGCAAACTTAAAAACAAAGGCTGTTACAGCCCTGATGTTTGGTAGATTACACCTTAGTTCCTTTCAATATAAGTGGTCTTTACCAGGATGTCTTTCTTAAGTGCAATTTTAAAGTTGCATGAGAATGAAAGGGAGTTTACTGTGACTTTCCCAGTCTGTTGGATGTGCAGTGTACATACTGTAATCCATGGGGCAATTATGTAAAGAGTGAGTTAAATTGCTTTAATTTCCTTTTCAAATAAGAAAGATTCCTACAGCTGTTGCCAAGTGTTTGGTTCAGAGCAGAAAGAAAACAAGCTACACTGTTCACTATAGCCTATCTTTAAGAGCTGATGACTTCTCATCTTCCCCAGGAGTCACAGCTGAAAGCTCTGAAGGAGACTGTACAACTCTGCCTGTCTTCTGTTCTGCACAATCAACCACCCGCTACGAATATATTCCCTTCAAAACCAACTGAGAAGCTGACATCTCAAGTTACAAATGACTCAAAAGTTCCATTTCAAGTGACAAATACCAAGGTACAATTTCCCCCCGTTTATTTTTTTTAAAACAGCTTTGAGAGTTTGTCTTGTAAGACCATCAAAGCGGAACTAAGGAGGATTTTAAATTCATTGAAAGATCAGGATGAATTCGAAAATAATTCTAAGCCTATTTCTGATGTCACTAATATTACTTTTAAAAAGTTGGAAAACAGCTACTTGCCAGTGAACAAAATTCTGTCTCTGCTGTTAAATGGAACCTGTTTTCTAGGAAAGTGGGCTTGTGAACACAATAATGGATTACATTAATTCATATTGGTTTTATAATTAATTGCCAGGCACTGAAAATTGTGTTTGATGGTCTATAGGCCTAAATGGCAAGAAAATTTCTGCCCACCATGTCTTCAAATATAGATGATACAGTTAGAAACACAAGATGCAGTGGGAGGCCCAAAGGAAGGGAATCTCTTTATTTGTTTTTCTCGGTTTGCTGATTGATTACATTTGGGGACCATGCAGAAGAGGTGGCTCTTTATGAGTGATCTCAGTGAAAGCACACTGGGCTTGAGAGAATGTGTGAAGCATATAAGTGCTGCATGGAAGAAGGCATGAATGGAATTAAAAATGAGACAATTAGATCTAGTGGGCTTGAGCTTGGATTCAGAGCTGGAAAAACACGGGTTCAAACCCTGTCTTGGATATTGATTCTATTCAGTCCCTGTGTTTTCTACAGGGTCCAGTCTGGTATGTGTACTCTCAGGCAACCTATGAGCACACCTGTCAGATCAGGTCAGCAGGAAAGATAAGTGGGAAATACCTAATTTGAGGGTCTTGTTAGGGTATGGGTCTCAATTAGGCACTTGGCTTCAGGATTTAGGCAGCTGCTTACATGCCAAACAGTGGAAATGCAGGCACCTAGCAGACTTTGTTGGTGGAAACTTAGGTGCCTAGGGAATTTAGCTATCTGCAGAGTTAGGCAGCAGCTGTGTGTGTGCATGAGGAGGTGAATATTTAAATTTTAGACTTAGCAGTTAGGCATCCAAATACCATTGTGGATCTAGCCCCTAATCTTTGCAGAGTGTAAGGATTTTACTATGATCAATAATAACAGTGAAAAAACAATTATCTTAATTTATATTTATTTTCATGTTTTGCCCTCATATCCAATTGTGTAAATCTAGGAAAAACTATTGGTTTCAACAGAGTTATTTGAGATTTACGAAGAAATAACTGAGATTACATATATAGTGTGCCCCTTTCATTCCAAAGGATCACAAAATACTTTCCTAAACTGCATATAGTAATCACTTCACCCACTGTAAAATGCAGCCATCTGTAAGGTGGGACATGGCAGCTGTATACGTGCATAATCAGGTCAGAATTTTAAACCAGGAATTAGTAAATCTTTGTGTCCAATTAAAACTGTAGAGTAACTTCAGTAGGCAGAACATATATATCCAATTAGGAATTTGATAAGGACATGGAGTATCACATAGCTATTCATGCAAAAAGTGCTGTGGAATCCTTAACAAGCATGAGTGGTCAGAACCTTCTCATGCAAAAGAACAGCATCTCCAGGAACAAACATTGTGCCTTTTAATAACACCATAGAAGATTACTGTTTCAGTGCTAATTTAGAAGAAAGAAAACCCCGTACACTGCTTCCTGCAATATCCTGGGATTTTCTTAGACGTCATACAGACCGTGCCCCACTGTGCTTAGTTTGTGAGATCTTAGGAGAACCCCTTCCTGAAATCCTATGTCTGCAAGATTCTTTGTTTTTACTGTACCAGTAGAAGTTTTATATATCTGCTTTGCTTCACCAATTGCTATTCTGCCATCATGCAAGAACAGTAATGCTTAGTAACAAGGGTCAAAGTGCCTTTGTGCATCTGGCTAATTTAGGTGTAGTGTCATAGACTACAGACTGATGCTGTCCAGCTCTCATTGGCTTTACAGACGTGCCTGCAGTACAGATTTTGAGGGAGTGGAAATAAAAGCAATGTAAAATGGAGTGAAGATTTTTTAAGTTCTGGGTTCTGAAAAAAGAAACATATATCTGATTTTTTCTGTATTCTTGTAAAATGTTGTATTTGTTGCCTATAACTATATATAAAACTTAGTTATGTCAGTATTTCCATGGTAATACTGTCAACAAACCTGAACTGATAGGCTTCTGTACATCTGTTCACAGGCATATGTTTGAATAAGAAAAGCAGTATTGCCTCTTCCTTAGTCTTGTTCACATTTCTCTGTACTTGGCACATGCTGTGAAAATGTCTGGGAAAATAATGGGTTTCAGTCCTGCTGTTCCACCCATTGACAAGCCATTATTATAAATCTGTGCATTATCTGTGATTATAAAATCACTGAAATCTGCTACTGTGAAATAGGTTGTCAAAGAATCATAGCCTAGGCCAGAATTATGCTCTCTGTACCTGAATTATATTATGGAAGACTTTTCATAATGCCCTCCATTGTTATGTGTGTAGTCCTTGACTTTGTCTTCCTATTACAAGCTAACTATCCCAAGCTATACATGTGTGTGTTTTTCCTTTCCTTCGTGCTTTCACACACATTTTCATACTGTAAACTATTTAATTGTGTATGTCCATTTTTTTAATATAAAGATAGGGATCCTCTATGGAAAAATGTTCATGAATCTTGTCATTTTTGATAAGTGTCAGTTTAACCTTCAGGGGAAAATGTGACACTTTACCTGGTAAATACCTTAACTTCAAAGGATTACTCATCCAGCTTGAAAAATTGCTTTTTAATAATGTCAAATTTACATACCACTTGCAAATTAAAATTTATATTGTGTGGTCCGTACCACTCAGGGACCATAGTCACTGGAATTGGTGCTAGTTCCTATTAGGGAGCATGAATGAGTAGATTGTACACTTGTATCAGTGGCTGACCATTAAAATCTTATAGGATGGTTTTGGCGCCTCACCTCCTAGTGTTTTGAGAATCAAGTTATCACAGGCAGAAAGAAGGGGAAGGAGGAGGATGTAGGAAGAATATTGCTTCTCTTGCCACTAGCCAACAGGAAGAATTGAGTATCTTAATTGTTATCCACAGTTTTGGTCTGTGTGGAGGTTGTTGATACAAGAACATTTATCTTAATAAAAATTAAAAGCTGTGGAGTTGGATAGCTCAGAAGCTTGGAGTATTGGTCAGTAAAGAAATTCTCACAGTTAAGTCGTGGAAATGATTCAAATCCAGTGACTGAAAACTCTACAATGTGAACTCCGTTTGGTGTCATATGTTGAATGAGTTGGTGATCTTGAATCCAATATTTAATGGATAAGACGGAGTTCATATACCAGAAATTACCCTACCACACCAGTAATTCACATCCTTATTGTCACTCTAAGAGAGGATAAAAATTAAATAGTCATGGGTGGACTTTTCTTCCCACTTACTGAACTGGACACTCAAAACCAGAATGGGAGATAAGTAGGCAGCACAGTGTGTAGAAGCTTGCACTGCCATTTCTGCCTCTTCCTGGGATAACAAGAGGACAGGAATATTAATTCGGCATTTCTATTGCCAGGCTGCTATTGCCATATTTCCTCCAGCTCTAAAATTCATTTACTTAAAACCAGCACCAAAAAAGTAATGGATAAAATTGGGAGAACAAGAAGAAACACAGGTTGATTGAATTTCTTTTTCTTCATAAAGGGCAACTGGAAGAAAACACATTGTCTTCCCTAAATCAATATATTTTCTGATCAAAGAGGTTTCTACTGTAAATAACACTTCCAATACTAATGTATGTAAGTGGACAGGGCATGTGCCACTATAAATAAACAACCTAAGGAACAGTCCCTGGGTGCAAGACAGCCTCATCTAGAGATCCTGTCACTTAGTCTGAGCTGTGAGAGTTCTCAAATTCTGGAACAGAGTTCTGCTGTCCTACATCAATTCTTAGCTGATGTATGGTCTCTATGGGGCCATAGCTAGCTGTCCTAAGTCATGGTATCCCCTACAACATCCAAGACCTGCTTAAATCAAAAAGCAAAGAAAGTCTGTACCTCCAGGGCCAGAGTCATGGAGAAGACATCTGCGAGATGTACCCCAAAATTGATATTTCAAGGAATAAGATATGTATCAGCTGACTAGCTGGTGCCATGGTGTCTTTTTCCAAATGTACTGCCTGGCAAAGAAAGTCCTTCTGCCCTGGTGGATGTCCTGTGATCTGAGGACTTGCAACAAATTAGGGATTTGAAATCCCTGAGAGTTTCATGCTTACAGGGGCAAACACTAATCCTTCCAATGCTACAGGACAACTTGGAGAAAACGCCACACAGGGACACTAAGCTTCCTAGCCTCAATTTAGGAAAATCCAGATTGGGCTAGCACATGGCTCATTCTTCTCTAGTAACTGTGACAAAGTTCCTCCTCTACCTTGGTGGGTCCTGCGCTTATTGGCGGATTTGTTCACCTCAGTGATCTTCCCCTCTTGTGGAACCCACAGTCTGGGTCAGCTTCTCCTGTGTCTGATCAGGAGTTGGGAGGTTTGGGGGGAACCCGGGCCCGCCCTCTACTCCGGGTTCCAGCCCAGCGCCCTGTGAATCGCAGCTGTCTATAGTGCCTCCTGTAACAGCTGCATGACAGCTACAACTCCCTGGGCTACTTCCCCATGGCCTCCTCCAAACACCTTCTTTATCCTCACCACAGGACCTTCCTCCTGGTGTCTGATAACGCTTGTCCTTCTCAATCCTCCAGCAGTACACTCTCTCACTCTCAGCTCCTTGCCTTCTTGCTCCCAGCTCCTCACACACGCTCCTTCTCCTCTGGCTCCTCCTTGCCTGACTGGAGTGAGCTCCTTTTTAAACCCAGGTGCCCTGATTAGCCTGCCTTGATTGTCTGCAGGTGTTCTAATTAAAGTAGCTATCTCTACTGCCTTCTAGAAAGGTCTTAATTGGCTCCAGGTGCCTTGATTAACCTGGAGCAACTGCCATTTGTTTACCAAAGTCCTAGGGATTTGTTTAGCCTGGGGCTAACATACCTGTTTCTCAGTACTTTACTGTAGCCATCTGGCCTTGCCCCATCACATAACATACAGTATCACCAACACTGGTAGTATTATCACAAGCATTATGATTTTGTCAGGAATTTTGCTCGAATTGCTGTAGTTTCCCCTTTCTGCCCCTAGAGAAGCTCTGGTTTCTGCCTGCTGTACTGGAATTGGGAGTTGGGCAGCTGTGGCACTTGGATGCGAATGCATAGACCTGAGGGGAGTGAAGGCAGTGGGCACCTGCCAGGGAACAGTGGGATCCTGAGTAACAATGAGAAGGAGTTGGGGACTACGTGCACAGAGCAGATGGGGCCTGTATTTACTATGTTCATTTCTGTTATGCATTTAAAGTTGAATTTTCTACCTTTAATTGTCACAGGCTCGAGTGTAAGCAGGGGGATTAAAAAACTAGAAGACAAATCAAAAAACGTAGTTTGGCTAAAAATCATATCTATTTTTAAGAGTAATCTTTTGATTTTGGAGGTTCAGATTCATGAAGCTTGAACTCTTGCAGTTGGCAACACCACATCTGTTGCTTCTCGAAGGCAGCATAAGCAGTTTTTTAGGCTCTGTCTTGTCCTTTTTTTCAAGGAGATTAGGTAGGACCATGTCTGTGTCAGTAAAAATACCAAGGAGAATGTGACTGAGTCATATTTTGTAATAATTTTGCAAGATCTTCCCAACACAGCAGTTATTCCCAGTATCCTGCTACAGGTTCTTTAAGCAAATACAGTAATGTATCATTTCAACTATATCCTCTTGTGGAAGGTCAAGAAAAAATCCAAAATCAGAAAAAGTTTTTAAAATAATTTGTGTTTGCTAAAATTAGAACCAAGGCTGCTCACATCATTTATCATAATATCCCAATTTAAATGCAGGTTATGACCTTTTTTGCACAAGGCAGTCACACATTCTTCTATGAAGAGCATATAAAACAATACAAATTTAGTTATAGGATTATTTTTATCCTAATAAGAGAGAGTACTGTTATAATGAAAACTTTTCTAATGTGTATAATTTTTTTCTCAGGGTGACCTCTGTTATCATAACATGTTGGAAAACCTCATTTTTGAAAATTATTTTTCTTGGCAACAGCTTGAAATATCTTGCCTATGACATTATAGCTCAGTGGTTTGAGCGTTGGCTTGCTAAACCCAGGGTTGTGCGCTCAGTCCTTGAGGGGTCCACTTAGGGATCAATCTTGCTTTGAGCAGGGGGTTGGACTAGATGATCTCCTGAGGTTCCTTCCAACCCTAATAATCTATGATTATGCCATTGAGCACCCACACATTTCTTGTTTGTAACAGTCCCACCATTTAGACTAAATGATGTGTGTCATTCAGCAAGTAACATTCTTCTGAAACATAGATTTCAACAGCAAGGAACATACCAGGCTACTTATAGTTCATTTGCTTTTAACAAAGGACTTTTGAAAGAATCTGACAGTTTGGTACACAAAATGTGACTGACTTCATCCAAGATAGATACCATGAGCCACTCATTTCTTCTCCAGACTGTGTCCATGACTGAATGGCATGAACTGAATTTTTCCCAGATTTTCCTTCTGCCTCACTGACTGCTTCTTCATTATTGTTGTCTGTGAATCATCCACCTCATCTCTGTTGGTGTTTCCCTTTGCCAAGTCCTCTTTTTTTCCCCTCTGTCTGTGCACACCCCCAAGATGATCTCATCCATGCTTTTTGTCTCTCATCCCACCTTCTGATTGCTGCAGACTTCCTTTTCCCCCAAGCTTACATCTCCCTCTAGATCTCCCGTTTCTCCTTCAAACTTAAACAAATCTGAATATATAATTTTCCTTCCTCTACAGTTGCTCTGTCCCCAGGGATGGCTCCAGGGATTTTGTCGCCCCAAGCATGGCAGGCAGGCTGCCTCCGGTGGCGTTCCTGCGGAGGGTTCGTTGGTCCCGCGGCTTCGGCAGACCTCCCGGAGGCCTGCCTGTGAGAGGTCCGCCGAAGCTGCGGGACCAGCGGACCCTCCGCAGGCAAGTAGCTGGGGGCAGCCTGCCTGCTGCCCTCATGGCACCGGCAGAGTGCTGCCTGTGGCTTACCGCCCCAAGCACGAGCTTGGCGTGCTGGGGCCTGGAGCCACCCCTGTCTGTCCCTCTAGTGTGTCTGACTCTCATCATTCCCCTTTTTAGTCTACCCAGCATGTTGCAATTATATTATTGTTAGTTTAAATATTTTTATTGTGGTGGCACATAGAGGCCCCAGTCAGTGATCAGGGCCCCCATTGGTTTAAGAACTGTGCACATACATAATGAAGACAGTCCCTGCCCAAAGGAACTTACAAGCTAATCAACTTTCTTTCACCCTACTTTGACCATATCCAACGCCTCTTCCCCACCTACTCCCACCACAGCCGGAATCACTTCCTTATAATGGCTTTCCACTTCTCTGAGTATCACATTTGAACTCCCCACCTTCACTTTCAAGGTACTGCATAGCTCTGCTACTGCCTACATCTTAGCTCTGTGCTCCATTTACTTTCACACTATGTCCTTTGTCCTGATCTGCCAGTCATGTGTTTACCATTTCTTTTAGTAATGCCACCAGTGGTTAAATCCAGAGGTAGTGTCTTCTCATTTCTACAAAGCACCAGGAAAACTGATGGCACTATATAAATATTTAATAATAATCTCTCATTTGAAGTCCAGACCTGAAGTTCTTACTCAGGCAAGACTCCCGGATGTTTCACTGGTAGTTTTGCCTGTATTAAGATTTCAGGATTGGGAGCATAAATTCTTTTAACCTGGAGACTAAAAACTCCATCTTCCAGTCCTTTTTTTCTACACTTCATTCACAGTATGTTTCTGCACTAACCCAAGGCAAAATTAAGATACCAGATTCAGGCTGCGTTGGTTTGGCTCCATTGATGATTTCTACCTAAAAGGCCAAGTTTTGCTCTCAGAGGCACATGTGCAACCTCCTTGCACTACTTGTAGCTCCAAGTAACTCAAGAACAAAATTTGACCTAAAGTAGGTTGAAAAATCCTCTACTACTCCTACAGAAAAAGTTAGAGAATTCGTGTGATTGTTTCAGGAGAGGATAAGGGGAGGGGTCATTTAGATTTGTAACAGATGCAGATGATGGGTGTGTTTTTCTGTATTCTGAAAAAAGTATTCCTTTGTCAGTGTTATGGAAATGGGGACAGAAAAAAAAAAGCATTGCTGCCATTTCATTTGCTCCAGCAAAGGATGATTGCTAATGTATTTATAAATACTACTGTTAAAACTTGGTGTTTTATGTAGAAATCATCATCATCCCCTACTGCACATTAGCCCAGTCTGCTGTGTAGGCTTTTTTTTTTTTCTTTTTCTGTCTTGAGAATGATTTGGAAGCTCACTGTAGTGGTTCCCATATCTTAAATCCCTTATTTTATCTCTATTTTCTGATGTCTCTTCAATGTAGACAAGCTTCTTTCATTTCCTCAGAAAGCTTCCTTTGTACGAGAGTAGCTCTTTTGCCACAGTGATGAGTTTTAAGGAAGAGTTGGTGAGCTGACCTTATGTGCTAGAAAATGTTTAATATCAGCATTCATTTAACCAAAAGGTGAAGCTGTTTAGTTTATTGCTAGTTTTAAAGGAGTCTTCATTATTAGCACATTAGCTTTATAAATATTTTTATAGCCAACTGCAACCAGTTGAATTTGTAAGAAAAACACCTGACATCTATTTAATCAAAATCGTTAAAACATTGTAGTTTTCTTGAATATTTAATGTCATAACCTTTATAACTTCCTGTAATTCAAAAGGCAAGCTGACTCTCTGACCTCCCTTCTTCAGCTTTATGATTCACCCCATTATTCTGCTTGAATGCCATTCTTTGCCTTAATATACTATCATGTAAAACTGTAGATAGGCAGTATTGTTATTATACAACCTAGCTGAGAATTCCACAGCTGTATCCTTGTCTTCACTCGACACTCTAGAATGAGAGGTGTGGTCAGTGGAGTGAGGAGATGACCTGGAGCCAGATATTCCCAGTCTCTCTTTTACTGCCTGTGATTGACTAACAGCTTTACTCTGGAGAAGTAATTTAACTGGACTGTGTCTATAACAGCAATAATAGACATATTTCTAACCTGTATCTTATTTCACTGTATCTAGTCCCCATCACCATGCATCTAACTAATGTACTTCACAAGGACGCTGTGAGGCTATATGTTTATTGTTGCAAAGCACTATGAGAACAGCAGATGAAAAATACTATATAAATTTATTGTGTTTAATCTCGTATGGATCCAGATCCTTGAGTGCAGCCCAGGCTACGCTCAGCACAAGACTAAGGACATGAAAAGATCACTTGAAGCAATCTTTGGCTCATCAAAAGCAGCTGAGGTCCAAAATAGTCTACATTATTACTTAGAGGAACTTTTTGGCTGTTCTAAGTTCTGCTATCTGCCATAGCCTTCTAGAGGCTCTGGCCACATTTTCTTCCATCTCCAATATGCCTCCTGCGTCCGCCATACAACCAGAGAGAAACTGAGATTACTTTACCTATATTTCATATGTTTTTAAAAATGTTACTTTGACAAACAGCATTACTTAATATCTTTTTATAATGACTAGCCAAATGGCAACTGACATAATTGATGGACAGATTTTTTTTATCACTTCGTGTAAAATATTAGTCATGTTCAACAGGAATGGATAGGAAAATCAATATAAGGTAAAACTTTCTGTTAAATTTTAAAGCCTTACAGTTTGGATACACTGTCTTTTACAAAAATACACACACACATACACATCCCCATATGTGCGATCCCAGACAGACTGTCCAAAGTATTTTATTGTTCCATTTGCTGCTAAGTATAATGAAAGTGCAGCTAATACAAAGCAACAGGGAATATATGTATCTATGCATATTCTATGGTAGTGGGCCTATTTTAAGTTTATAGTAGTGCTTTTTTCTAGCACCGACTTTTGATATTATAAAATTTGAACAAATATAGTGGTATCCTAATTATAATTTTAAATGGCTTACATAGCTGAATGTAATTTGCCAAAACAATCTCAAAAGAATTTTGTTACTAGGAATCCATTATGAGTATTAATGTAGTTCCCTTATATGTAACATATATTATTAATTAACTGTTAGATGTGTTCAGTTAAACCTTATAAGAGGCTAACTAGGAACATTAGAGTTGCTGTTAAATATTCCTGTCTTGAATCTGTCTAAACAAAGATATAATTTAGAAAATTTCTGCTAGGAAAGAGTATTAATTGCTTCCAATGGATCAGGCAGTTTGACCTTTAAAACACAACCACAGTCTTTACATCTTCTAATAATTTAATGGAAATGTTGTTTTGAATCATCAGCCATTAAAAAAAAAATCCACAATGCCTTGGACATCAACAATGAAGGAATTCAATTAGCTTTTGTCTTGAATGATTTGAGAAACAATCTGCTGGCCTAACATGAGGTGCTGGCAACTCTCAAGAGCTTAATAGAACTTCATCTCTGATTTTACATTTGAAATCTAGCAAAAACTAAAAGTTATGTTTGACTTTTACGAGGAACCAATTTAAACAGTCTGACTGAAGCTAACCTCCTATGACTGGAAAAACTGGCCTCCAAAGGCTCATGAAAAACACAAAGACAAAATCCCACCATGAAACCTCAGCCTGAATTGGCTGTGTGGAAACAGAAGATTTCTTGTTAAGTAATCTTCATGACCAGCACAATTATAAAATAATGAACATTTATTTTTTGTCATTACTAAATGATCTGGGATAGCTTGCTAAGCACTTAAACATACATGTCCCTGATCCTGTAGTGAGTTTATTCTGTTCACGGCCAGGAGATAAGGGCCATGGCTTTATACTCAGAGGCTCCCAGTTGATAAAACAACTCCAGAGGACTGCTGGCACTCACAGTGCAACCTAGAAAAGCCTAGAAGTTTACCCTTAGTAGTTTCTGATCCTTTGTACAATCTACAGCAAAGTCTCTTTCTGAAACCTAGTACATGCTGCCACATGGATAAAAGACCAGAAATGGTCAATGAAAAAGACATTTTAGTTAGATTATTTTTCTATTTTTTCACTGAAAATATTATTCAATGAAAAACTTCTAGATTTCTTTATATGTGACTAGAGCTTGTTGGGAATTTCCAGCTAAACATTTTTTCATAGGAAAATTCTGATTTGTCAAAATTGAAATGATTCTTGGGAAAGGGTCAGTTTTGATGACTTTCCTAATTCAAATACATTTTGAAAGAAAAGTTTTTAAATTGTCAATATGGGATTTTTCAGCATTTTCAACATGAAAAGTTTAGTTTTTTGGTTTGAAAGGCTTTTTGTTTGAAAAATTTAGTTAATACTAAAAACGGACATTTTTTTCTAAAAAGTCACAAACCAGCGCACAACATTTTAAGATTATTGGAACAAAACATTTTGATTGACTTGACCCAAAATTTTTTGTGGATTATCAATTTGAGAAAAGTTTTAAGATTTTAACTTTTCATCCTGATTCAGGTTGGGACATAAAAATAGTTTCCCATCCAGCTCTATCTGTGATCTCATCTTCTGTGAACTATGGCTCTTCTCCCTCTTTAATTCTTTCTGATATTTGTGTTTTTTCAACCTTGCCTTTCTGCCATTACAAATGCTATCTCTATGACATATTGGAACCTACATAGTTTTGTCTGGGTAGACTGTAATTGCCTATGAAGTATTCTGTGATATTCTGTGTGACTGATGCTTTAAAAACATAAAATGTGTTGTATAAATGAATGTTCAGTAGCCTATGACTAATTACTTTTTCCTGTCATGGTAGTTGCCAAAATCAAAACACTAGCATATCAATAAGTTTCTCTAAATACTTCAGTTTCTTCTGAAATTTGATTGTCGAAGTATAACTGCTTATAACAGTGTGTTGATGGTGTTCTCCTGGTTCATGAAGCTGCCCACATTCACTGAAAGCTAGGGAGAGTCAAATCAGCAGAACGGTGAAGCAATAGAAAGTTCCTACATCAGGGCCAAACTGTGAACCTAATTTAAGTCAAAGGCAAAACTCTCATTAAATTCAGTGGGTTATGGATTTAGCCTTTAGGAATTATTAAAGAAAAACTAAACCAAGATGGAAACCACCAAAAACGGGGAAATTCACATTGTAAATTGCATTATTCTCCAAAACCAGTACTTAGAACTCTCCCAGTAATATAGGGATATTCAGAGACAGAGATTACCTAGTCCTTAAAACAGCCCTTGGTCCATCTAGTTACAGCTTTAGCCATTTTACGTGAAAAATCTACTGTAATCTCCACTGGACAAGTCCCTCCAGCTTTTGCAGAACTTAAACCTTCATTTTTTTAAAAAAATGACTGTAGCCCTTATGGTTTCTTGATAAGTGTACAGAATGACAGCTTTAAAGCGCCACCACCAAGCAATAGGTGATGCCCAAACAGCGGAAGATTAGAGTGGGGATGATGATGTTGCTGAATGGAGAGAATGGCTTGCAATGATCTGTGGCTCAGGCTGGGGCTTGGCTTGAAGTGCCAATGTATTTCAGCCTGGCAAGTAAATGTAGTCCTTGGGCTACTAGGTGTTGGATAGGGCTGGTCAAAAAATTGGAATCTTTCATTACAATTAAACATTTCTGCAGTAAAATATTGGATTCGGTGAAACTCATGATAGAGTTGGTTCAATGATAGAGTTGGCTCATGATAGGATGATTCAGTCATATGGAAAGATTACAATGCATCTCAGAGGTGTGGTTTGGGCAGCAAGCAGGGAACAAAGTGTGGAATAAAAGCATTAGGGACCCAGAAGTACAACTTCCAAAAGACACTGTGGTGGCTCAGGCAGAGATTTAATTTACCTTGACCAGAAACAAAAGGTTTCATATTGGGTCAACAAACTGTGAAAGACGCATTTTGATTCAGGAATGTCAAAACATTTAGTTTCAATAAAAAGATGTTGACACAAAAAGCTTTAACATTTCCAAACTGAAATTCTTTGTGCTGCAAAATGTTTAGCTATTTCAACATTTTGTCCCAATTTGGCATGAAAAACAAATATTGAAATGTGGGAAATAGAAATTCTAGTTTTCACTCAGCTCTGGTGTTGTATAAGGTTTTCAAGTCATTTCTTAAATACCGGTGACCATATTTAACCTCTCATCTCATGATACTTTAGTCATAAATAAATATCTACAGCTACTACTAAACAAATATGAACCATAACGTAGCCTACAGTGAAATATCAATACCAACTTGGCTACCCGCTAACAACCTTATAGTCTGCAATACAATACACTGAAGTAACATATTGTTGTCAGTGAAATTGGACAGTTCAAACTATTAATTTTTATATATCCATAGATTTTAAAGCCAGAAAGGTCTATTATGAATGTCTAGTCTGACAGCTTGCATAGCAAAGGCCATATAATTTCACCATAACACGAGTCTCTATAGCTTGAGCTATATTTTATTTTAGCTGTTTACTTCTGCCCTAGAAACTCTTTAAATTAGTGATGATATCTTTGTCCACAGCACCAGGAATTAATGCAAATTACAACCTTAGTAGATATTTAACTGACATTTATTTCTTATCCTGTAATATTGTTGTTCACTGTGAATCACTTAGGACCAGATTCTGCTTTGGCCTTACATGGGTGTGCAATGGGAAGAAGGCCAAGGGGACTCTTCCCTTCTCCTTTCCATGGTCCATGTAACAGCCCAACAGAGTTACAGACCCTACTCCCTCCCTACTCCCCACAGGTGCATGTTGCCTCCTATACAATAGTCATCAGAGCTGGTAAGCCAGTGCGCAAGATAGGGGTAGTGAGCTCTGCTGTACAAAGGAATGTAGCGGCAAGCATACTGAATCAGTGCCCCTCGGTCCTCCAGGAGACATTCTGCCTCCTTAAATGAAAACACCTCCTGGTACTCCAAAAGGTTACAATCCAGCCTATAATTATTATTTATTGTTTAGATTGCAGAATGCAATCTTCCATTTGCTAAATACATTCCAAACTCAGAGGAAGATGCAGTATTTGCTTCAAAGAACATACGGCCAGATCTTCAGCTGGTTTAAATTGGCGTAGCCCCATTGAAGTCAATGGCACAATGAAGAATTACACCAGCATGGGATCTGGCCCACAGTCTAAAAAGATAAAATAAAGAAAAAGTTGCAGGAAAGGAATGCTCTTAAACACATCACACTCCCCTGAGCTCAAATGGGAAATGTTCAGATGGCTCCAGCATTAACAATAAAAAAAGATGTGTTAGAACAAATGGTGCGGAAATAAATTAATTTATTAGTAAATAGTCTTTCAGGCATCTGCCACTTTTCCCTCCTCAGACTTTTGTCACTACCGTCTTCCGTTATAAAGGATGCCCTTCATTTTCAATCAAAATGTACTACATCCTGCATGAACTGCTATTACCTTGCTTCATTATTATTCTAAATTATTTATAATAGCATCCTCAATTGTTTCATTGAATCCTGGCCAGTTTGCCTTTTGAAAGTTCCATCGTGGGTTAAGCAATGACATGATTTCGAGAAATTCAGTCCTAATATGGATTATAACTGGTCTATGCTGACTTTGTGGACAGTTACCAAGAATAATTCAAGATGCATTCTGATGAATTCCAAATTAGTCTTTGGTGAGGAAACAGACGTCCCGGTTTCAGTCTCCGTTCCAGTGAGCAGAATGAAAAGTGCCTTTGCCTTTTGGATCCAAAAGGCAATGTGTGTCTTGATGTGTTTGATTCCTCAACTGTGTTGGCCACATTATCATTACTTTCATAGCCCTGAATCATGTGTTTGCTATAGAAATCAACAACATATATAGATGGGTGATAAGCCGTGGGGAGAAGGTCAGTCTGTATTTGGTAGTTTATACATTTTAACTACCATTATCTTGGTGATTCTATGAATGACATGATTCCACCAAAGCCTAAACATTTAGATTGTTTCACCCAGCTCATTCAAATAGCTGCAAGAAAAATTATTCCGTCATAGGCATTGAAAAGGACACATCCCATGCTGGAAATCAGGAACAGAAAGATAATTAAAGATGTACCAAATGACTGGCAGCCCAAATAGAGTGACTGAACTTAGCTCTCCATCAAAAATGGATCAAGATGATTGAAGCTCTGGACTTTACTCAGTTCAGCCATAAAGCTTGGCGTGCAAATCCAGTGAAATATTGAAACCCTTAAGTCTCAACTGATGTGACTGCAAGAACACTTCTTATGATCTCAAAAGCCCCAGGGGAGAACCTTATTAATTGCAAAGTGCTCACAGAGCTCAGACGATCAGCTCACTACCTGATTCCTTCCCACATCATTCCTCTTCACTGTTGAGGAGGTAAGGCCCTCTCAGTCACAAAAGCCCAAAAAGCTGCAGGACCTGATGGTGTCTTTCCAGAATTTCTTTAAAATCTTGGTGCCAAGGAATGGAAATAGCAGCACTGTTCTCCAATATTCGTTCTTCAGGATTTGTCTCTAGGATCTAGTGCAAGACTAAAGTACATTCCATTGCCAAATCCGGGAGGCCAACCAGCAATCCTTCATTGTACTTGTTCTTATCACTTCTCTTGTATAATATTACTCTCAGGATAATGCTGCTTGTTGAAGCAGTGTTACCAGATGAACAAGTGGGTTTCTGACATACCACAGCTGCACCAACCAAGTATTATCCTTAACAACTCACACTGAGTTAAGAATCCAGAAAAACTCAAGATTGGGGCTGCTTTCTTAGACTTATCTACCACTTATGACACTTTATAGTGTGATGGACCCTCTGGAAAGCCAGCAAAATTATCCCATGCAATGTAATAATAAAATTGTTCCAAACAGTTCTGACCAGTGATATATTTCATGTTTGCTTTGGTGACCAGACCAATCAGCCACACCCTGTCACTGATGGCCTATCACAGGGATTAATTCTAGCACTGATCTTGTTTGCTGTCTACCCCAGCAACCTTCCTCAAACATCCTCATAAAAAGTCTGTCTATGCTGATGACTTTGCTCTGACTAAAAAGGCACAGGATTTACCTTTCATAGAACAAATCTTGACTTAGGATAGTAAAAATATGAAAAATATTTCTTATGTTTATGACTAAATCCAAACCCCACTAAGACTGTTGTGTCAGCAATTCAGATAAACAATGAAAAGGCCAGAGTGAAACTAAACATGGACTTCCATGCTGAGCAGATAAGACATGATCTCACCCCCAAAATATCATGGTGTGACATTAAACCAAATGCTCACACATCACCAGCATCTGAAAAATATCCACGACAAAATAAAGATTCATGTAAAATTCACCCAGAAACTGGCAGGAATGACCCGGCTAGCCAGTGCAAAAACACTTCAGACTTCTTCACTGTCAACTTAACACCTTCATGTGGACCGGTATGATCATCGTAAAATTAGCACCACATTTGTGGTTTCCCATACTGGCCCACATCCAATCACTTCAAATTTGTCACCACATGAGAATCATTCAGGAGTCCCATATTTGAGGGAACAAGGATTTCCAAATGCGTGAAAACCTAAATAATATACAAATGCTCTGACTTTAATCTAGAAAATCTTTTTGGCTTGCAGTGCAAGAGCTTGAAAACTTTGGATCTTCCCTTGAAGATCAGTGACAAGGAAGGCAGATGGACACTAAACAAACACCTCATCAAGGTTCCAGCCAAAGAATCCAGTATTTTTCATGCCGATGGAAAATATAATCCACTTGGAATGGTATCTGCACATCACATGGCAGATGCACCTATCTTCTCCATAAATGGGGACTGGAACAATTTGTATAGGGGGTTGCTGAGAGCCATTGAACCAAACTGTAAACCCTGTATACGATGGAAACCACTTCAAGCCAGGGGATGCAGCAGCACCATCAGCGCAGTATATTGATGTGAGACCTATCTACATTTTCAGAAAATTCACTTGGTACTCAGAGGATGTATGATAAATTAAAGGACTGACTATTTTCTCAGTGTAACAAAGAGAGAGAATCCCTGCTTCAAGTGCAAAATTCAACCTTAACTATGGAGTCATCAATAATGTATCCATAATATACACATATAGTGTATGTGTCTATATATAATACCAGCATGAACACATGGCACGCGTCTATAAGTTGCTACATAATTCTGAAATGTGTGAGTACTGGTTCTAGCTTAACAGTTGTATCAAGAGCTGAATTTCCATTTTAGACAACATACTTCAGTATTGAATTGAAGGAGCCAACAGATGTGATTCCCAATTTACCTGCTTAATAGTGAATTTAAATCAAGTGGGTTGTGATGGTTCTTACTTTTCCTCTCACAGTCTTCTTTTGTAATGTGTGACTGCTTCTTTCTTTCTTCTTATTATTTATTGTTTGTTGGTTACTTTTGACCAGATCAGCTAGCCAAAAATTGAGGCCTTGCAGGTTGTTCCAGTCAGGAGGAGAAGTAGATGATAGTCAGGTGCTTTTGATGCAGTCCTGTTTGTTTACAAAGAATGCACAAAGTTCTGTTTCCCTGAACACTGGAGAAAATACACTATGAGATAGTTTCCTTGATAACTGCCCAAAGCATCTTTTTGGCCAGCACTAGACCCAAAACTGTTCTCTAGACTTTTCTCTCAGGGCCACACACTTGGCTTGTTCAGGCTGTGTCTGGAACTTCTTCTCCTCTTTCAGTGTGCTTCTCTGCTTGTCTTCTCCCTATCCTCACCCCCTGCACTCTTATTCAAACAATATCCAGTGAAGCTTTTCCATTACATAGTTCAAATTCCTGAGTGGCCTCGGCTGTGCCTTTGTTTTGGGCAGTGATATATGACCAGGACACCATTATGCTGGGTGCATACACAGAACATAAGGATCGTTCCTATCCCAAATAGCTTACAATCTTCTCTTCTGATTGTGTGCTCAAAAGTATTCTTGACAAAAGTGAGGATGAGGTTCTGTGGTGTCAGCAGAAACATGAGGAGCATATGGTGCCATTTCTTGGAACTAGATGATAAACTATGCTTATAAATACAAATATATTTTCTTGGACAACAAAAGAAAGAAAATCCCCTCCCCTCCTGAAAGAAAAGCTTTTTATATATTTTTTTAAATGAAATAAAAATCTAATTGTCTTAAATGGATATTCTCCAGCGGAATCACATATGTATCAAACACCAAAAAAGGGTCTTTTTATTGTTTACCTAAACAGTAAAAAAGTATATCATAATATATTTATATTGACTCTTTTATTACTACATAACTTGTATAAAATGCTATGCAGTAGCTTACAGTACTTTTGCTACAATGTTTTGGACCATTACTCTATAATATTTTGGTATTACTTTATATGCATGTTGTGTAGCCTCATTTAATTATATGAACCCTTCATTTGTCACCTGTTCTAGATTGCATCTACCCTATTCAGAACAGTAGAATGGAATTTATTATTTCCTTTTTCTTTTTGGTTAATATATACTTCTGTCCTTTGCTTTCAATCCTGAGAATACGTAAAAATCAGAGCTACTTCAAACCCATGTTTAACTGTAACAAAGACCTGTGTAATACTCTGTTTTAATAGAATCATAGGACTGGAAGGGGCCTCGAGAGGTCATCTAGTCCAGTCCCCTGCACTTGTGGCAGGACTAAATATTATCTAGACCATCCCTGACAGGTGTTTGTCTAACCTGCTCTTAAAATTCCTGAACTTCTTTAGGCAATTTATTCCAGTGCTTAACCACCCTGACAGCTAGGAAGTTTTTTCCTAATGTCCAACCTAAACCTCCCTTGCTGCAATTTAAGCCCTTTGCTTCTTGTACTATCCTCAGAATGTTAAAAATAACCTTTTGTGTACTTGAAAACTGGTATCATGTCTCGTCTCAATCTTCTCTTTTCGAGACTAAACAAACCCAGTTTTTTCAATCTCCTCTCATAGATCATGTTTTCTAAATCGCTAATCATTTTTGTTGCCCTTTTCTGGACTTTCTCCAATTTGTCCACATCTTTCATGAAATATGGCACCCAGAACTGGACACAATACTCCAGTTGAGGCCTAATCAGCACGTAATAGAGTGGAAGAATTACTTCTCGTGTATTTCTTACAACACAATTGCTAATACATTCATGTTGCTAATACAATCATGTTTGGTTTTTTTGCAACAGCGTTACACTGTTGACTCATATTTAGCTTGTGGTCCACTATGGCCCCCCAGATCCTTTTCCACAATACTCCTTCCTAGGAAGTCATTTCCCATTTTGTATGTGTGCAACTGATTTTTCCTTTCTAAATGGCGTACTTTGCATTTGTCCTTATTAAATTTCTTCCCATTTACTTCAGACCATTTCTCCAGTTTGTCCAGATCATTTTGAATTATAATCCTATCCATCAGTTTGGTATCATCCACAAACATTATAAGTGTACTCTCTATGCCATTATCTAAATAATTATGAAGATATTAAACAGAATCAGACCCAGAACTGATCTCTGCAGGACCCCACTTGTTATACCATTCTAGCATGACTGTGAACCACTGATAACTACTCTCTGGAAATGGTTTTCCAAACAGTTATGCACCCACCTTATAGTAGCTCCATCTAGGTTGCATTTACCTAGTTTGTTTATGAGATGGTCATGCAAGACAGTATCAAAAGCTTTACTAATGTCAATATATACCACATCTACCACTTCCCCGCATCCACAAGGAAAGAAAGCTGTCAGGCTGGTTTCACACAATTTGTTCTTGACAAATCCATGTTGGCTGTAACTTTTCACCTTATTATATTCTAGATGTTTGCACGTGTTGCTTAATTATTTGCTCCATTATCTTTCGGGGTACAGAAGTTAAGCTGACTGGTCTGTAATTCCCTGGGTTGTCCTTATTTCCCTTTTTATAGATTAGCACTATATTTGCCCTTTTCCAGTCTTCTGGAATGTCTCACATCTTCCATGACCTTTCAAAGATAATTGCTAATGGCTCAGATATCTCCTCAGTCAGCTCCTTGAGTATTCTAGGATGCATTTAATCAGGCCTGGGTTTAATTGTCCTGGGTTCATAAGCCAGTACATCTTGGAACAGGATGCTCATTTGATCTAAAAAGATATTTTTTTTCCCATTTCAAAATCCTACTTCCAGTGGTGGAAGCTGCTAATTAACAATGTTCAAATCGCTATATTTCTAAATCCCATCACATGTAAACTGTGATTAGAGTCAAAATTCTAAATATTGGTAATTTCTGTATTTTACCCTCCTTCCCATTTGTCTTTCTAGAAAGGTGCAACAGCCTATTATTTCTCACCTCCATATTACGTTGCATGGTGGAGTGTGCACACATAACAGAGGGAAGCCAAAAACAGAGGTTTTCACCTCAGCATCTAGTTTCTGACAAACAAACATGTCACCATAGCTATCACTCACCTTTACCTTGTTTACTGACCATATATTTTTCATTAGACATTCATCATTAAAGGTGAAGCCTTTTGTCCACTATTATGATATCTCATTATTGTAAAACTCCTTTAGATGGGAGAATATTAGAGATAACTAATAGGATGCATAATGTATGGCTATGTATTCATTGAGCGTAATACAGAGAAAGCAGAGAAAAAAACATATAGATTAGTGGAATGGATTGTGATTGTGTATATAAACTTGTTACTTATGTTTACTGCGCAACCCGAAGAAAAACTACATTAATATTCAGTGCCTTGTTTTTCATGGTTAACAGCAGGGAATAGAGAGAGAAATACAAATAAATTAACAGAGATTTTGTTTCAAAGAACCCAACGTCACTAAATTCAAACTTTGTTTTGCTGTTACCTTGGTTTTAATGTAATGAAAGCTGTGCTGAATGATGGGTGGATGATTCAGGAAATAAGAAACCTCCCACATTTAGGAAGTATTGACTGAATTGAAACATTCTTGATAATTCAATATTTCTGTCCATCCCAATAAATGGGAAATAAATGGGAAACCTCTTTAGCTTTGTGGATGACATTGAATTCAGATGGCTGAGAATTGTACATAATTCAGAAAAAATGCTAATATGAGCACATGGGATTAATTAATCCTTGTAAAATATTTGGTAGATGAAAAGTGCTCAAAGAGCATTGTTGTGGGGTACTTTGTCAGCAAAGAAATGCTAATAGGTATTATGAGCAGGATAAAGGGCCAGATCCTTAGTTGATATAAGTCAGTGTAGTTCCATTGAGGTCAGTGGAGCTATGCCAATTTACACCAGCTGAGGATTGGCCCAGAAGTTTTGATCACTAATATAGGGTGGATATGTTGTCTGACAGAAGAGAGCTATTTTCTGAACTAAGAAGAAATTAAATATTGTGGTTTCTATGCTTCTCAAGGGAGGGAGCCAAGTGAGGCAAAAATAAGTACAAGAGCCCTTAAACTCAGGAACAGCATCTGGGCAGGCTAGCACCTTCATCCCTGGAGCCCACAGAAGTTCCTGCATAGTTATGCCTAGGGTGACGAGATGTCCCATTTTTAAAGGGACAGTCCCATTTTTGGGGACTTTTTCTTCTATAGGTGCCTATTACTCCCCACCCCGTGTCCCATTTTTTCACAGTTGCTATCTGGTTACCCTAGTTATGTGATGATGTCAGGACTCCTTTGGCCTGGTGGGAGAAAGCGGAGGTGAATAGTGGGAAGAGCAATTCTACATAGCATGCTCCCCTCAACCACGGATGATGTAACCAGCATTAAATGCCTTATGTACCTTTTGCTTATACTATGGCACAAACACTGGCAGCTCTGAAATCTGCATGGATGAGACCTTCTTTTACTACAGAGTTTTGGTGCTTAGCTTCTTATGCCTGTGTGAACCCCAGGTACTCTTCCCATTGGTGGAAACATACTGAGTAAAAACCGTTAGATTCATCCCTCAGTTTTCTGGATGTTTTTTCTCTATACGTGTTTTTTCCCCCATATAGCCGTGTATAAATATTAAATCCTTATACAGGACCAAATGCTAAAGTCCTTGCTGATTTTTACTCAGGCAAAGCTTTTAAGAATTGATTGAAAACTAAGTAAGGAATTCCCATAGAAAACAGAATTTGTTTTTATATGTTTCTTTTCACATTCAAAGTATCCCAAACACTTCTGAAGAGTAATGAATCCCTGTAGTGACTTATAGTGGACAGTGTAGGCAAAAAGCACAGACCCTTTGCACTCAGCAGTAGCATACATGCAGCCAAGACTATTAGAACCTATTTTACTTAGGGGAAATGTTGACCAACACACCAGCATTATGCCCTACTTTTATAATAAAATGTGCAGAAGAATCTCTAATTTTGCCAGAACTGCCACAAGAGAGAACTAGAAGGGACTTTGATTATATGTTGTGCTTTAGGACCAAATTGTGCCATTTAGGCACCAAGTAGGGGGGCAGGGTGTCGTTTCATTGCCTCAGGAGGAATATTGACTACAATCTCTTCAAAGAATCACCTGAAGGATTGTGCAATATGCTCCTCTAAAAGATGGCCCTCTATGGGGCCCTTTGTGTATGCATGCAGGAAGGGAGGATTGTGGGTGGTGACATGGCATCTGACAGCATAATCACATCCTGGTCTAAACAAATACTTACAAAGACCTAGCCCAGTTCCTCAGATGGAGTAAATCAGTATTCTCTGGCGAAGTCATTGGAGCTATGGGCTACTTTACTCAAGCTTCTGATGCACATTCACATAGTACCAGATCATTGTTCAAGTTCAAGATTAGCAGAGAAATGATTTACTGAGCTTTTTGACAATGATCAGTCCTGACTGTCTTGATTTAATTGTTCTTATTTTTCAGTTTTGAATAGAGATACTTAATGAGTGTGGTAGCGTCCTACATTGAGGAATGTTTATGAAGTTAAGCCAGGAATTATCAAACCTTATTTGTCTTCATTTGCTGTACATCTGAGTGAATCTCAGAAAGCTTTAAACAGAGATAATGGTTATGGAATAACTTTCAAGTTAATTTCTAGCATGCAGGCATTTTCCAGCCAGCCATAAGTGTGAAGATAAGCACAAAGTTATATTTTGATGTCATTTTCATGAGTGTGAATCCTAAGTAGTTCTGCAGAGTTGAGTGGAATTGTGTAGAGCCACCATAGAGAAACTGAGGTCAGGTTCTTGTCCATCATATATATCTGTCCAACCCAACGTGTGAAACAATTGAAATAAAACACACACTTGGGTAATTTTTTTCAGTTAGTTCATAGCATTATTTCCTGTAACAAATGAAATAGTGGGATTTCTGAAGTAGCCTAGAGATTTTCAGAAGCACACAGGAAAGGTAAATTCCCCACTACCATTGAAGTCAAACCGAGGAAAAAATGTTAGGCTGTTTGTGAAAGTCAAAATGCATTATTTAAAATGTATCACTTCAAGTTTACCCTAGCTTTAATAGTGTCCAGTAAAATTGTCTCGGTATGGCAGCGTTAAAGCTTTTTTACTGCCTTATTTAATTCTCTCCCTTTTGATGGAAAATTAGCAAATTAGTACAGTACATCAAAATAACTTAACTTTAACTAGAGAAAAAAAAACAAAGTTACTAACTCCCCTAGAAATAATGCTTAAAGGGTGGAAAAGTTGTTACACAATTGCCAAAAGTAATCAACCTTAAAGTCAAGGTGACCCTTCATTCTTAAATTGTTCTGTTGTGTCTAGGCAGTTGTCGTGCATATGGTGTGGGATTGCATAGACTCTGATCTGAGACCTTAAGGAAAAGCAGGCAAAGTTAAATCACTATTTTGCAGACATTTCAAGGTGCACCTTAACTATTTATCTAGTTAGGGTTTTAAATGAATATATTATTTACTACAGAGATTGAATATCTTGGATACTTTGAAAAATGCATATTAATATATCATTGGGGCTTAATGAAATGTGGATTACTGACCTGTTGGAAATCTTGGCAAACAATATACATGGTATCATGTATCCGAGGGGATACATGAATCAGAGGGGTAGCCGTGTTGTAAAAGCTGTAATGTAAAAGCCCTGTTGATGTTGCTGTTATAGATTAACCATATTTACTGGCACCATTACTGTGCAAAAAGTTGGTGTGATAGAATTTCTGTTCATATTTTAGGTCTGTTTACTTTTTCTTGCATAACAAATCTATAAAGTAGGTCTGTCAAGTGTTTAAAAAAATTAATCGTGATTAATAGCACTGTTAAACAATAATATACAATAAATGGAATACCATTTATTTAAATATTTTTGGATGTTTTCTACATTTTCAAATATATTGATTTCAATTACAACACAGAATACAAAGTGTATAGTACTCACTTTATAGTATTATATTATTACAAATATTTTGCCCTTAAAAAACAAAGAAATAGTATTTTTCAATTCATCTAATACAAGTACAGTAGTGCAATTCTTTATCAATGAAACGTTTGAAACTTACAAATGTAGAATTGTACAAAAAAACTGCATTCAAAAAATAAAACAAGGGAGAACTAGAGCCTCAATCAAACAGTCCTACTTCTTGTTCAGGACCAATCGCTCCAGACAAACAAGTTTGGTCACAAGTTTTGGCAGTAAAGATAATACTGCCTGCTCTTGCTACAATGTTACCTGAAAGTGAGAACAGGCATTCACATGGATTGTCGTAGCTGGTGTCGCAAGATCATTTACATGTCAGATCCGCTAACAGACTTCATATGTCCTTTCATTCTTCAACCATTACGTTCCAGGAATGCATCCATGCGCATGATTGGTGTCTTCTCGATAATGAAGGCCAAACAGAGCGACCGACGCATGTTCATTTCATCATATGAGTCAGTATGCCACCGAAGCAGAAGGTGAATTTCTTTTTTGGTGGTTCGGGTTCTGTGGTTCGACCATCAGTTTATGTTTGCTGCTTTTAAGACTTTTTGAAAGCATGCTCCATACTCATCTTTCCTCTCGGATTTTGGAGACACCTTCAAGATTCTAAACCTTGGTTCGAGTGCTGTAGTATTATTAGAGACCTCACATTAGTACGCTCTTCTTTGTATTTTGTCTAATCTGCTGTGAAAGTGTTACTTAAAAGAAAAGTGCTGGTTATCAATCCAGAGACGCTAGTGATATAAATATATGGCAGAATATGGGTACAGAACAGGAACAATACTTCTCAGGAGTTCAGTCACAAATTTTATTAACATGTTATTTTTTTAATGTACACATCAGCATGAAAGCATGTCTCTGGAATGGTGGCCAAAAGGCTGACGGGCATACGAATGTTTAGCATAATCTGTTATGTAAATAATTTGGGTTGCAACACCGGCTACAAAAGTACCAAGTGAATGCCTGTTCTCCTTTCCGGTTTGACATTGGTAATGAGAAGAAGGCATAAATGTAAAACTTGTTTGTCTGAGTGATTGGCTGAACAAGAAGTTGGACTGAGTGGACTTGTAGACTCTTAAAGTTTTACATTGTTTTGTTTTTGAGTGCAGTTATGTAACCAAAAAAACCTACATTTGTAAGTTACAGTTTCAGGATAAAGAGATTGCACTACAGTACTTGTATGAGATGAATTAAAAATACTATTTATTTTGTTTTATTTTTACACTGCAAATATTTGTAATAAAAATACTATAAAGTGAGCACTGTACGTATTGTAATAGAAATCAATATATTTGAAAATGTAGAAAAACATCAAAAAATATTTAATACATTTCAATTGGTATTCTATAATTTAACAGTGCAATTAAAACTGCTATTAATTGCAATTAATTTTTTTAATCACAGTTAATTTTTTGAGTTAATCATGTGAGATAATTGCTATTAATCAACAGCCCTACTATAAAGCTTTTCTACCTATACACAAAATGAAACCCTGCACACTATATAACTGGTCAGGGTCTCAGAGGTGACTGTTGGGTCTTCTCTAAGGTTCTGACCTGTAAAAACTTACTCCTCTGATTAAATTTTAAGTAGATGAGTAGTCCCACTGAAGATGAAGTGAAGTGTGAACATGAGCATAAGTCTTTAAAGGATCACGGCCTCAAAGACTATTTTCTGGGCAAAGAGATAGCAGTGATTTAAAGAAGAAACAACTTCAGTGTCTTACAAAAATATTAATAATGTTTTCCATTTCTCTTAGAGTGCCCGAAGGCCCTACTCAAGATAAGGGGTCCATGGGAGGACGTGGGTGAAGCACAATGTTCTATCCTTGGCTCTGTCACTGATCAGCTGAGTGACCTCAGTCCAGTCACTTTCCCTCTCCATACCATAGTTTCCTTATCTGTAAAATGTCAAGTACTCTGAGACCTACTGATGAAAAGTATTATATAAAAGCTTGGTGGTATTAATAATAAAAATAATTGTATTGTGTCAAGTCTTATCAAACACATAGACTTATTCCTTGCCCCAAACTGTTTGCAACCTAAGATGTGAAAAATGAAAGTAGGAGATATGAGGGAAAAGGCTGAAAGGAGGATGGAGATAACAGTATGAACTGGATGCAGAAACTAATGCTCCAAATCATTTAAATGTATTTTTAATTGTAATTTTAAATATTCTCTAGCAAATTATGACCCCTCATGTTCACTTATTATATTCCTCCACAAAAATTGACCCTGATATCAACACCAATCCTTTTATTTATTCGGCTAGTTGTTCCCTGCCCCCTTCTCTCTCCCCTCTTCCCCCTCTCCCACACTTCTGTGCAGACTATCCCCTACTTATCCTCTACTTAAAAACCTGCATCTGGCCTCAGGTTAAGGGGCTGTTTGACTGAGGTACAGATGTTGAAGCTGTGGTTGGAACCTGGGCTCTAGGACACTGTGAGGTGGAAGGGTCCCAGAGCTTGGGCTGCCTCCTAAGTCCAAATGTTCACACCACAATTACTCAGCCTTTTAGCCCAAGCCCCAGTCAGGCACAGGCCACTCACGGGTATCTAATTGCAGTATAGACAAACGCTTTAAGGTCCCAACCTGCAACGTTCCCTCAGTCAGTGTCTCTTTTCCCTACTCCTCCCCCCACTCTATAAGCCTCCCTAACCCCACTTCACTGGGGTACCTGCTCCTTGAGAGCCTCCTAGGATTCTAAAGGTTCTTCCACTCTATCTGCTGCCATTATTCAGGAGCAAGATGTTAGGTCCTTGCAGATGATGCAAAAGGACAGAAAAGTCTATTGATACTGATCAGTTATGGTACATACGTTCTAATATTACTGTGGTCCAAGTCTGTGCAGATGCTGCTGAGATCCTGCCCATTACTTATCCTCTGGTCAGTTCCCACCCCCTTGCCCACACCTCCCACACCCAAAAGGCACAATCCCACAGAACAGTTCACAGAACTTGGAACTGTTAACATTATCAGGCATCCTGAGACTTTTATAGCCCTGCCCCTTAGTGCTTCTAGGAGGTGGGGAGTTTGAGAGCTGAGTACCACCAAAGTACTTAATCCTCAAAGGCTAGCTGGAGTTCAGCTTATCCCCTCTGATTCTGGTTCCTAGTGCTTCTGGCAGACATTGCTGATGAGTCTCTCCTTGGAGGATGCTGGAGTCTTCTTAAAGAGCCACTTCCTTGAGAAATTCTGTGGACAGCCCCATCCCACATGTCCTAGGAGCGAGAGGGACTGATGGGGCTATGATTCTTTAAATTCTGGATTTGGGAACAGCAAAGGGGGTGAAGCTGGCAGTGGCTACTGTAATTCCAGAACATCTCCTGAAACCGAATAAGTGGGTATTTTTTCCTATGTAAAAGTAAAGCAACATTTAAGTTATTCTAGGCCAGTGAAAGTGTCTGCCTCTATGTGTTTGTTCAGAACCCAGTATAATTATTATTTATTAGCTTATTATTTGTATTACTGCAAAGTGTAGAAGTCCTCGTCATGGACTTGGACCTCGCAGTGCTACGTGCTGCACAAACACAGAACAAAAAGATAATCCCTGCCCCAAAGAGCTGTCCCAATTCTGAGTGGGGAGCCTTTAGAAACTGTTGCAAAAAAATAAATAATTACTAGTGAAAAAATTTCCTCACAGATTTACAGCAACATTGAAAAAGGCTTAGGAATCCTTTGAGAAATCATTTTGAAAAACTTATCTGAGAGAAAATATGTTTTCAAACCCAGTCTGATGTAAAACTTTAAAAATGGAATCTGGAGGACATTTTTATCATAGACTTCAGGACAGTGCCTAATCCTGCTCCCAATACAGTCATTACAAAAACATTGATATCAATGGGAGTTGGATCAGGCACATTCTGCAAAAGTGGCCTGCAATCCTTATTTTACAAATTAAATCCTTTTATTAATTATAAGGATATGAAAAGTATATGTAACCTGTTTGTACCCTATAACTTAAGAAGGCAGCCACACAAATTGCTTCTGAAGCAAGACCTTGGGTTTCAAGTTTAATCAAACAGCAGATTTTACAGCTAAATTATAAAACCTGAAAATAAGCATTTAAAATGAAAATACCAGCAGAACTTGAACTTTAGTGACATGAATGTCACAAGTCTAATAATAAATCCCTTAACAGTGTAATAAATCAATGGAAGAACTGAGAAGCTAGGTGATGAATAAAGCAGATTTATAGGCAAAATGAAATATTACGTAAAGAGCATTCTGATAATAAATATAATACCCTTCTTGGGACCCTCAGAGGTTATTTTAATTTACTTTTTTATCTCACTAATGTTGGTTTGGGGAAATCAAGTGCATGGCAGAGAGGACGGCAAAAATATTTTTGTGCGCTTAAATATTTCCTACAACATATTACCATCTTCATGTAGGAACAGAGTATTGAATGATCCATTTCTCATCTGAGAGGTATTCATTACTGCAAATGTTGATAACTCAATAGGCCATACTTTTGAAAAGTGTCTACAATGCAATTTTAGAAACATCTTGGTGGCCTAGTTGTAATGCATTCCTACTCAAAAAGATCCAAGTTCAGGTACTGAGCAACCTACATATGCATGTCACTCAATCCTAGGTTGAGCACGAAGTGAGACCCAAAGGAGCTCTCAGCATTATGAAGGTTGTATTAACAGTGGGGATTTGCGGATTAGAAATGGGAGCAAAGGGCTCAATTATGCAAAGTACTGACCATTTCTGTAAGGTACTGAGCACCCTTAACTCCAGTAAAATCAGTGGGAGTTTTGGTGTTTAGCACTTTGCAGGACCGAGTACACAATGTGGTATCAACAGCTTTCCAAGAAGTATTTACAGAATCCCTTCCCATAGCAGAAGAGTCCTCAAAATCTTTAAAATCCACGCAGCTCACACTTCACTCTACATCTTATTATCACAGATGATGCTGTCCCTAGGAAAGCATTTGAATCATTGGCTAAATTGACTGTAAAGAAACACAATTATATGACAGCAGAACATTTTCCTCCCCTTAAAAATTCAACAGGAAAAAAAGCCAGAAGAAGAAGAAGTTAATGGGACTTTTTTAACCTTCTAAATGGAATGTATGAAACCCTAATTTTGACATTGTTCTTTAGATACAAATTTTTATGTACTGGTATACACATTAAAAAAAGGAAATGGATTTTTTTCAAAATACATTTCTCTTCACTCTGTATATCAGCTAAAACACCAGAAAGAGACAGAAGCTCTGGGCAGGGGTGGAAACACCTGCCCAGTTAGAGTCAAAATCCCCGTGGATAACCATATAAAACAATTGCAGTGCCATTGTCACTATCTTCTTATATGGAATACAGCTGTGGCACATCAACAGTGTCTATATTCAAAGCTTATATTGTGTATTAAGAGATGGAATTTCCTCCCAGCCCATTTTTATCTTGTGTGCATTCTAACATTTATTTTAGTGTTATCCTTATGCTTATATCAGAGTCATTTTCTTTTAAATATGCTATATGAATGCAAAACTGACAAGACTTGGTATTACTAAGTAAAGGAAGAATTGGTAGCTTTTGTAGACCTTGTGAGCAGCGTATAAACAGTCATTTAAATTCACTTTGAATTATATCCCCTTATTGCAGTAAAGCAGGCAAACAATAGCCTACAGGTTATAAATGAGAAATTATGTAGACTCTTGATGTTCATTGTTGCATTTTGCAATGGATTAGCATAAAATTAATGAGCATAGGTGTTTTGGCAATTGGGAAGCATTTGGAAAATTCACAGTGTTCAGTGACCTCAGATTTCACAGCCATTTGTTTGGTGACGTGCTATTGCTCTGCACTGCTATGTCAAATAATGTTTTAATACAAGTTGGACTTAACCTCTAAGAATATTTTTTCTTTCTTCTTTCACTTACTTAACTACATTCTCTGCTTTTTTCATATATAACAAAACGTATTCAGAAAACAGTTTTTACAAGCATACCTTTCAGTATAGGTATCTTTCCTATCACCACACAAGTCCTGCCTGTCAAAAGTGCACAGTGTATATCCAGCAGCAGAACTGTCAAGAATGGGTTCTTTATATGTGAATTTACAACATGCTTGGAAATCCTTCAGAATTAAAACCTTACATTTAAGAAATATTGGACCAGATCTTCAACTGTTATAAAGTGATGTCAATGGAGCTATGCTGATCTATGCTGAAGATCTGACCCAAAATATGTACACGTACCAGTAAGTTCACTTATCACTGAAATGCAGCCACCTCTGGGCAAAATGAGCAGATGTTTTGTTGATATACAGCAACACTGCACAAAACCTTGGGGAAAGAAATGGATAAGAATATTGTAGCTAAAATGAACCTACAGAGGGAATTTTAGCTAGAGTGTACCCAAACTAGAATGTTGCTAGGATATTTTTACTCTTTCTGTGTTCCTAATTGGGGAGATGAAGGACTACCCTGACACAGTAAGAGCCCTAGAAATGTTCTGCGTTGTTAGAGCTGGACTTCATGCTATTCTGAAACCTAGTTTGACCATTGCCCCTGCTCTCATATCCACCAGAAAGAGAAATCAGTTCAGACTGAGCCAGAATGGGACTCTTAAGACGATTGAGTTATAGTAACACAGAGAGAATAACAGCAGAAATACTAAGACTATACAATTGCTATGCTGAATTAGAGTATGTCTACACTATGGGATTATTCTGATTTTACAGAAGTCGATTTTTGGAAACAGATTGTATAAAGTCAAGTGCACGCGGCTATACTAAGCACATTAATTCGGTGGTGTCCGTCCACGTACCAAGGCTAGCATCGACTTCCAGAGCGTTGCACTGGGGTAGCTATCCCATAGTTCCCGCAGTCTCCCCCACCCATTGGAATTCTGAGTTAAGATCCCAATGCCTGATGGGGCCAAAAATTTGTCACGGATGGTTATGAGTAAATATCAGTCAATCCTCCCTCTGTGAAAGGAAGGGCGGACAATCATTTCACACCCTTTTCCCTGGATTGCCCGGGCAGATGCCATAGCACAGCAACCATGGAGCCCATTCAGCCTTTTTTCACTGTCACCATATGTCTACTGGGTGCTACTGACAGACACGGTACTGCAGCACTACATAGCAGCATCCCCTTGCCTGTGCAAGTTATCGAAGACGGTTTCCAGCCCTACTGTACCATCTGCTGCTTTTAAAGTTGACCAAGACGGTTACCAGTCATACTGTACAATCTGCTGCTGTCATGGGTGCTCCTGGCCAGCCTCCGTGAGGTCAGCCGGGGGTGCCTGGACAAAAATGGGAATGATTCCCCAGGTCTTTCTCTTCTTTAAGTTTTGTCTAATGGAGTATCAGTCCTGCCTAGAATATCAGGCAAGCCTACTAAAGAGCCAGAGAGGCAAACAGCCGTTCCAGGTCAGAGCCCCAGACATCCTGCAGAAATGATGAGCTGCATGCCATTCTAGGCATGAGTCTGCAACAACCTCACCCATTGCTTCCTTTCTCCCCTACCCGTCCTGGGCTACCATGGCAGTTATTCCCCCATTTGTTTGATGAAGTAATAAAGAATGCATAAATTTGAAACAACACTGACTTTATTGCCTCTGCAAACAGAGATCAAAGCGGGGCGAGGAGGGCAGTTGGCTTACAGCGAAGTAGAGTGAACCACCATTGTGCACTTGCTCAGCCTATAGCTGAAAATGGGAATCTGTGATAAGCACTAGGAAAGAAGCACAGGAAGGACTGAATCTCCATTTGTGTGTGGGCCTTTGGTTGACACTGGTAAAATACAAAATGTCCCAGGGTATATATATTTGGGGGACAGTTCTAAACGGCAGCTTAATTTTTTTATTTGCAGCAAAATGTAAAGTCTAAGTATCTGATTGTGAGCCTTGGTAGCAAAGGGTAGGCTGGGGTAGGTGCAACTGTGAGGTGCTGCTGACTGGGAGAGCAGCCTGAGGCAGAAGCCTCCAGCTGCCATGATATTCCAGGCAGGTCTAAATCTCCATTAGACAAAACTTAAAGAAGAGAATGACCTGGAGTCATTCCCATTTTTG